>NC_068421.1:4235928-4258428 GCF_023373465.1 Oncorhynchus keta
TAACAGCAGACTCTTACATTTCCTCAGAGAAAACAATTTCCTGAGCAAAGGTCAAATTGTTTGTTTTTTTAAAACCAAATTACCGTACAACAGACCACGTATTCACCCTGCACAGCCTAATTAACAAACAAACTAAACAAAACAAAAGCAAAGTCTTCTCATGCTTTGTTGATTTCAAACATAGCTTTTAACTCAATTTGGCCCGAGGGTCTGCTATACAAATTGATGGAAAGTGGTGTTGGGGGAAAACATACGATATTATAAAATCCATGGGCACAAACAACAAGTGTGCGGTTAAAATTAGTAAAAAAACACACGTTTATTTCCACAGGGCCGTGGGGTGAGACAGGGATGCAGCGTAAACCCCACCCTCTTCAACATATACATCAACAAATTGGCGAGGGCACAAGAACAGTCTTTGCTGATGATCTGATGCTTCTGTCACCAACCAAGGAGGGTCTACAGCAGCACCTAGATCTTCTGCACAGACCTGGGCCATGACAGTAAATCTCAGTAAGACAAAATAATGATGTACAAATACAAATTAATGGTCCTGGCAAGAGAAAGCCCTAGAGCACACAAAAATCTATACATACCTCGGAATCAACATCAGCACTACAGGTAACTTCCACAGGGCTGTGAACAATCTGAGAGACAAGGCAAGAAAGGCCATCTATGCCATCAAAAGGAGCATAAAATCTGACATACAATTTAGGATCTGGCTAAAAAAATCTTGAATCAGTTACAGAATCCATTGCCCTTTGTCGGTCTGGGATACGTTCACCAACTAAGAATTCACCAAATGGGAAAAACACCAAATTGAGACTGCATGCATAATTCTGCAATTCTGTGTTTTACGTTGTACATCCTCTTCCAGAAAAGAGCCGTTCAATTCTATAACCACCCAAACCTTCCATAACAAAGCCATCACCTACAGAGAGATGAACCTGGAGAAGAGTCCACTAAGCAAGCTGGTCCTGGGGCTCTGTTCACAAACACAAACAGACCACACAGAGCCCCAGGACAGCAACACAATTAGACCCAACCAAACCATGAGAAAACAAAAAGATAACTACTTTACACCAAAACATTTCGCAAACTAGAATGCTATTTGGCCCTAAACAGAGTGTACACAGCAGCAGAATACCTGACCACTGTGACTGACCCAAATTAAGGTCATCTTTGACTATGTACAGACTCAGTGAGCATAGCCTTGCTATTGAGAAAGGCCGCCATAGGCAGACATGGCTCTCAAGAGAAGACAGGCTATGTGCACACTGCCCACAAAATGAGGTGGAAACTGAGCTGCACTTCCTAACCTCCTGTCCAATGTATGACCATATTAGAGACACATATTTCCCTCAGATTACACAGATCCACAAAGAATTCGAAAACAAATCCAATTTGATAAACTCCCATATCTACTGGGTGAAATTCCACAGTGTGCCATCACACAGCAAGATTTGTGACCTGTTGCCACAAGAAAAGGGCAACCAGTGAAGAACAAACACCTTTGTAAATACAACCCATATTTATGTTTATTTATTTTCCCTTTTGTACTTTAACTATTTGTCCATCGTTACAACACTGTATATATACATAATATGACATTTGAAATGTCCTAATTCTTTTAGAACTCTTTTAGAATTTCACTTTTGTGTATTATCTATTTCACTTGCTTTGGCAATGTAAACATATGTTTCCCAAGCCAATAAAGCACATGAATTGAAATTAAATTTACAGAGGGGGGTCGGGAAGGAGAGGGAAGTGAAAGGGAGGGGGGTACTCAGGCTAATACATCTGACTACTGTTCATTTTTTCTTCTCCAGACAAAAGCACCAGCGACAATACAGCACTACACCACAACACTACCACAACACTACAAAACACTACAGCTACAATACTACACTACAGCTACAACACTACACTACAGCTACAATACAACACTACAGCTACAATACAACACTAAAGCTACAATACAACACTACACTACAGCTACACTACAGCACTACACTACAGCTACAATACAACACTACAGCTACAATACAACACTAAAGCTACAATACAACACTACACTACAGCACTACACTACAGCTACAGTACATGTATGTCCACTGTCAAACCTCCCTCTGGCTCTAGGAGCATCTTCACATCACTGGACCGACCTTAACCCTAGAAACCTAACAAAACTTCACACCTCCACACCCACATCCTACACATGTTATATACTGCCCATCTACGCACATCACTACGGAAACAGAGCTGTTGCCAGGATATGGACAGAGTGCATCTGTTTCCTGTCTGATCAGTGGGAGGAAGAGAAGGAAATAAAATTGTCCCTATTAAATGTCAGAGTGTGAACTTTCATGAATAGTATGGGTGTGGTAGTGTCATGTAATTTCTATATTGCTAAAGAAGGTTTTTAGGGTTAAGAGTCTGACCGCTATTCATCTCTTTGTCGGGTTTCCCAAACAAGAGAAATAAATGCCAACTATTAATTTAATTTGGGGTCAGACAAAGATGACTGTGTACTGCTGAAAGCACAGGGAGCACAACATCGATCTGTCTGGTCTGGGGCGCGATGTGTTGGTGGTTTTCAGAAGAATTATGGAGTCCAGAATGAAACTTGACTTCCACTACTAAATGTCAGTTAAATAACTTTGAGAAGATTAAGGATATAGCGTCTCTCTGCCACAGTTAAATGTCTACAGTGCCGTCTCTCTGCCACAGTTAATCGTCTACAGTACCATCTCTCTGCCACAGTTAAATGTCTACAGTGCCGTCTCTCTGCCACAGTTAAATGTCTACAGTGCCGTCTCTCTGCCACAGTTAATCGTCTACAGTACCATCTCTCTGCCACAGTTAAATGTCTACAGTGCCGTCTCTCTGCCACAGTTAATCGTCTACAGTGTCGTCTCTCTGCCACAGTTAAATGTCTACAGTGCCGTCTCTCTGCCACAGTTAAACGTCTACAGTACCATCTCTCTGCCACAGTTAATCGTCTACAGTGCCATCTCTCTGCCACAGTTAATCGTCTACAGTGTCGTCTCTCTGCCACAGTTAATCGTCTACAGTGCCGTCTCTCTGCCACAGTTAAATGTCTACAGTGCCGTCTCTCTGCCACAGTTAATCGTCTACAGTGCCGTCTCTCTGCCACAGTTAATCGTCTACAGTGCCATCTCTCTGCCACAGTTAAATGTCTACAGTGCCATCTCTCTGCCACAGTTAATCGTCTACAGTGTCGTCTCTCTGCCACAGTTAATCGTCTACAGTGCCATCTCTCTGCCACAGTTAATCGTCTACAGTACCATCTCTTTGCCACAGTTAATCGTCTACAGTGCCATCTCTCTGCCACAGTTAAATGTCTACAGTGCCATCTCTCTGCCACAGTTAATCGTCTACAGTGTCGTCTCTCTGCCACAGTTAATCGTCTACAGTGTCGTCTCTCTGCCACAGTTAATCGTCTACAGTACCATCTCTCTGCCACAGTTAATCGTCTACAGTACCATCTCTTTGCCACAGTTAATCGTCTACAGTGCCGTTCTTCATAAAGAAATACGCCTGACAGATACTGTACTTAAAATGTATTCAACTGATATTTAACATTGATATACATGACATTTATTTAATGTATATTTAACATTTATATAGATAATATTTATTCAACTGATATTTAACATTTATATGGATGAATTCAACTGTTTTAACACTACACCACCTGACAGCCTTATAACCAGATGGAGGAGAGGACCGACGAGGGGAAGGGGGTATGAGAAAGAGAAAAAAGGAGAGGTCTGCTTTGTCATTATGGTGACTGATAGTAGAAAGGTCTGGTTCATTACAGGGAGAAGGACAGAACACTCGGCATCAATATATATAAAATTAAACAGCCACACGCACGCACGCACGCACGCACGCACGCACACACGCACACACACACACACACACACACACACACACACACACACACACACACACACACACACACACACACACACACACACACACACACACACACACACACACACACACACACACACATCCTCTACATCTGGAGATGTTTACCTCCCTGACTCTACTCTGGGCTGTAGGACATTAAGGGGTGTTTACCTCCCAGACTCTACTCTGGGCTGTAGGACATTAAGGGATGTTTACCTCCCTGACTCTACTCTGGGCTGTAGGACATTAAGGGATGTTTACCTCCCTGACTCTACTCTGGGCTGTAGGACATTAAGGGATGTTTACCTCCCTGACTCTATTCTGGGCAGTAGGACATTAAGGGATGTTTACCTCCCAGACTCTACTCTGGGCTGTAGGACATTAAGGGGTGTTTACCTCCCAGACTCTACTCTGGGCTGTAGGACATTAAGGGATGTTTACCTCCCAGACTCTACTCTGGGCTGTAGGACATTAAGGGATGTTTACCTCCCAGACTCTACTCTGGGCTGTAGGACATTAAGGGATGTTTACCTCCTTGACTCTACTCTGGGCTGTAGGACATTAAGGGGTGTTTACCTCCCAGACTCTACTCTGGGCTGTAGGACATTAAGGGATGTTTACCTCCCAGACTCTACTCTGGGCTGTAGGACATTAAGGGGTGTTTACCTCCCAGACTCTACTCTGGGCTGTAGGACATTAAGGGGTGTTTACCTCCCAGACTCTACTCTGGGCTGTAGGACATTAAGGGGTGTTCTTACATGACCTTTACCACTCAGACTTACTTAGTGTTAATAACATTCCGGAAGCGGAACTTGCCCTTCAACAATTCTTTAGTATGTTTAACTCTGTATCTGATAAACATGCTCCTATGAAGAGATGAAGAATGAAAGATATAGCCAACCCATGGTTCACACTGAGTTATTTCAGCTAAGGAACAAAGCTTGGTCTGAAGACAGACAGACTGGTAGTTCTGCTAACTGGCTCACCTTCAGAAAACTTTGAAACAAATGTACTGCTTCAATATAAAAGGGCTCAATACAACTATTTAATTAAATCCCTTTCTGACTCTCTCTTGGTGATCTAGATAAGTTTTGGAAAGCTATTCAATTGCTAAAAAGAAGCAGCCACATCTCTCTGCCCAATGAGGTTATTTTTAACTCCAATACTGTAACAGACAAAAACTGAAATAACTGACGTGTTTAACCAAATTTTACTGCAGCAGAACATTTACTTGAATGGGAATATATAAGGACAATAAGGACGACTCGGTGAAAAGACTTGTTCATGGCACAAGCCAGTGTTTCAGTGGTCTAAGGCACTGCATCTCAGTGCTAGAGGCGTCACTTACAGACCCTGGTTTGATTCCAAGCTGTATGACTGGCCGTGATTGGGAGTCCCATAGGGCGGCGCACAATTGGCCCAGCGTCATTAAGGTTTGGTCGCGGTAGGCTGTCATTGTAAATAAGAATTTGTTCTTAACTGATTTGCATAGTTAAATAAAGGTTAAATAAATAAAATATCTGATGCTGTAAATGGTGACCCACTGTTCTCTTTTTGGCAAGTCACTCCTAGGAAAGTTCTGGACTCTCTCCGTGATTTATGTTAAAGTCCATCTCTGATTGTGGAGCCCTCGACACCTATTTAATGAAACCATTCTCCTTGGTATTATTCCTCAAATGTGCCAGGCGTCACTTATTCTCCCGCTCCACTAAGTTCGTGATCCCTGCGATCTTAATAATTATCGCCCAATCTCAAAAAGTTCATGTTTAGATTGGAATGGTCACCAGTCAGGCTTTAGACCAGGACACAGCTGCTTCTCTAGTCATAAAGGACATAGTTAACACACTAGACAGGAAACAGCACTGAGCTGCAAATTTCATTTTCATCTGTCAAAAGAGTTCGATACGGTTGATCATGCAACCCGCTACCCATTGGTCTAGGCTACCCATTGGTCTGGCTACCCATTGGTCTGGGCTACCCATTGGTCTGGGCTACCCATTGGTCTGGGCTACCCATTGGTCTAGGCTACCCATTGGTCTGGGCTACCCATTGGTCTGGGCTACCCATTGGTCTGGCTACCCATTGGTCTGGGCTACCCATTGGTCTGGGCTACCCATTGGTCTGGGCTACCCATTGGTCTAGGCTACCCATTGGTCTGGGCTACCCATTGGTCTGGGCTACCCATTGGTCTGGGCTACCCATTGGTCTGGGCTACCCATTGGGCTGGGCTACCCATTGGTCTGACTACCCATTGGTCTGGGCTACCCATTGGTCTAGGCTACCCATTGGTCTGGCTACCCATTGGTCTGGGCTACCCATTGGTCTGGGCTACCCATTGGTCTGACTACCCATTGGTTCCTTGCTACCCATTGGTCTAGGCTACCCATTGGTCTGGCTACCCATTGGTCTGGGCTACCCATTGGCCTGGGCTACCCATTGGTCTGACTACCCATTGGTCTAGGCTACCCATTGGTCTAGGCTACCCATTGGTCTAGGCTACCCATTGGTCTGGCTACCCATTGGTCTAGGCTACCCATTGGTCTAGGCTACCCATTGGTCTGGCTACCCATTGGTCTAGGCTACCCATTGGTCTAGGCTACCCATTGGTCTGGCTATCCATTGTTCTAGGCTACCCATTGGTCTAGGCTACCCATTGGTCTAGGCTACCCATTGGTCTGGCTACCCATTGGTCTAGGCTACACATTGGTCTAGGCTACCCATTGGTCTAGGCTACCCATTGGTCTGGCTACCCATTGGTCTAGGCTACCCATTGGTCTGGCTACCCATTGGTCTAGGCTACCCATTGGTCTGGCTACCCATTGGTCTGGCTACCCATTGGTCTAGGCTACCCATTGGTCTAGGCTACCCATTGGTCTGGCTATCCATTGGTCTAGGCTACCCATTGGTCTAGGCTACCCATTGGTCTGACTACCCATTGGTCTGGCTATCCATTGTTCTAGGCTACCCATTGGTCTAGGCTACCCATTGGTCTAGGCTACCCATTGGTCTGGCTACCCATTGGTCTAGGCTACCCATTGGTCTAGGCTACCCATTGGTCTAGGCTACCCATTGGTCTGGCTGCCCATTGGTCTAGGCTACCCATTGGTCTGGCTACCCATTGGTCTAGGCTACCCATTGGTCTAGGCTACCCATTGGTCTGGCTACCCATTGGTCTAGGCTACCCATTGGTCTAGGCTACCCATTGGTCTAGGCTACCCATTGGTCTGGCTACCCATTGGTCTAGGCTACCCATTGGTCTAGGCCACCCATTGGTCTAGGCTACCCATTGGTCTGGCTACCCATTGGTCTAGGCTACCCATTGGTCTAGGCTACCCATTGGTCTAGGCTACCCATTGGTCTAGGCTACCCATTGGTCTGGCTATCCATTGGTCTAGGCTAGCCATTGGTCTAGGCTACCCATTGGTCTAGGCTACCCATTGGTCTAGGCTACCCATTGGTCTGGCTACCCATTGGTCTAGGCTACCCATTGGTCTAGGCTACCCATTGGTCTGGCTATCCATTGGTCTAGGCTACCCATTGGTCTAGGCTACCCATTGGTCTGGCTACCCATTGGTCTAGGCTACCCATTGGTCTAGGCTACCCATTGGTCTAGGCTACCCATTGGTCTGGGCTACCCATTGGTCTGGCTACCCGAAAATTGGTCTAGGCTACCCATTGGTCTGGCTACCCATTGGTTTGGCTACCCATTGGTCTGGCTACCCAAAAATTGGTCTAGGCTACCCATTGGTCTAGGCTACCCATTGGTCTAGGCTACCCGAAAATTGGTCTAGGCTACCCATTGGTCTAGGCTACCCATTGGTCTAGGCTACCTGAAAATTGGTCTAGGGTACCCATTGGTCTAGGCTACCCGAAAATTGGTCTAGGCTACCCATTGGTCTAGGCTCCCCGAAAATTGGTCTAGGCTACCCGAAAATTGGTCTAGGCTACCCATTGGTCTAGGCTACCCGAAAATTGGTCTAGGCTACCCGAAAATTGGTCTAGGCCACCGGAAAATTGGTCCAGGCCAAGCGGCCTGCGTCTGGTTAAAAAGTGACCTACGTGACAGAAGTGAATCTAATCTATATCTACTGATGGAGCTCTTAACATAACCAAAGGAGTGCCACAAGGCTCAATGCTAGACCCTTTACTGTTCACTATTTACATTCAGACCATATGTTGGTTTGTCCCTGAATAATAATAACAGTGACCTACATCTCTATTCGGGTGACAAAATCATTTATTTCCGTACAGCAGGCCATTAGCATATCACAATTTATTTGTCACATACACATGGTTAGCAGAGGTTAATGCGAGTGTAGTGAAATGCTTGTGCTTCTAGTTCCGACCATGCAGTAACATCTAACAAGTAATCTAACATAACAATTTCACAACAACTACCTTAGACCACAACAAATAACAACTACACACAAGTGTAAAGGAATGAATAAGAATATGTACGTAAAAAAAATATGAATGAGCGATGGCCGAACGGCATAGGCAAGATGCAGTAGATGGTATTCGCTTACCCAATCTTAAATATGTGCTAAATGTTGATACAACCAAGTTCATGTTGTTCTCCAGGTCTCAAAAAATTACCCTAAAGACTTGTGTATCTGCACCTTGAAGGGAGCCCCAATTGAAGAAGTCCCTCATAAGTATTTATGGATTTGGATCAATGATGAGCTTTAAAACACATATTTCAAAACGAACAACGAAGCTGAGAAGTAAGATTGGGTTAATTTATAGAAATAAATCCTGCCTTCATTTTGAAAATAGGAAGATTGTACTGCACTATAGCGATATAATCTAAATGGATACAGCAGCCGCTGTTTTAAAACCTTTACATTCAGTCTATCACTCATCCCTGTGTTTAATCACTGGAGACAATTTTCATACACATTATTGCCTTTAATATAGTTCTGTTGGCTGGGAGTCTCTGACTACACTATATATACAAAAGTATGTGGACACGCCTTCAAATTAGTGGATTTGGTTATTTCATCCACACCCATTGCTGACAGGTGTATAAACTCGAGCACACAGCCATGCAATCCCCATAGACAAACATTGGCAGTAGAATGGCCTTACTGAAGAGCTCAGTGACTTTCAACGTGGTACCGTTATAGGATGCCACCTTCCCAACAAGTTAATTTTGTCACAGTTCTGCCCTGCTGGACTCCCGAGCGGTGCAACTGTCTAAGGCACTGCATCGTAGTGCTTTAGGCATCACTACAGACCCGGGAAACTGATGACCTGGCTGAGGCATGGGAGCCTGAAGAGCCAACTGAGGCATGGGAACCTGTCGAGCCAGCTGAGGCATGGAAGCCTGACGAGCCAGCTGAGGCATGGGAGCCTGATGAGCCAGCTGAGGCATGGGAGCCTGACGAGCCAGCTGAGGCATGGAAGCCTGACGAGCCAACTGAGGCATGGAAGCCTGAAGAGCCGGCTGAGGCATGGGAGCCTGACGAGCCGGCTGATGCATGGAAGCCTGACGAGCCAGCTGAGGCATGGGAGCCTGACGAGCCGGCTGATGCATGGAAGCCTGACGAGCCAGCTGAGGCATGGAAGCCTGACGAGCCAGCTGAGGCATGGAAGCCTGACGAGCCAGCTGAGGCATGGAAGCCTGACGAGCCAGCTGAGGCATGGAAGCCTGACGAGCCAGCTGAGGCATGGGAGCCTGACGAGCCGGCTGATGCATGGAAGCCTGACGAGCCAGCTGAGGCATGGAAGCCTGACGAGCCAGCTGAGGCATGGAAGCCTGACGAGCCAGCTGAGGCATGGAAGCCTGACGAGCCAGCTGAGGCATGGTAGCCTGACGAGCCAGCTGAGGCATGGAAGCCTGACGAGCCAGCTGAGGCATGGAAGCCTGACGAGCCAGCTGGGGCATGGAAGCCTGACGAGCCAGCTGAGGCATGGTAGCCTGACGAGCCAGCTGAGGCATGGAAGCCTGACGAGCCGCTGAGGCATGGGAGCCTGACGGGCCGGTTGAGGCATGGGAACCTGACGAGCCAGCTGAGGCATGGTAGCCTGACGAGCCAGCTGAGGCATGGAAGCCTGACGAGCCAGCTGAGGCATGGAAGCCTGACGAGCCAGCTGGGGCATGGAAGCCTGACGAGCCAGCTGAGGCATGTTAGCCTGACGAGCCAGCTGAGGCATGGAAGCCTGACAAGCCGCTGAGGCATGGGAGCCTGACGAGCCGGCTGAGGCATGGGAACCTGACGAGCCGGCTGAGGCATGGGAACCTGACGAGCCAGCTGAGGCATGGTAGCCTGACGAGCCAGCTGAGGCATGGAAGCCTGACGAGCCAGCTGAGGCATGGAAGCCTGACGAGCCAGCTGGGGCATGGAAGCCTGACGAGCCAGCTGAGGCATGGTAGCCTGACGAGCCAGCTGAGGCATGGAAGCCTGACAAGCCGCTGAGGCATGGGAGCCTGACGAGCCGGCTGAGGCATGGGAACCTGACGAGCCGGCTGAGGCATGGGAACCTGACGAGTCGACTGAGGTATGGAAGCCTAACGAGCCGGCTGAGGCATGGGAACCTGACGAGCCGGCTGAGGCATGGAAGCCTGACGAGCCAGCTGAGGCATGGAAGCCTGACGAGCCAGCTGAGGCATGGTAGCCTGACGAGCCAGCTGAGGCATGGTAGCCTGACGAGCCAGCTGAGTAATGGAAGCCTGACGAGCCGGCTGAGGCATGGAAGCCTGACGAGCCAGCTGAGGCATGGGAGCCTGACGAGCCGGCTGAGGCATGGGAACCTGACGAGCCGGCTAAGGCATGGGAGCCTGACGAGCCAGCTGAGGCATGGAAGCCTGACGAGCCAACTGAGGCATGGAAGCCTGACGAGCCAACTGAGGCATGGAAGCCTGAAGAGCCGGCTGAGGCATGGGAGCCTGACGAGCCGGCTGATGCATGGAAGCCTGACGAGCCAGCTGAGGCATGGGAGCCTGACGAGCCGGCTGATGCATGGGAACCTGACGAGTCGACTGAGGTATGGAAGCCTAACGAGCCGGCTGAGGCATGGGAACCTGACGAGCCGGCTGAGGCATGGGAACCTGACGAGTCGACTGAGGTATGGAAGCCTAACGAGCCGGCTGAGGCATGGGAACCTGACGAGCCGGCTGAGGCATGGAAGCCTGACGAGCCAGCTGAGGCATGGAAGCCTGACGAGCCAGCTGAGGCATGGTAGCCTGACGAGCCAGCTGAGGCATGGTAGCCTGACGAGCCAGCTGAGGCATGGAAGCCTGACGAGCCGCTGAGGCATGGGAGCCTGACGGGCCGGCTGAGGCATGGGAACCTGACGAGCCAGCTGAGGCATGGTAGCCTGACGAGCCAGCTGAGGCATGGAAGCCTGACGAGCCAGCTGAGGCATGGAAGCCTGACGAGCCAGCTGGGGCATGGAAGCCTGACGAGCCAGCTGGGGCATGGAAGCCTGATGAGCCAGCTGAGGCATGGTAGCCTGACGAGCCAGCTGGGGCATGGAAGCCTGACGAGCCAGCTGAGGCATGGTAGCCTAACGAGCCAGCTGAGGCATGGTAGCCTGACGAGCCAGCTGAGGCATGGAAGCCTGACGAGCCGGCTGAGGCATGGAAGCCTGACGAGCCAGCTGAAGCATGGGAGCCTGACGAGCCGGCTGAGGCATGGGAACCTGACGAGCCGGCTGAGGCATGGGAACCTGACGAGTCGACTGAGGCATGGAAGCCTAACGAGCCGGCTGAGGCATGGAAGCCTGACGAGCCAGCTGAGGCATGGAAGCCTGACGAGCCGGCTGAGGCATGGGAACCTGACGAGCCGGCTGAGGCATGGGAACCTGACGAGTCGACTGAGGCATGGAAGCCTAACGAGCCGGCTGAGGCATGGGAACCTGACGAGCCGGCTGAGGCATGGAAGCCTGACGAGCCGGCTGAGGCATGGAAGCCTGACGAGCCAGCTGAGGCATGGGAGCCTGACGAGCCAGCTGAGGCATGGAAGCCTGACGAGCCAGCTGAGGCATGGAAGCCTGACGAGCCAGCTGAGGCATTCCCTGGTTGCTTCGGCAGCGCCACTTGGTCCCAACGTCACCAGTAAATCCCTGTTGCTTCCCTTTGGCGTGGCGTTATTGATTCTGCTGCTGTGTTTCATGTCTGCACGCTACTCATGTTTCTTCTTTTGTTCCATGTTCCGTTATTTATTAAATTCACTAGCTGCACTTGCTTCCCGATTCTTAGCATACACGTTACAGATGCATGGCTCTTGATCATCGCCTCTCCCGAGTCCGTATGGGAGTTGCCGCAATGGGAGAAGACTAACTACCAATTGGATATCATGAAATTGGGGCAAAAAGTTTTTAAAAATGATAAAAATTAATTATAATAATAATTCTGCCCTGCTAGAGCTGCCCCGGTCAACTGTAAGTGCTGTTATTGTGAAGTTGGAATGTCTAGGAGCAACAACGACTGAGTGCCGAAGTGGTAGGCCACAAAGGCTCACAGAATGGGACTGCCGAGTCCTGAAGCGCGTAGCTCGTAAAAATTGTTTGTCCTTGGTTGCAACATTCACTGCCAATGTCAAAACTGCCCCTGGAAGCAACGTCAGCACAATAACTGTTAGTCGGGAGCTTCATGAAATGGGTTTTCCATGGCCGAGCAGCCGCACACAAGCCATTCACAATGCCAAGCGTCGGCTGGAGTGGCGTAAAGCTCACAGCCATTGGATTCTGGAGCGGTGGAAACACATTCTCTGGAGTGATGAATCACGCTTCACCATCTGGCAATCCAACTGATGAATCTGGGTTTGGCGGATGCCAGGAGAACGCTACCTGCCCCAATGCATAGCGCCAACTGTAAAGTTTGGTGGAGGAGGAATAATGGTCTGGGGCTGTTTTTCATGGTTCGGGCTAGACCCCTTAGTTCCTGTAAAGGGAAATCTACAGATACACCATATAATGACATTCTATATGATTCTGTGCTTCCAACTTTGTGGCCACGGTTTAGGTAAGCCTCTTTCTTTCCTGTTTCAGCATGACAACGCCCCCATTTCAGCATGACAACGCCCCCGTTTCAGCATGACAACGCCCCCGTTTCAGCATGACAACGCCCCTGTGCACAGAGCAAGATCCATACAGAAATGGTTTGTTGAGATCGGTGTGGAAGGACTTGACTACACAGAGCTCTGACCTCAATCCCATCTAACACCTTCGGGATAAACTGGAACGCAGACTGCGAGCCAGGTCTGATCGCCCAATATCAGTGCCAACCTCACTAAGGCTCTTGTGGCTAAATAGAAGCAAGTCCCCTGCAGCAATGTTCCAACATCAAGTGGAAAGCCTTCCCAAAAGACTGGGGGCTGTTATAGCATCAAAGGGAGGACCAACTCCATATTAATGCCCATGATTTTGGAATGACATGTATGGTCATGAAGTGTACCAGAAGGGCCCGACATTGGGAAAGGTGGATAGCTAGTCAGTCATACAACTGAATGCATTCAACTGAAATGTGGCTTCCGCATTTAACCTGAATCAGAGAGGTGCGGGGGACTTCCATAATCGACATCCACATCTTCAGCGCCCGGGGAGCAGTTGGTTAACTGCCTTGCTCAGGGGCAGAACGACAGATTTTTACCTTGTCAGCTGGGGGATTCAATCCAGCAACCTTTCGGTTACTGGCCCAACGCTCTAACCACTAGGATACCTGCTGATTACTGGCCCAACACTCTAACCACTAGGATACCTGCTGATTACTGGCCCAACACTCTAACCACTAGGATACCTGCTGATTACTGGCCCAACGCTCTAACCACTAGGATACCTGCTGATTACTGGCCCAACGCTCTAACCACTAGGATACCTGCTGATTACTGGCCCAACGCTCTAACCACTAGGATACCTGCTGATTACTGGCCCAAAGCTCCTACCACTAGGATACCTACCACCTCTACACTCTAACCACTAGGATACCTGCCACCTCTACACTCTAACCACTAGGATACCTACCACCTCTACGCTCTAACCACTAGGATACCTGCCACCTCTACGCTCTAACCACTAGGCTACCTGCCACGTCTATGCTCTAACCACTAGGCTACCTGCCTCCTCTACACTCTAACCACTAAGCTACCTGCCACCTCTACGCTCTAACCACTAGGATACCTGCCTCCTTTACACTCTAACCACTAGGCTACCTGCCACCTCTACACTCTAACCACTAGGCTACCTGCCACGTCTATGCTCTAACCACTAGGCTACCTGCCTCCTCTACACTCTAACCACTAAGCTACCTGCCACCTCTACGCTCTAACCACTAGGATACCTGCCTCCTTTACACTCTAACCACTAGGCTACCTGCCACCTCTACACTCTAACCACTAGGCTACCTGCCACCTCTACACTCTAACCACTAGGCTACCTGCGTTGGCTGCCAGCAGTTCTCCAGAAACTACTGGAATACATTGACACAGTTCTCCCATACTACCTCACCTCACTTGTTAATTGGAAATCCATCCACCATCAGCCTTTCTCTCAGGACTGGCTGGCTCTAGAGGTTCTACTCTGGGCTGTAGGGCATGAAGTAATGCAGGGTGTGTATAGCTGTGACTGTGTCAATATATTCCAGTAATAAGACTAACAGATACACATGCACGTACACACCCCTCCCTCTCTAAATTCAATAAGCTTTATTGGAACAGATTAAATGTGTAAATATGACAGAGGAGACAAACAGAGGAGACTCTCAGTCTCTCCCCCCTCCCTCTCTCTCTTTCTCTCTCAATCTCTGTGCGGTTCCCTAGGCGACAGGAAAGAGTTTTGACGAGCAATTTTGTCTCCACCGGTGCGCTGACACACAGACACTGAACGCGCCAATAGGTAGACCCGCTGCAGGGGTGGCTGGCCAGAAACCTCTCTATCATTCTGCTCTCCTCTTACCCACATCCCTCCCCTTCCTTTCCCTCCCACTCTGTCACAAACTGAAAGGTATGAAAACACGTGAAGACGAGAAAAATGAGGAATACGACTATACTGCATCAACAACACCTGTCTCTGCCTGCACACACACACACACACACACACATGCGCACGCACGGACACGCACACACACACATGCGCACGCACACGCAGACACGCTCACACACGCACGCATACACGCACACGCGGATGCACGCACACAGATATGATTATGTAGAGGTCCAGTATAAACAGCCAGAATGGTCTCCTGTCAGAGAGAAACATATCCTCTCCACACACACGCAGGCTTAACACAGGATGTCAGGCCTCCCACAATGCATTCCTTAATGAATTACCCTGTTAGGATACTGCAGTCAGAATGACTGCTCCTTAGCAGGGGCGTCCCTCGAGGCCCAGCGGTTCTAGTGTTCCACACACCCTCAGACACTCAGACGCTGTTAGAGACTCCTCTCTGAATCAGAGAGGTGCGGGGGGACTGCCTTAATAGACATCCACGTCTGTGTAGACCTCCAGTGGACGGTTCTACATGAAGCCCAGCTGATTGGCTGGTCGACCCGGGAATCGGACAGGGGTGTCCTTACTGTGTCACGAGCGAAACTGTGCATCAAGTGTTTTCTGTGTGTTTTCTGTCTGGTTCATGCCATTAATGTCTCTGTTGGAATGTCTGTGTGAGAAGTTGGGGGTGGGTTTTACTGTTGGGATGTTTATAATGGGGTACAGGTATTCAAATAAGGAAAAGGCCAAATGTGTTTTTTTAATATTCTGTTTGCTCAGGCAACGTTGGCTATTTAGCTAACAAGGAGGAGCAGGGTCAAAGGTGGAGGGATAACAGAACCTTTACTATTATCTAATGCGATGGTCTCTGCGCGCCTCAGGGTGGAGTTTTATAAATTGATGAAAAGTGTGGAGATGTTTCAGGAGATATGGTGTGTCGGGGGGCGTCTGTATAGCTGGGGAAGATGGGTTAGATATACGTTTGTGGAAGGGATGAGGTTTTCGGTTATTGTGATGTGTGGTGAGGTCAGTATGCAGTACAGGGGCAAATTGTTTTGTTGGCAGAACAGAAAGCTGTTACCCTGGCTCTGTTACCCTGGCTCTGTTACCCTGGCTCTGTTACCCTGGCTCTGTTGCCCTGGCTCTGTTACCCTGGCTCTGTTACCCTGCCTCTGTTACCCTGGCTCTGTTGCCCTGGCCCTGTTACCCTGGCTCTGTTACCCTGGCTCTGTTACCCTGGCTCTGTTACCCTGGCTCTGTTACCCTGGCTCTGTTGCCCTGGCCCTGTTACCCTGGCTCTGTTACCCTGGCTCTGTTACCCTGGCTCTGTTGCCCTGGCTCTGTTACCCTGGCTCTGTTACCCTGGCTCTGTTGCCCTGGCTCTGTTACCCTGGCTCTGTTACCCTGGCTCTGTTACCCTGGCTCTGTTGCCCTGGCTCTGTTACCCTGGCTCTGTTACCCTGGCCCTGTTGCCCTGGCTCTGTTACCCTGGCTCTGTTACCCTGGCTCTGTTGCCCTGGCTCTGTTACCCTGGCTCTGTTGCCCTGGCCCTGTTGCCCTGGCTCTGTTACCCTGGCTCTGTTACCCTGGCTCTGTTACCCTAGCTCTGTTACCCTGGCTCTGTTGCCCTGGCCCTGTTACCCTGGCTCTGTTACCCTGGCTCTGTTACCCTGGCTCTGTTACCCTGGCTCTGTTGCCCTGGCTCTGTTACCCTGGCTCTGTTACCCTGGCTCTGTTGCCCTGGCTCTGTTACCCTGGCTCTGTTACCCTGGCTCTGTTGCCCTGGCTCTGTTACCCTGGCTCTGTTACCCTGGCTCTGTTGCCCTGGCTCTGTTACCCTGGCTCTGTTGCCCTGGCTCTGTTACCCTGGCTCTGTTGCCCTGGCCCTGTTGCCCTGGCTCTGTTACCCTGGCTCTGTTACCCTGGCTCTGTTGCCCTGGCTCTGTTACCCTGGCTCTGTTACCCTGGCTCTGTTGCCCTGGCTCTGTTACCCTGGCTCTGCAAATAATGCCTACAATCGACCACAATAACGAACATAAACACGCACACCCCCTCAGTACCAACTCAATCCCGCCCATTGTGTTCTGTTGTTACCATGGTATCCCTTGAGGGGGATACCCGTGGAGACATGTCTTAATATACACTCTAACACACACACACACTGCAATTAAGCATATGTACACACACACACACACACACACACACACACACACACACACACACACACACACACACACACACACACACACACACACACACACACACACACACACTTTGGTTTCTTAACCCCTAATCTCCCATTCAAACCCTCACTCCTCTCGTCTACCGTGAGGGTGACTTGACACGAGAGCTCTATATTCACCCTGAGGACACACTTTATAAAAAGACATTATAAATTATTCTATAAGCATATTCTATAAGCATGTATAGGATACGTTAATAAAAGACTATACAGAAGAGGGATCTTAATTTGACAGTATTTTGTTGCTGAGAATATTCCTTGCAAAGATGGAAATACAAACTAGTTGTGTATGAGTTTTAAAAAGACTAATTTCCAGATGTGATTTTCCCGAACGAACACCTACAAAAATGTCCATTAATAATAATCCATATAAAAATTAAAAATATTTAACCTTAATTTAACTAGGCAACTCAGTTAGTTAAGAACACATTCTTATTTACAAGCACGGCCGGTTGTGACGCACATTTCCTGTTCATGCAGAATCAATTTCCTGCTGTAGCAAAATGAAGCAAGGTTTCCACCTCAATTTTGGGGGTGGCAGGTAGTCTAGTGGTTAGATCGTTGGGCCAGTAATCAGCAGGTAGCCTAGTGGTTAGAGCGTTGGGCCAGTAATCAGCAGGTAGCCTAGTGGTGAGATCGTTGGGCCAGTAATCAGCAGGTAGCCTAGTGGTTAGAGCGTTGGGCCAGTAATCAGCAGGTAGCCTAGTGGTGAGATCGTTGGGCCAGTAATCAGCAGGTAGCCTAGTGGTGAGATCGTTGGGCCAGTAATCAGCAGGTAGCCTAGTGGTTAGAGCGTTGGGCCAGTAATCAGCAGGTAGCCTAGTGGTGAGATATTTGGGCCAGTAATCAGCAGGTAGCCTAGTGGTTAGAGCGTTGGGCCAGTAACCAGCAGGTATATTTTGTGGGCAGTGTGCACATAGCCCGTCTTCTCTTGAGAGCCATGTCTGCCTACGGCGGCCTTTCTCAATAGCAAGGCTATGCTCACTGAGTCTGTACATAGTCAAAGCTTTCCTACATTTTGGGTCAGTCACAGTGGTCAGGTATTCTGCCACTGTGTACTCTCTGTTTAAGGCCAAATAGCATTCTAGTTTGCTCAGATTTTTTTGTTAATTCTTTACATGCTGTCAAGTAATTATCTTGTTATTCCCTGATGATTTGGTTGGGTCTAATTGTGTTGCTCTTCTGGGGCTCTTTTTGTGTTTGTGAACAGAGCCCCAGGACCAGCTTGCTTAGGGGACTCTTCTTCAGGTTCATAGCTCTCTCTCTCTCTCTCTCTCTCTCTCTCTCTCTCTCTCTCTCTCTCTCTCTCTCTCTCTCTCTCTCACGCTCTACGCACTGAACTTTCTCTTTCTCTCTTTCATTCACTCTCACTCTCTCCTTCTCTGTCTCCTCTCCTCTCTCTCTCTCTCTCTCTCTCTCTCTCTCTCTCTCTCTCTCTCTCTCTCTCTCTCTCTCTCTCTCTCTCTCTCTCTCTCTCTCTCTCTCTCTCTCTCTCTCTCCCCCCTTCTCTGTCTCCCCTCTCTCTCTCACTATCTCTGTCCCTGTCCCTATCCCTGTCCCTGTCCCTGTCCCTATCCTTATCCCTGTCCCTGTCCCTGTCCCTATCCTTATCCCTGTCCCTGTCCCTGTCCCTGTCCCTGTCTCTGTCTCTGTCCCTGTCCCTGTCCCTGTCTCTGTCTCTGAAAATGTGTTGTAGGCTACAGTCAGAGACGGCTACAACGTAACCCGCTAATATAGAAAATGTGTTGTTGGCTACAGTCAGAGACGGCTGTACCGTAACCTGCTAATATAGAAAATGTGCTGAAAATTGTGAAAACGACCCAACATGTTTCTGATCAGATTTCAGTTCGACTTGGATCCATATTTTATGTGTTTGAAATACTAACAGTTTTTATGATGTTGATAAAGAAAGCATATTTACAGACGGTCCCTAACGAAACATTCACATTCTCTGAAGATGCTGAATGAAATCATATTCCTCCACTCCTGTTCCTGAGTCAAGATTTAGCCTACAGTTGGTGTATCCTTTTCCTGCAGGAAATGCTTCATTCTGCAGGAGTTAATATTAAGGCTATGTGAGAGTTTATCAACCTACAGTCAGTGTCCAGATTTCAGTTTCCATTTAGGCCATCTGAACAGTAGTGTGTTGTGACTGTTGAATTTGTACAGAGCCTCACAATCATCACATCACTACACTGCTATCATCCTCTTCTACCACTTCACCTACTCTTTCCCAAACATTACTTTTCTGGTCCTCCCTTCTCTTTATCAATTCTCCATTTCACATCTTTAAAAAAAAAATTCAACTGAATTCAACTCCGACATTGTCAGAGTGGTAATGACATTAACATTTGCTGTTTAGGCTTGTGAACTAATACCAGATAGATTAAAATAATGAAATAAATGTAGCCTATAGAAATAAAGTACTGTTTTTCCTTTCTTCTACCCGTCCTTCATCCACACAATATTTTCTGACCTTCAACCCCGCCCGCCCCAGGGTTATCTGTGGGGACTGCGGGTTCTGAGTCCACCCGCGCATCACTAGAACAGTGTGAAATGTATTACATTGACTATAAGTCACTTTGGGAAAACAGCTTATGTTATGAGTCTGTTAAAGGGCAAAACCTTAAAACTCAACCTTTCAAACCTGTCTGTTGGTCAAGGGCTTGTAAGTAAAGCATTTCAATGTAAAGTGAACATTTGTTGTATTCGGCGAATGTGACAAATAAAGTTTGATTTGATTTGACAAAACCCTGTTCTGCGTTTTTTTATCACATTCTTGGAATTGACCCCCCCTCTCTCCCCCTCTCCCTCTCCCTCTCCCTCTCTCTCTCTGTCTCTCTCTCTCCCTCTCCCCCTCTCTCTCTCTCTCTGTCTCCCTCTCTCTCTCTCTCTCTCTCTCCCTCTCCCTCTCCCTCTCCCTCTCTCTCTCTCTCTCTCTCTCTCTCTCTCTCTCTCTCTCTCTCTCTCTCTCTCTCTCTCTCTGTCTCCCTCTCCCTCTCCCTCTCCCTCTCTCTCTCTCCCCTCTCTCTCTCTCCCCCTCTCTCTCTCTCTCTCTCTCTCTCTCTCTCTCTCCCTCTCTCTCTCTCTCTCTCCCTCTCCCTCTCTCTCTCGCACACTTTTTCTCTCCCTCTCTTTCTCTCTCAATCTCTCTCTGTCCTGGTCTTATCTTCCTGTCTCTGTGGATATGAGAGGGAGCAGATGGGACTCATCACGGTCTTCCAGACATGAGCCATCTATCATAGAGCTGTTCCATTTCCCAGCCAGAGATGAGTCTGGAGATGTGGGGAAAGTAAACGAGCCCTGCTCTGTCCGATATGAACCGAGGTGCTTGTGTTGTAGGTGAATGGCTTTCCCTCTTTTATTTACTGGCAGGATTTACAAACCGCTCTCTGATATAGCCCTTTATCTGAGTTGGAGGAGGAGAGAGGAGGGGAGGAGAGAGGAGGGGGGAGGAGAAAGAGGAGGGGAGGAGAGACGATGGAGGGGGAAGGAGGAGAGAGAGGAGGGGAGGAGAGAGAGGAGGGGAGGAGAAAGAGGAGGGGAGGAGAGACGATGGAGGGGGAAGGAGGAGAGAGGGGAGGAGAGACGGTGGAGGGGGAAGGAGGAGAGAGGAGGGGAGGAGA
Source organism: Oncorhynchus keta (assembly GCF_023373465.1). NCBI lineage: Eukaryota > Metazoa > Chordata > Actinopteri > Salmoniformes > Salmonidae > Oncorhynchus > Oncorhynchus keta. The sequence continues at coordinate 4,256,665 of NC_068421.1, forward strand.
GAGGAGGGGAGGAGAGAAGATGGAGGAGAGAGGAGGGGAGGAGAGAGGAGGGGAGGAGAGAAGATGGAGGAGAGAGGAGGGGAGGAGAGACGATGGAGGGGGAAGGAGGGAGGAGAGAGGAGGGGAGGAGACACAATGGAGGGCGAGGGAGGGAGGAGAGAGAGGAGGGGATGAGAGAAGATGAAGGGGGAAGGAGGAGAGAGGATGGGGGGGAGTGCGAGGAGGGGAGGAGAGACGATGGAGGGGGAAGGAGGAGAGAGGAGGGGAGGAGTGACAATGGGGGGAGGGAGGAGAGGGGAGGAGAGGAGAGACGGTGGAGGGGGAAGGAGGAGAGAGGAGGGGAGGAGAGACGATGGAGGGGGAAGGAGGAGAGAGGGGAGGAGAGAGGAGGGGAGGAGAGACGATGGAGGGGGAAGGAGGAGAGAGGAGGGGAGGAGAGAGAGGAGGGGAGGAGAGACGATGGAGGGGGAGGAGGAGAGAGGAGGGGAGGAGAGACGATGGAGGGGGAAGGAGGAGAGAGGAGGGGAGGAGAGAGGAGGGGAGGAGAGACGATGGAGGGGGAAGGAGGAGAGAGGAGGGGAGGAGATACGATGGAGGGGGAAGGAGGAGAGAGGAGGGGAGGAGAGAGGAGGGGAGGAGAGAAGATGGAGGGGGAGAGAGAGCGGAGAACGAAGGGAAGAGGAAAGAAGAGGGAGAAAGGAGAGATAAAGTGAGGCCCAAGGGAGCGTTCAGCACAGGGGGTGGTGATACACAGCACCCGCTCCGCTCCTCCTTCCTCTCTTCTTCTTCTCCTCCTCCTTCCTCCTCTCTTCTTCTCCTCCTCCTTCCTCCTCTCTTCTTCTCCTCCTCCTTCCTCCTCTCTTCTTCTCCTCCTGTCCTCTTTCAATATAAAGTCTTCCCTCTATCTCTAGTATGCAGAGATCATAGTTTAGAGGACAATGTTTAGTCTCCCAGAGAGATCATAGTTTAGAGGACAATGTTTAGTCTCCCATAGAGATCATAGTTTAGAGGACAATGTTTAGTCTCACATAGAGATCATAGTTTAGAGGACAGTGTTTTGTCACCCAGAGAGATCATAGTTTAGAGGACAAGGTTTAGTCTCCCAGAGAGATCATAGTTTAGAGGACAATGTTTAGTCTCCCAGAGAGATCATAGTTTAGAGGACAATGTTTAGTCTCCCAGAGAGATCATAGTTTAGAGGACAATGTTTAGTCTCTCAGGGAGATCATAGTTTAGAGGACAATGTTTAGTCTCTCAGGGAGATCATAGTTTAGAGGACAATGTTTAGTCTCCCAGAGATAACAGAGATCATAGGACAATGTTTTGTCACCCAGAGATATATAGAGCCATCAGGACACTGCACAGTTGGCTGATAAACCACTCATTAGCCCTAGATACACACACATGCATGCATTACGCACAAACAACTTGCACACACACACTGCACTTAGCCAGTGGTATTTTAAGCCTAGACTAGAACATCATAGCTCTGGTCTGGAGGCAAAAGGTTTCTGATTCATATTTAATAATCTGTAGGGAGTGTGTGTGTGTGTGTATGTGCGTGCGTGCGCGTGCGTGCGTGTGTGTGATCTGGTAGGAGTAGTGTGTGTGTGTGTCCTGTGTAACCATTTTGTTCCTATATTGAATACAATCACACTTTCGCCGTAACAGATGCTGTTATTGCTGTGTCATGCCTCTCGCTCTCATTTGGCCTTGAGCCAACACACACACACACACACACACACACACACACACACACACACA
>NC_068421.1:4260928-4273428 GCF_023373465.1 Oncorhynchus keta
GAGGAGAACAGAACACACTCAAACCGCCCAGCCTCAACTACATCCTCTCTATATCACACACACACACACACACACACACACACACACACACACACACACACACACACACACACACACACACACACACACACACACACACACACACACACACACACACACACACACACACACCACACTTCCCCAATGGCTGAGAGAGAGCGAGTGCACGCGAGAGAGAGAGCGAGTGCAAGAGAGAGAGTGCAAGTGAGATAGAGATGGAGTGAGAGAGAGAGAGAGAGAGCGAGGGGGAGGGAGGGAGGGAGAGAGAGAGGACAAGAGGAAAGGAGGGAGGGAGGGATGAAAAGAGAGAGAGTGACAGAGAGGGGAGAAAGGGAGAGGAAGAGTGAGAGAGGGAGAGAGAGAGAGACTGAGAGAGAGAGACAGAGAGAGAGAGAGACATACTAATTAGGATAAAATATTTGAATCAGTTACAGAACCCATTGCCCTTTATGGTTCTGAGGTCTGGGGTCACCAACCAATAATTCACAAAACAAATCAAATCACAAACACCAAATTGAGACTCTGCATGTCGAATTCTGCAAAAGTATCCTCTGTATCCAATGTAAAACACCAAAAAATAGACGCAGAGCATTATGCAAGCTAATTATCAAAATCCAGAAAAGAGCCGTTAAATTATACAACCACCTAAAAGGAAATGATTCCCAAACCTTCCATAACAAAGCCATCACCTACAGAGAGATGAACCTGGAGAAGAGTCCCCTAAGAAAGCTGGTCCTGGGGCTCTGTTCACAAACCCAAACACACCCCACAGAACCCCAGGACAGTAACTAAATTAGACCCAACCAAATCATGAGAAAACAAAAAGATTGACACATTTGAAAGAATTAACAAAAAAAACAGAGCAAACTAGAATGCTATTTGGCCCTAAACAGAGAGTACACAGTGGTAGAATACCCGACCACTGTGACTGACCCACACTTAATTATGGAAACATTTGACTATGTACAGACTGAGTATAGCCTTGCTATTGAGAAAGGCCACCGTAGGCAGACCTGGCTCTCAAGAGAAGACAGGCTATGTGCACACTGCCCACAAAATGAGGTGGAAACTGAGCTGCACTTCCTAACCTCCTGCCAAATGTATGACAATATTAGAGACACATATTTCCCTCAGATTACACAGATATACAAAGAATTTGAAAACAATCCCAATTTTGATCAACTCCATTATCTATTGGGTCAAATACCACAGCCACAAGAACAAGTCAAGAACAAACATCATTGTAAATACAACCCATATTTATGTTGAATTATTTTCCCATTTCTACTCTAACTATTTGCACATAATATGACATTTGACATGTCTTTATTCTTTTGGAACTTCTGTGAGTGTAATGTTCACTGTTCTTTTTTATTGTTTATTTCACTTTAGTTTTTTAAATCTAGTTCACTTGCTTTGGCAATGTAAACATATGTTTCCCAAGCCAATAAAGCACATGAATTGAAATTGAATTGAATTGAATTGAGAGAGAGAGAGAGAGAGAGAGAGAGAGAGAGAGAGAGAGAGAGAGAGAGAGAGAGAGAGAGAGAGAGAGAGGGAGAGAGAGAGAGAGAGAGAGAGAGAGAGAGAGAGAGAGAGAGAGAGAGAGAGAGAGAGAGAGAGAGGGGGCAGGCGGGCGGGCGGGTGACCATTCTTTCAAGACAAAGGAGATGATTGTGGACTACAGGAAAAAGAGAACGGAGTACGCCCCCATTCTCATCAACGGGGCTGTAGTGGAGCAGGCTGAGGGCCTCAAGTTCCTTGGTGTCCACATCAACAACAAACTAACATGGTCCAAGCACACCATGACAGTCGTGAAGAGGGCACGACAAAACCTATTCCCCCTCAGGAGACTGAAAATATTTGACATGGGTCTTCAGATCCTCAAAAGATTCTACAGCTGCACCATTGAGAGCATCTGGTTGCATCACTGCCTGGTACGGCAACTACTCGGCCTCCGACTGCAAGGCACTACAGAGGGTAGTGCGAACGGCCCAGTACATCACCGGGGCCAGGCTTCCTGCCATCCAGGTCCTGTATACCAGATGATGTCAGAGGAAGGCGTTAAAAATTGTCAAAGACTCCAGCCACCCTAGCCAACGGCTGTTCTCTCTGCTACCGCACGGCAAGCGGTACCGGAGCACCAAGTCTAGGTCCAAGAGGCTTATAAACAGCTTCTACCCCCAAGCCATAAGACTCCTGAACATCTAATCAAATGGCTACCCAGACTATTTGCATTGCCCCCCCCCCGCTTCTACGCTGCTGCTACTCTCTGTTATTATCTATGCATAGTCACTTTAATAACTCTACCTACATGTACATACTACCTCAACTAACCGGATCCCCCCCACACATTGACTCTGTATCAGTACCCCCCTGTATATAGTCTCACTATTGTTATTTTACTGCTGCTCTTTAATTACTTGTTACTTGTTTCTCTTATTCTTATCCATATTTTTTTAACTGCATTTTTTGGTTAGTGCCTCGTAATTCAGCATTTCACTGTAAGGCCTACTACACCTGTTGTATTCAGCATTAAACTGTAAGGTCTACTACACCTGTTGTATTCAGCATTTCACTGTAAGGTCTACTACACCTGTTGTATTCAGCATTTCACTCTAAGGTCTACTACACCTGTTGTATTCAGCATTTCACTGTAAGGTCTACTACACCTGTTGTATTCAGCATTAAACTGTAAGGTCTACTACACCTGTTGTATTCAGCATTTCACTGTAAGGTCTACTACACCTGTTGTGTTCAGCATTTCACTGTAAGGTCTACTACACCTGTTGTATTCAGCATTTCACTGTAAGGTCTACTACACCTGTTGTATTCAGCATTATACTGTAAGGTCTACTACACCTGTTGTATTCAGCATTTCACTTTAAGGTCTACTACACATATTGTATTGAGCAAAACACTGTAAGGTCTACTACACCTGTTGTATTCAGCATTTCACTGTAAGGTCTACTACACCTGTTGTATTCAGCATTTCACTGTAAGGTCTACTACACCTGTTGTATTCAGCATTACACTGTAAGGTTTACTACACATGTTGTATTCAGCATTACACTGTAAGGTATACTACACCTGTTGTATTGAGCATTACACTGTAAGGTCTACTACACCTGTTGTATTCAGCATTTCACTGTAAGGTCTACTACACCTGTTGTATTCAGCATTAAACTGTAAGGTCTACTACACCTGTTGTATTCAGCATTTCACTGTAAGGTCTACTACACCTGTTGTATTCAGCATTTCACTGTAAGGTCTACTACACCTGTTGTATTCAGCATTAAACTGTAAGGTCTACTACACCTGTTGTATTCAGCATTTCACTGTAAGGTCTACTACACCTGTTGTATTCAGCATTTCACTGTAAGGTCTACTACACCTGTTGTATTCAGCATTATACTGTAAGGTCTACTACACCTGTTGTATTCAGCATTTCACTTTAAGGTCTACTACACATATTGTATTGAGCAAAACACTGTAAGGTCTACTACACCTGTTGTATTCAGCATTTCACTGTAAGGTCTACTACACCTGTTGTATTCAGCATTTCACTGTAAGGTCTACTACACCTGTTGTATTCAGCATTACACTGTAAGGTTTACTACACATGTTGTATTCAGCATTACACTGTAAGGTCTACTACACCTGTTGTATTGAGCATTACACTGTAAGGTCTACTACACCTGTTGTATTCAGCATTACACTGTAAGGTCTACTACACATGTTGTATTCAGCATTACACTGTAAGGTCTACTACACCTGTTGTATTGAGCATTACACTGTAAGGTCTACTACACCTGTTGTATTGAGCAAAACACTGTAAGGTCTACTACACCTGTTGTATTCAGCATTACACTGTAAGGTCTACTACACCTGTTGTATTCAGCATGTGACTAATAACATTTGATTTGAGAGAAATGAGAGGGAGGGAGGGAGGGAGGGAGGGGGGGAGGGAGGGAGGGAGGGAGGGAGGGAGGGAGGGAGGGAGGGAGGGAGGGAGGGAGGGAGGGAGGGAGGGAGGGAGGGAACAATAGAGAGAGAGATATAGATATGGGAGAGAAAGGTGGATGGAGTTGAAATGATGAAGAAAACGAAACAGAGAGATAGAACATTGATAGACAGGAGGAGAGAAGGGTGTGATGAGGGTGTGGAGGCACAGTGGAATGACGCACAAACCCAGCCGACACAGCTCAGAGTGACAGAACAGCTCCAGAGCAGCTTGGTATCTCTCCTCTCCCTATTCCCTTCATATGTAACCCTTCGTCACTTCCTCCCTCTCCTCCCATGCTCTCCCTCTTCTCTCTCCTCCCTCTCTTCCCATGCTCTCCCTCTTCTCTCTCCTCCCTCTCCTCCCTCTCCTCCTTCTACTCCCATACTCTCCCTCTTCTCTCACTTTCCTCTCCTTCCTCTCCTCCCTCTCCTCCCATGCTCTCCATTTTCGCTCACCTTACACTCCTCCCTCTCCTTCCTCTCCTCCCTCTCCTCCCATGCTCTCCATTTTCGCTCACCTTACACTCCTCCCTCTCTTCCCTCTCCTCCCTCACCTTACACTCCTCCCTCTCCTCCCTCTCCTTCCTCTCCTCCCTCTCCTCCCTCTCCTCCCATGCTCTCCATTTTCGCTCACCTTACACTCCTCCCTCTCTTCCCTCTCCTTCCTCTCCTCCCTCTCCTCCCTCACCTTACACTCCTCCCTCTCCTCCCTCTCCTTCCTCTCCTTCCTCTCCTCCCTCACCTTACACTCCTCCCTCTCCACCCTCTCCTCCCTCTCCTTACACTCCTCCCTCTCCTCCCTCTCCTCCCTCTCCTTCCTCTCCTCCCTCTCCTCCCTCTCCTCCCTCACCTTACACTCCTCCCTCTCCTCCCTCTCCTTCCTCTCCTTCCTCTCCTCCCTCACCTTACACTCCTCCCTCTCCACCCTCTCCTCCCTCTCCTCCCTCTCCTTCCTCTCCTTACACTCCTCCCTCTCCTCCCTCTCCTCCCTCTCCTTCCTCTCCTCCCTCTCCTCCCTCTCCTCCCTCACCTTACACTCCTCCCATGCTCTCCCTCTTCTCTCACCTTCCACTCTTCCATTCCTGCATTTATCTATTTCCTTTATTCCTCTTCATGTTATTTTCATTTTCCCTCTACACTCTCTCCCTTCATCCCTCTCTCTCCTTGGCAGCCACTCTCCTCTGTGGTGACCTTTCTTTCATGAAGCCACACAGGGTTGCAAGCTGCTGAGAGGAAGGCTTTTACCACTGGACCAGCTCCCACAGGGAAGCTTTTACCGCCAGACCAGCTCCCACAGGGAAGCTTTTACCGCCAGACCAGCACCCACAGGGAAGCTTTTACCGCCAGACCAGCTCCCACAGGGAAGCTTTTACCACCAGACCAGCTCCCACAGGGAGGAACAGCTTTTACCGGCGGACCAGCTCCCACAGGGAGGAACAGGCTTTACCGCCGGACCAGCTCCCACAGGGAGGAACAGCTTTTACCGCCGGACCAGCTCCCACAGGGAGGAATAGCTTTTACCGCCGGACCAGCTCCCACAGGGAGGAACAGCTTTTACCACCGGACCAGCTCCCACAGGGAGGAACAGCTTTTACCGTCGGACCAGCTCCCACAGGGAGGAACAGCTGTTACCGCCGGACCAGCTCCCACAGGGAGGAACAGCTTTTACCACCGGACCAGCTCCCACAGGGAGGAACAGCTGTTACCGCCGGACCAGCTCCCACAGGGAGGAACAGCTGTTACCGCCGGACCAGCTCCCACAGGGAGGAACAGCTTTTACCGCCGGACCAGCTCCCACAGGGAGGAACAGCTGTTACCGCCGGACCAGCTCCCACAGGGAGGAACAGCTGTTACCGCCGGACCAGCTCCCACAGGGAGGAACAGCTTTTACCTCCGGACCAGCTCCCACAGGGAGGAACAGCTGTTACCGCCGGACCAGCTCCCACAGGGAGGAACAGCTGTTACCGCCGGACCAGCTCCCACAGGGAGGAACAGCTTTTACCGCCGGACCAGCTCCCACAGGGAGGAACAGCTTTTACCGCCGGACCAGCTCCCACAGGGAGGAACAGCTTTTACCACCGGACCAGCTCCCACAGGGAGGAACAGCTGTTACCGCCGGACCAGCTCCCACAGGGAGGAACAGCTTTTACCGCCGGACCAGCTCCCACAGGGAGGAACAGCTGTTACCGCCGGACCAGCTCCCACAGGGAGGAACAGCTGTTACCGCGGACCAGCTCCCACAGGGAGGAACAGCTTTACCGCCGGACCAGCTCCCACAGGGAGGAACAGCTTTACCGCCGGACCAGCTCCCACAGGGAGGAACAGCTTTACCACCGGACCAGCTCCCACAGGGAGGAACAGCTTTACCGTCGGACCAGCTCCCACAGGGAGGAACAGCTGTTACCGCCGGACCAGCTCCCACAGGGAGGAACAGCTTTACCGCCGGACCAGCTCCCACAGGGAGGAACAGCTGTTACCGCCGGACCAGCTCCCACAGGGAGGAACAGCTGTTACCGCCGGACCAGCTCCCACAGGGAGGAACAGCTTTTACCGCCGGACCAGCTCCCACAGGGAGGAACAGCTTTACCGCCGGACCAGCTCCCACAGGGAGGAACAGCTTTACCGCCGGACCAGCTCCCACAGGGAGGAACAGCTTTACCGCCGGACCAGCTCCCACAGGGAGGAACAGCTTTTACCGCCGGACCAGCTCCCACAGGGAGGAACAGCTGTTACCGCAGGACCAGCCCCCACAGGGAGGAACAGCTTTTACCGCCGGACCAGCTCCCACAGGGAGGAACAGCTTTTACCGCCGGACCAGCTCCCCACAGGGAGGAACAGCTTTTACCGCCGGACCAGCTCCCACAGGGAGGGACAGCTTTTACCGCCAGACCAGCACCCACAGGGAGGAACAGCTTTTACCGCCGGACCAGCTCCCACAGGGAGGAACAGCTTTTACCACCGGACCAGCTCCCACAGGGAGGAACAGCTGTTACCGCCGGACCAGCTCCCACAGGGAGGAACAGCTGTTACCACCGGACCAGCTCCCACAGGGAGGAACAGCTTTTACCGCCAGACCAGCTCCCACAGGGAGGAACAGCTTTTACCGCCGGACCAGCTCCCACAGGGAGGAACAGCTTTTACCGCCGGACCAGCTCCCACAGGGAGGAACAGCTTTTACCGCCGGACCAGCTCCCACAGGGAGGAACAGCTTTTACCGCCGGACCAGCTCCCACAGGGAGGAACAGCTTTTACCACCAGACCAGCTCCCACAGGGAGGAACAGCTTTTACCGCCGGACCAGCTCCCACAGGGAGGAACAGCTGTTACCACCGGACCAGCTCCCACAGGGAGGAACAGCTGTTACCGCCGCACCAGCTCCCACAGGGAGGAACAGCTTTTACCGCCGGACCAGCTCCCACAGGGAGGAACAGCTTTTACCACCGGACCAGCTCCCACAGGGAGGAACAGCTGTTACCGCCGGACCAGCTCCCACAGGGAGGAACAGCTGTTACCACCGGACCAGCGGGGAATGGCAGGGAACATAAAGTAACATCACAGCAGTTGCCCCGAGCCAGACGAACACTTTTACTAAACATTTAGTGATGCAGGGGCACAAACTTGTTGAAGCAGGTAAGTGAGCATTCTCAGTTGAACGATGCAGACCGGACACTGGAGTTGTCAACATGACCCCTCAGCAGTGACACAACTCCCCCCATATGAACAGCAGAGAAGCAGGAAGGAGACAAATAAAATGAAATTAAATTTGATTGGTCACATACAAATATTTAGCAGATGTTATTGCGAGTGCAGCAAAATGCTTGTGCTTCTACCTCCAAAAGTGCAGTAGTATCTAACAATTCACAATAATACATACAAATCTAAAAGTAACAGAACGGGATTAAGAAATATATAAATATTAGATTGAGCAATGTCTGAGTGAGCATTGACTAAAATGCAGAAGAATAGAATACAGTATGCAGTTGAAGTCGGAAGTTTACATACACCTTAGCCAAATACATTTAAACTGTCACGCCCTGGTCGTAATATATTGTGTTTGTCTTCATTTATGTGGTTAGGCCAGCGTGTGACATGGGTTTATTGTGGTGTGTTTTGTCTTGGGGTTTTGTGGGGTGTTGGGTGTGTGGCTTAGTGGGGTATTCTAACAAAGTCTATGGCTGTCTGGAGTGGTTCTCAATCAGAGGCAGGTGTGTATCGTTGTCTCTGATTGGGAACCATATTTAGGCAGCCATATTCTTTGAGTGTTTTGTGGGTGATTGTTCCTGTCTTTGTGTTTGCACCAGATAGGGCTGTTTCGATTTTCACATTTCATTATTTTGTAGTATCTTCATGTATAGTTCTTTCCTTCATTAAAGTATCATGAATCATCATCACGCTGCATTTTGGTCCGACTCTCCTTCACCACAAGAAAGCCGTTACAGAATCACCCACCACAAACGGACCAAGCAGCGTGGTAACAGGCAACAGCAGCAGCAGGAGCAGCGCGACAAGAATTTCTGGACTTGGGAGGAAATCCTCGACGGGAGAGGACCCTGGGCTAAACCAGGGGAGTGTAGCCGCACCAAGGTGCAGCGAGAGAAAGACTGGACATGGGAGGACGAACTGGACGGTGAAGGACCCTGGGCTGTGTCTGGAGAATATCGCCGCCCCAAGGAAGAACTGGAGGCCGCGAAAGCGGAGAGGCGCTGGTATGAGGAGGCAGCATGGCGACGCAGATGGAAGCCTGAGAGTCAGCCCCAAAAATGTATTGGGGAGGGGGCTCACAGGGTGTTTCGCTATGCCAGGTAGGAGACCTGGAGAGATCGGGCAGGCACCGTGTTATGCTGTGGTGCGCACGGTGTCTCCAGTGCGGGTGCATAGCCCGGTGCGGTATATTCCGGTATATTCCAGCTCCGCGTATCGGCCGGGCTAGAGTGAGCGTCGAGCCAAATGCCATGACGCCGGCTCTACGCATCTGGTCCCCAGTGCGTCTCCCTGGGCCGGCTTACATGGCACCAGCCTTGCGCTCAGCGTCTCCGGTTCGCCTGCATAGCCCAGTGCGGGCTATTCCACCTCGTCGCACTGGCAGGGCGACCGAGAGCATTCAACCGGGTAAGGTTGGGCAGGCTCGGTGCTCAAGAGCTCCAGTGCGCCTGCACGGTCCGGTCTATCCAGTACCACCTCCACACCCCAGCCCTCCGGTAGCAGCTTCCCGCACCAGGCTTCCTGTGCGTGTTATTGGTCCAGTCCCACCAGTGCCAGCACCACGCATCAGGCCTACAGTGCGCCTCGCCTCTCCAGCGCTGCCAGAGTCTCCTGCCTGTTCCGCGCAGCCAGAGCCGTCCTCATCTCCAGCGCTGCCGGAGTCTCCCGCCTGTTCAGTGCAGCCAGAGCCTTCCTCCTCTACAGCGCTGCTGGAGTCTCTCGCCTGTTCAGCGCTGCCAGAGCCTTCCTCCTCTACAGCGCTGCTGGAGTCTCCTGCCTGTTCATCAGCGCAGCCAGAGCTGCCAGCCTGCATGGAGCAGCCAGAGCTGCCAGTCTACATGGAGCAGCCAGAGCTGCCAGTCTACATGGAGCAGCCAGAGCTGCCAGTCTGCATGGGGCAGCCAGAGCTGCCAGTCTGCATGAAGCAGCCAGAGCTGCCAGTCTGCATGAAGCAGCCAGAGCTGCCAGTCTGCATGAAGCAGCCAGAGCTGCCAGTCTGCATGGAGCAGCCAGAGCTGCAAGTGCATGGAGCAGCCAGAGCTGCCAGTCTGCATGGAGCAGCCAGAGCTGCCAGTCTGCAAGGAGCTGCCAGTCTGCAAGGAGCAGCCAGAGCTGCCAGTCTGCATGGAGCAGCCAGAGCTGCCAGTCTGCAAGGAGCTGCCAGTCTGCAAGGAGCTGCCAGTCTGCACGGAGCCGCCAGAGCTGCACGGAGCCGCCAGAGCTGCCAGTCTGTAAGAAGCCGCCAGAGCTGTCAGCCTACATGGAGCAGCCAGAGCCGCCAGTCAGCGTGGAGCAGCCAGAGCCGCCAGTCTGCCAGGATCCGCCAGTCAGCCAGACTCTTCCAGATCCGCCAGTCAGCCAGACTCTTCCAGATCTGCCAGACTCTTCCAGATCTGCCAGTCAGCCAGACTCTTCCATATCCGCCAGTCAGCCAGACTCTTCCATATCCGCCAGTCAGCCAGACTCTTCCAGATCCGCCAGTCAGCCAGACTCTTCCAGATCCGCCAGTCAACCAGACTCTTCCAGATCCGCCAGTCAACCAGACTCTTCCAGATCTGCCAGTCAACCAGACTCTTCCAGATCTGCCAGTCAACCAGACTCTTCCAGATCTGCCAGTCAACCAGACTCTTCCAGATCCGCCAGTCAACCAGACTCTTCCAGATCCGCCAGCCAGCCAGGATCTGCCGGAGCCAACTACCTGCCTGAGCTTCCTCTCAGTGCTGAGCTTCCTTTCAGTGCTGAGCTTCCTTTCAGTGCTGAGCTTCCTCTCAGTGCTGAGCTTCCTCTCAGTGCTGAGCTTCCCCTCAGTCCCGAGCTTCCCCTCAGGCCCGAGCTTCCCCTCAGTCCCGAGCTTCCCCTCAGTCCCGAGCTTCCCCTCAGTCCCGAGCTGCCTCAGTCCTGAGCTGCCCCTCAGTCCCGATCTGCTCCTCAGTCCAGTGGGGTTCTGGGTGAGGACTACCAGGCCATGGTCGGCGACGAGGGTGGACTATCCAAGGACGCGAGGAGGAGGGACTAAGACGGTGTTTGAGTGGGGTCCACGTCCCGCGCCGGAGCTGCCACCATGGACAGACGCCCACCCGGACCCTCCCCTATTGTTTTGCTGTGCGTCCGGGAGTCTGCGCCTTGGGAGGGGGGGGGGGGTCTGTCACGCCCTGGTCGTAATAGATTGTGTTTGTCTTCATTTATGTGGTTAGGCCAGCGTGTGACATGGGTTTATTGTGGTGTGTTTTGTCTTGGGGTTTTGTGGGGTGTTGGGTGTGTGGCTTAGTGGGGTTATCTAGCAAGGTCTATGGCTGTCTGGAGTGGTTCTCAATCAGAGGCAGGTATGTATCGTTGTCTCTGATTGGGAACCATATTTAGGCAGCCATATTCTTTGAGTGTTTTGTGGGTGATAGTTCCTGTCTTTGTGTTTGCACCAGATAGGGCTGTTTCGATTTTCACATTTCATTATTTTGTAGTATCTTCATGTATAGTTTTTTCCTTCATTAAAATATCATGAATCATCATCACACTGCATTTTGGTCCGACTCTCGTTCACCACAAGAAAGCCATTACATAAACTCAGTTTTTTCACAATTCCTGATTTATAATCCGAGTAAACATTCCCTGTTTTAGGTCAGTTAGGATCACCACTTTGTTTTAATAATGTGAAATGTCAGAATAATAGTAGAGAGAATGATTTATTTCAGCTTTGATTTCTTTCATCACATTCCCAGTGGGTCAGAAGTTTACATACACTCAATTAGTATTTGGTAGCATTGCTTGTGTCAAACATTTCAGGTAGCCTTCCACAAGCTTCCCAAAATACGTTGGCCCATTCCTCCTGACAGAGCTGGTGTAACTGAGTCAGGTTTATAGGCCTCCTTGTTCGCACACGCTTTTTCAGTTCTGCCCACAGATTTTCTATAGGATTGATGTCAGGGCTTTGTGATGGCCACTCCAAAACCTTGACTTTGTTGTCCTTAAGCCATTTTGCCACATAATTTCCCTTCTATTTTGTGAAGTGCACCAGTCCCTCCTGCAGCAAAGCACCCCCACAACATGATGCTGCCACCCCCGTGCTTCACGGTTGGGATGGTGTTCTTCAGCTTGCAAGCATCCCCCTTTTTCCTCTAAACAAAACAATGGTCATTATGGCCAAACAGTTCTATTTTTGTTTTGAGGACATTTCTCCAAAAAGTACGATCTTTGTCCCAATGTGCAGTTGCAATCTCATTTTACAGTGGATATAGATATGTTTGTACCTGTTTCCTCCATCCAGCATCTTCACAGGGTCCTTTGCTGTTGTTCTGGGATTGATTTGCACTTTTCGCACCAAATTACGTTCGTCTCTAGGAGACAGAACGCGTCTCCTTCCTGAGCGGTATGACGGCTGCGTGGTCCCATGGTGTTTACACTTGCGTACTATTGTTTGTACAGATGAATGTGGCACCTTCAGGCGTTTGAAAATTGCTCCCAAGGATGAACCAGACTTGTGGAGGTTGTTGGGGAATAATCAGAATTAGTTGGGTAACATAGATCATATGTTTTATATGCATTATATGCTTGTGAGTTACTTCTCATCAGAATGTTTATTTTTGTATAATACTGTTCGCCATTTGCAGTCATCTGTTCTCTGTCAGGACTAAGTTGCTTGGGCCGCAGAGGGGGGAGAGGTCAAGCGTGTATCTCTTGGCTCCACAATGTCTGTGTGCCAGTCACTGTATATCTGTGATCTTGTCAAGGAGGGAGCATTTGATATATGCCTGTTGATAG
>NC_068421.1:4278428-4293428 GCF_023373465.1 Oncorhynchus keta
ATTATGAGTCAGCAAGTCTGAATGAATGGCTAAACTTAACTGTGGATTTGGTTTTCTGTTTGAACTCTTTCGCACACCTTAATCATTCATTTAACCAATCGGAATGATTGTCTGAATTATTAACCAATCGGAATGAATGACTGAAGTTATAACCCTAGAGTTGTTGCTGTCCCAAACCTTAACACTAAACTTAACTCAGTAATTGAATGCCTTAATGTGCTGTGTGCCTAATATGCCTACATCATCTGGAGTTTGTGTGTGTGTGTGTGTGTGTGTGTGTGTGTGTGTGTGTGTGTGCGTGCGTGCGTGCGTGCGTGCGTGCGTGCGTGCGTAGCCTTGGTTAAGACGGCAGTGTTTTTGTGTTTGACTCAATGGCTTTTATTATGAGATTCTTTTCACCGATTCGAAGCGAGTGTTGAAGATCGCCCGCCCGCCCACACACACACAGTCTGTCACGTCTACTCCCGCTCTCCCGCTCCGGTGCTCGACATCGCCGGTCTACTAACCACCGGTCCTGGCAACCCCCTGGTTCACCAACTACTTCTCTGATAGAGTTCAGTGTGTCAAATCGGAGGGCCTGTTGTCCGGACCTCTGACAGTCTCTATGGGGGTACCACAGGGTTCAATTCTCAGGCCGACTCTCTTCTCTGTATACATCAATGATGTCGCTCTTGCTGCTGGCGATTCTCTGATCCACCTCTACGCAGACGACACCATTTTGTATACCTCTGGCCCTTCTTTTTACACTGTACTAACTAACCTCCAGATGAGCTTCAATGGCATACAACACACCATCCGTGGACTCCAACTGCACTTAAATGAAAGTAAAACTTAATGCATGCTCTTCAACCGACCGCACCTGCCCGCCCGTCCAGCATCACTACTGTGGACGGACTTAGAATATGTGGACAACTACAAATACTTAGATCTCTGGTTAGACTGTAAACTCTCCTTCCAGACTCACATTAAGTATCGCCAATCCAAAATTAAATCTAGAATCGGCTTCCTATTTCGCAAGAAAGCATCCTTCACTCATGCTGCCAAACATACCCTCGTAAAACTGACCATCCTTCCGATCCTCAACTTCGGCGATGACATTTACAAAATAGCCTCCAACACTTTACTCAGCAAACTGGATGCAGTCTGTCACAGTGCCATCCGTTTTGTCACCAAAGCCCCATATACTACACATCACTACGACCTGTAAGCTCTCATTGGCCCTCGCTTCATACTCGTCGCCAAACCCACTGGCTCCAGGTCATCTACAAGTCTCTGCTAGGTAAAGCCCCGCCTTATCTCAGCTCACTGGTCACCATAGCAAGCACCCACACGTAGCACGCGCTCCAGCAGCTATATCTCTCTGGTCACCCCCAAAGCCAATTCTTCCTTTGGCCACCTTTCCTTCCAGTTCTCTGCTGCCAATGACTGTAACGAACTGCAAAAATCACTGAAGCTAGAGATTCATATCTCCCTCACTAGCTTTAGGCACCAGCTGTCAGAGCAGCTCACAGATCACTGCACCTGTACATAGCCCATCTGTAAATTGCTCATCCAACTACCTCATCCACATACTGTATTTATTTATTTATCTTGCTCCTTTGCACCCCAGTATCTCTACTTGCACATTCATCTTCTGCACATCTATCGTTCCAGTGTTTAATTGGTACATTGTAATTACTTCACCACCGTGGCCTATTTATTGCCTTGCCTCCCTTATCCTACCTCATTTGCACATACCTTTTCTACTGTATTATTGACTGTATGTTTTTTTTACTCCATGTGTAACTCTGTGTTGTTGTATGTGTCAAACTGCTTTGCTTTATCTTGGCCGATCAGACTGATAACTAGATGTGGGGAAATCAGACTGATAACTAGATGTGCTGCAGGGGAAATCAGACTGATAACTAGATGTGCTGCAGGGGAAATCAGACTGATAACTAGATGTGGGGAAATCAGACTGATAACTAGATGTGGGGAAATCAGACTGATATCTAGATGTGCTGCAGGGGAAATCAGACTGATATCTAGATGTGCTGCAGGGGAAATCAGACTGATATCTAGATGTGCTGCAGGGGAAATCAGACTGATATCTAGATGTGCTGCAGGGGAAATCAGACTGATATCTAGATGTGCTGCAGGGGAAATCAGACTGATATCTAGATGTGCTGCAGGGGAAATCAGACTGATAACTAGATGTGCTGCAGGGGAAATCAGACTGATGTCTAGATGTGCTGCAGGGGAAATCAGACTGATATCTAGATGTGCTGCAGGGGAAATCAGACTGATGTCTAGATGTGGGGAAATCAGACTGATAACTAGATGTGGGGAAATCAGACTGATATCTAGATGTGTTGCAGGGGAAATCAGACTGATAACTAGATGTGCTGCAGGGGAAATCAGACTGATATCTAGATGTGCTGCAGGGGAAATCAGACTGATAACTAGATGTGCTGCAGGGGAAATCAGACTGATATCTAGATGTGCTGCAGGGGAAATCAGACTGATAACTAGATGTGGGGAAATCAGACTGATATCTAGATGTGCTGCAGGGGAAATCAGACTGATATCTAGATGTGCTGCAGGGGA
The DNA here is from genome assembly GCF_023373465.1 of Oncorhynchus keta. Lineage (NCBI taxonomy): Eukaryota > Metazoa > Chordata > Actinopteri > Salmoniformes > Salmonidae > Oncorhynchus > Oncorhynchus keta. The sequence continues at coordinate 4,281,015 of NC_068421.1, forward strand.
AATCAGACTGATAACTAGATGTGCTGCAGGGGAAATCAGACTGATAACTAGATGTGCTGCAGGGGAAATCAGACTGATAACTAGATGTGCTGCAGGGGAAATCAGACTGATAACTAGATGTGCTACAGGGGAAATCAGACTGATAACTAGATTTGCTGCAGGGGAAATCAGACTGATGTCTAGATGTGCTGCAGGGGAAATCAGACTGATAACTAGATGTGCTGCAGGGGAAATCAGACTGATAACTAGATGTGCTGCAGGGGAAATCAGACTGATAACTAGATGTGCTGCAGGGGAAATCAGACTGATAACTAGATGTGCTGCAGGGGAAATCAGACTGATAACTAGACGTGCTGCAGGGGAAATCAGACTGATAACTAGATGTGCTGCAGGGGAAATCAGACTGATAACTAGATGTGCTGCAGGGGAAATCAGACTGATATCTAGATGTGCTGCAGGGGAAATCAGACTGATAACTAGATGTGCTGCAGGGGAAATCAGACTGATAACTAGATGTGCTGCAGGGGAAATCAGACTGATAACTAGATGTGCTGCAGGGGAAATCAGACTGATAACTAGATGTGCTGCAGGGGAAATCAGACTGATATCTAGATGTGCTGCAGGGGAAATCAGACTGATAACTAGATGTGCTGCAGGGGAAATCAGACTGATATCTAGATGTGCTGCAGGGGAAATCAGACTGATAACTAGATGTGGGGAAATCAGACGGATAACTAGATGTGGGGAAATCAGACTGATATCTAGATGTGCTGCAGGGGAAATCAGACTGATAACTAGATGTGTTGCAGGGGAAATCAGACTGATAACTAGATGTGCTGCAGGGGAAATCAGACTGATAACTAGATGTGCTGCAGGGGAAATCAGACTGATAACTAGATGTGGGGAAATCAGACTGATATCTAGATGTGGGGAAATCAGACTGATAACTAGATGTGCTGCAGGGGAAATCAGACTGATAATAATAATAATAATATATGCCATTTAGCAGACGCTTTTATCCAAAGCGACTTACAGTCATGTGTGCATACATTCTACGTATGGGTGGTCCCGGGAATCGAACCCACTACCCTGGCGTTACAAGCGCCATGCTCTACCAACTGAGCTACAGAAGGACCATAACTAGATGTGGGGAAATCAGACGGATAACTAGATGTGGGGAAATCAGACTGATAACTAGATGTGCTGCAGGGGAAATCAGACTGATAACTAGATGTGGGGAAATCAGACTGATAACTAGATGTGGGGAAATCAGACTGATAACTAGATGTGGGGAAATCAGACTGATAACTAGATGTGGGGAAATCAGACTGATAACTAGATGTGGGGAAATCAGACTGATAACTAGATGTGGGGAAATCAGACTGATAACTAGATGTGGGGAAATCAGACTGATAACTAGATGTGCTGCAGGGGAAATCAGACTGATAACTAGATGTGGGGAAATCAGACTGATAACTAGATGTGCTGCAGGGGAAATCAGACTGATAACTAGATGTGCTGCAGGGGAAATCAGACTGATAACTAGATGTGCTGCAGGGGAAATCAGACTGATATCTAGATGTGCTGCAGGGGAAATCAGACTGATAACTAGATGTGCTGCAGGGGAAATCAGACTGATAACTAGATGTGCTGCAGGGGAAATCAGACTGATAACTAGATGTGCTGCAGGGGAAATCAGACTGATAACTAGATGTGCTGCAGGGGAAATCAGACTGATGTCTAGATGTGCTGCAGGGGAAATCAGACTGATAACTAGATGTGCTGCAGGGGAAATCAGACTGATATCTAGATGTGCTGCAGGGGAAATCAGACTGATAACTAGATGTGCTGCAGGGGAAATCAGACTGATAACTAGATGTGCTGCAGGGGAAATCAGACTGATAACTAGATGTGCTGCAGGGGAAATCAGACTGATAACTAGATGTGCTGCAGGGGAAATCAGACTGATAACTAGATGTGCTGCAGGGGAAATCAGACTGATGTCTAGATGTGCTGCAGGGGAAATCAGACTGATAACTAGATGTGCTGCAGGGGAAATCAGACTGATATCTAGATGTGCTGCAGGGGAAATCAGACTGATAACTAGATGTGCTGCAGGGGAAATCAGACTGATAACTAGATGTGCTGCAGGGGAAATCAGACTGATAACTAGATGTGCTGCAGGGGAAATCAGACTGATATCTAGATGTGGGGAAATCAGACGGATAACTAGATGTGGGGAAATCAGACTGATATCTAGATGTGCTGCAGGGGAAATCAGACTGATAACTAGATGTGTTGCAGGGGAAATCAGACTGATAACTAGATGTGCTGCAGGGGAAATCAGACTGATAACTAGATGTGGGGAAATCAGACTGATATCTAGATGTGGGGAAATCAGACTGATAACTAGATGTGCTGCAGGGGAAATCAGACTGATAATAATAATAATAATATATGCCATTTAGCAGACGCTTTTATCCAAAGCGACTTACAGTCATGTGTGCATACATTCTACGTATGGGTGGTCCCGGGAATCGAACCCACTACCCTGGCGTTACAAGCGCCATGCTCTACCAACTGAGCTACAGAAGGACCATAACTAGATGTGGGGAAATCAGACGGATAACTAGATGTGGGGAAATCAGACTGATAACTAGATGTGCTGCAGGGGAAATCAGACTGATAACTAGATGTGGGGAAATCAGACTGATAACTAGATGTGGGGAAATCAGACTGATAACTAGATGTGGGGAAATCAGACTGATAACTAGATGTGGGGAAATCAGACTGATAACTAGATGTGGGGAAATCAGACTGATAACTAGATGTGGGGAAATCAGACTGATAACTAGATGTGCTGCAGGGGAAATCAGACTGATAACTAGATGTGGGGAAATCAGACTGATAACTAGATGTGCTGCAGGGGAAATCAGACTGATAACTAGATGTGCTGCAGGGGAAATCAGACTGATAACTAGATGTGCTGCAGGGGAAATCAGACTGATATCTAGATGTGCTGCAGGGGAAATCAGACTGATAACTAGATGTGCTGCAGGGGAAATCAGACTGATAACTAGATGTGCTGCAGGGGAAATCAGACTGATAACTAGATGTGCTGCAGGGGAAATCAGACTGATAACTAGATGTGGGGAAATCAGACTGATAACTAGATGTGGGGAAATCAGACTGATATCTAGATGTGCTGCAGGGGAAATCAGACTGATATCTAGATGTGCTGCAGGGGAAATCAGACTGATATCTAGATGTGCTGCAGGGGAAATCAGACTGATATCTAGATGTGCTGCAGGGGAAATCAGACTGATAACTAGATGTGCTGCAGGGGAAATCAGACTGATGTCTAGATGTGCTGCAGGGGAAATCAGACTGATATCTAGATGTGCTGCAGGGGAAATCAGACTGATGTCTAGATGTGGGGAAATCAGACTGATAACTAGATGTGGGGAAATCAGACTGATATCTAGATGTGTTGCAGGGGAAATCAGACTGATAACTAGATGTGCTGCAGGGGAAATCAGACTGATATCTAGATGTGCTGCAGGGGAAATCAGACTGATAACTAGATGTGCTGCAGGGGAAATCAGACTGATATCTAGATGTGCTGCAGGGGAAATCAGACTGATAACTAGATGTGGGGAAATCAGACTGATATCTAGATGTGCTGCAGGGGAAATCAGACTGATATCTAGATGTGCTGCAGGGGAAATCAGACTGATAACTAGATGTGCTGCAGGGAAATCAGACTGATAACTAGATGTGCTGCAGGGGGAAATCAGACTGATAACTAGATGTGCTGCAGGGGAAATCAGACTGATAACTAGATGTGCTACAGGGGAAATCAGACTGATAACTAGATTTGCTGCAGGGGAAATCAGACTGATGTCTAGATGTGCTGCAGGGGAAATCAGACTGATAACTAGATGTGCTGCAGGGGAAATCAGACTGATAACTAGATGTGCTGCAGGGGAAATCAGACTGATAACTAGATGTGCTGCAGGGGAAATCAGACTGATAACTAGATGTGCTGCAGGGGAAATCAGACTGATAACTAGACGTGCTGCAGGGGAAATCAGACTGATAACTAGATGTGCTGCAGGGGAAATCAGACTGATAACTAGATGTGGGGAAATCAGACTGATAACTAGATGTGGGGAAATCAGACTGATAACTAGATGTGCTGCAGGGGAAATCAGACTGATAACTAGATGTGCTGCAGGGGAAATCAGACTGATGTCTAGATGTGCTGCAGGGGAAATCAGACTGATAACTAGATGTGCTGCAGGGAAATCAGACTGATAACTAGATGTGCTGCAGGGGAAATCAGACTGATAACTAGATGTGCTGCAGGGAAATCAGACTGATAACTAGATGTGCTGCAGGGGAAATCAGACTGATATCTAGATGTGCTGCAGGGGAAATCAGACTGATAACTAGATGTGCTGCAGGGGAAATCAGACTGATATCTAGATGTGCTGCAGGGGAAATCAGACTGATAACTAGATGTGGGGAAATCAGACGGATAACTAGATGTGGGGAAATCAGACTGATATCTAGATGTGCTGCAGGGGAAATCAGACTGATAACTAGATGTGTTGCAGGGGAAATCAGACTGATAACTAGATGTGCTGCAGGGGAAATCAGACTGATAACTAGATGTGCTGCAGGGAAATCAGACTGATAACTAGATGTGGGGAAATCAGACTGATATCTAGATGTGGGGAAATCAGACTGATAACTAGATGTGCTGCAGGGGAAATCAGACTGATAACTAGATGTGCTGCAGGGGAAATCAGACTGATGTCTAGATGTGCTGCAGGGGAAATCAGACTGATAACTAGATGTGCTGCAGGGGAAATCAGACTGATATCTAGATGTGCTGCAGGGGAAATCAGACTGATAACTAGATGTGCTGCAGGGGAAATCAGACTGATAACTAGATGTGCTGCAGGGGAAATCAGACTGATAACTAGATGTGCTGCAGGGGAAATCAGACTGATATCTAGATGTGGGGAAATCAGACGGATAACTAGATGTGGGGAAATCAGACTGATATCTAGATGTGCTGCAGGGGAAATCAGACTGATAATCAGGGGAAATCAGACTGATAACTAGATGTGCTGCAGGGGAAATCAGACTGATAACTAGATGTGCTGGGAAATCAGACTGATAACTAGATGTGCTGCAGGGAAATCAGACTGATATCTAGATGTGGGGAAATCAGACTGATAACTAGATGTGCTGCAGGGGAAATCAGACTGATAATAATAATAATAATATATGCCATTTAGTAGACGCTTTTATCCAAAGCGACTTACAGTCATGTGTGCATACATTCTACGTATGGGTGGTCCCGGGAATCGAACCCACTACCCTGGCGTTACAAGCGCCATGCTCTACCAACTGAGCTACAGAAGGACCATAACTAGATGTGGGGAAATCAGACGGATAACTAGATGTGGGGAAATCAGACTGATAACTAGATGTGCTGCAGGGGAAATCAGACTGATAACTAGATGTGGGGAAATCAGACTGATAACTAGATGTGGGGAAATCAGACTGATAACTAGATGTGGGGAAATCAGACTGATAACTAGATGTGCTGCAGGGGAAATCAGACTGATAACTAGATGTGCTGCAGGGGAAATCAGACTGATAACTAGATGTGCTGCAGGGGAAATCAGACTGATAACTAGATGTGCTGCAGGGGAAATCAGACTGATAACTAGATGTGCTGCAGGGGAAATCAGACTGATGTCTAGATGTGCTGCAGGGGAAATCAGACTGATAACTAGATGTGCTGCAGGGGAAATCAGACTGATAACTAGATGTGCTGCAGGGGAAATCAGACTGATAACTAGATGTGGGGAAATCAGACTGATATCTAGATGTGGGGAAATCAGACTGATATCTAGATGTGCTGCAGGGGAAATCAGACTGATATCTAGATGTGCTGCAGGGGAAATCAGACTGATAACTAGATGTGGGGAAATCAGACGGATAACTAGATGTGGGGAAATCAGACTGATATCTAGATGTGCTGCAGGGGAAATCAGACTGATAACTAGATGTGCTGCAGGGGAAATCAGACTGATAACTAGATGTGGGGAAATCAGACTGATAACTAGATGTGCTGCAGGGGAAATCAGACTGATAATAATAATAATAATATATGCCATTTAGCAGACGCTTTTATCCAAAGCGACTTACAGTCATGTGTGCATACATTCTACGTATGGGTGGTCCCGGGAATCGAACCCACTACCCTGGCGTTACAAGCGCCATGCTCTACCAACTGAGCTACAGAAGGACCATAACTAGATGTGGGAAATCAGACGGATAACTAGATGTGGGGAAATCAGACTGATAACTAGATGTGCTGCAGGGAAATCAGACTGATAACTAGATGTGCTGCAGGGGAAATCAGACTGATAACTAGATGTGGGGAAATCAGACTGATAACTAGATGTGGGGAAATCAGACTGATAACTAGGGAAATCAGACTGATAACTAGATGTGCTGCAGGGAAATCAGACTGATAACTAGATGTGGGGAAATCAGACTGATAACTAGATGTGGGGAAATCAGACTGATAACTAGATGTGGGGAAATCAGACTGATAACTAGATGTGGGGAAATCAGACTGATAACTAGATGTGCTGCAGGGGAAATCAGACTGATAACTAGATGTGGGGAAATCAGACTGATAACTAGATGTGGGGAAATCAGACTGATAACTAGATGTGGGGAAATCAGACTGATAAATAGATGTGGGGAAATCAGACTGATAACTAGATGTGCTGCAGGGGAAATCAGACTGATAACTAGATGTGGGGAAATCAGACTGATAACTAGATGTGCTGCAGGGGAAATCAGACTGATAACTAGATGTGCTGCAGGGGAAATCAGACTGATAACTAGATGTGGGGAAATCAGACTGATAACTAGATGTGGGGAAATCAGACTGATAACTAGATGTGCTGCAGGGGAAATCAGACTGATAACTAGATGTGCTGCAGGGGAAATCAGACTGATAACTAGATGTGCTGCAGGGGAAATCAGACTGATAACTAGATGTGCTGCAGGGGAAATCAGACTGATAACTAGATGTGGGGAAATCAGACTGATATCTAGATGTGCTGCAGGGGAAATCAGACTGATAACTAGATGTGCTGCAGGGGAAATCAGATTGTGATAGAATAGTAATATTCAGCTGTAATAACACAGTGTCATATAACACTGCAGGGTAGTATAAACAGTAATGTGAGTATATCACACTGCAGGGTAGTATAAACAGTAATGTGAGTATATAACACTGCAGGGTAGTATAAACAGTAATGTGATTATATAACACTGCAGGGTAGTATAAACAGTAATGTGAGTATATAACACTGCAGGGTAGTATAAACAGTAATGTGATTATATAACACTGCAGGGTAGTATAAACAGTAATGTGAGTATATAACACTGCAGGGTAGTATAAACAGTAATGTGAGTATATAACACTGCAGGGTAGTATAAACAGTAATGTGAGTATATAACACTGCAGGGTAGTATAAACAGTAATGTGATTATATAACACTGCAGGGTAGTATAAACAGTAATGTGAGTATATAACACTGCAGGGTAGTATAAACAGTAATGTGATTATATAACACTGCAGGGTAGTATAAACAGTAATGTGAGTATATAACACTGCAGGGTAGTATAAACAGTAATGTGATCATATAACACTGCAGGGTAGTATAAACAGTAATGTGAGTATATCACACTGCAGGGTAGTATAAACAGTAATGTGATTATATAACACTGCAGGGTAGTATAAACAGTAATGTGAGTATATAACACTGCAGGGTAGTATAAACAGTAATGTGATTATATAACACTGCAGGGTAGTATAAACAGTAATGTGATTATATAACACTGCAGGGTAGTATAAACAGTAATGTGATTACTGTATGTAAAGCAATATGTTGTAGTGTGTGTGTGTGTGTGTGTGTGTGTGTGTGTGTGTGTGTGTGTGTGTGTGTGTGTGTGTGTGTGTGTGTGTGTGTGTGTGTGTGTGTGTGTGTGTGTGTGTGTGTGTGTGTGTGTGTGTGTGTGTGTGTGTGTGTGTGTGTGTGTGTGTGTGAGAGAGAGAGAGAGACAAACACACAGCCAAAGATAGTAATTGTCAGAAAACTGTTTACAATCTTAACATCTTAAAGGCACTTTTTACTAAGCAGTCAGTTTGTACTAGCCCAAGGCACAGTCGTGTGTGTGCACATGTCCGTATGTGCACGGGTGTACTATAAATCCAAATCCAACAAATCCGGCTTTAAACTTCTTCACAACAGTATCTCGGACCTGCCTGGTGTGTTCCTTGTTCTTCATGATGCTCTCTGCGATTTTAACGGACCTCTGAGACTATCACAGTGCAGGTGCATTTATACGGAGACTTGATTACACACAGGTGGATTGTATTTATCATCATTAGTCATTTAGGTCAACATTGGATCATTCAGAGATCCTCACTGAACTTCTGGAGAGAGTTTGCTGCACTGAAAGTAAAGGGGCTGAATAATTTTGCACGCCCAATTTTTCAGTTTTTGATTTGTTAAAAAGGTTTGAAATATCCAATAAATGTTGTTCTACTTCATGATTGTGTCCCACTTGTTGTTGATTCTTCACAAAAAAATACAGTTTTATATCTTTATGTTTGAAGCCTGAAATGTGGCAAAAGGTCGCCAAGTTCAAGGGGGCCGAATACTTTCGCAAGGCACTGTACATAGTGGCAGAATACCTGACCACTATGACTGACCCAAACTTAAGGAAAGCTTTGACTATGTACAGACTCAGTGAGCATAGCCTTGCTATTGAGAAAGGCTGCCGTAGACAGACATGGCTCTCTTGAGAACACAGGCTATGTGCACACTGCCCACAAAATGAGGTAAATACTGAGCTGCACTTCCTAACCTCCTGCCCAATGTATGACCATATTAGAGACACATATTTCCCTCAGATTACACAGACCCACAAAGAATTCCAAAACAAATCCAATTTTGATAAACTCCCATATCTACTGGGTGAAATTCCACAGTGTGACATCACAGCAGCAAGATGTGTGACCTGTTGCCACAAGAAAAGGGCAACCAGTGGAGAACAAACACCATTGTAAATACAACCTATATTAATGCTTATTTATTTCCCCTTTCCTACTTGAACTATTTGCACATCATCGTTACAACACTGTATACAGCAGGGGCGAAACGATTGTTTTCGAAGTAGGGGGAGACATATTTTAAATCCGTACATATTTTTTTTAAATGTACCCAGTTGGATAAACACTCTAAACAGCCTCCTGACTGACCACTCGGCGGCGTCCTCGTGGTCCTAAAGCACACCTTTGCCCCGTGTATTGTATCACATTCCAATGATAAAACTGGGGGAGAGAAAAATGCCATTTCAGAATGTTGGGGGACATGTCCCCCTCATCCCCAGTGAAAGTTGCACCCCTGGTATAGAGACATGGTATGACATTTGAAATGTCTTTATTATTTTTTTGAGTGCAATGTTTACCATTCATTATTTTATGTTTACTGTTTATTTCACATTTGTTCAATATCACTTATTATCATTTGACAATGTATGTTTCTCATGACAAAAAAGCCACCTTAAATAGACAATAGAGAGAGAAAGAGAGGCCATACAACCAGTCCTCCAATCCTTCTGAAACACTTGAGTCCATCTCCATTTATATTTTTTGTTAAAAATTGTTCACACCATGGCCAGCTGTTATCTTACCTCCAGATGGTTCACACCATGGCCAGCTGTTATCTTACCTCCAGATGGTTCACACCATGGCCAGCTGTTATCTTACCTCCAGATGGTTTACACCATGGCCAGCTGTTATCTTACCTCCAGATGGTTCACACCATGGCCTGCTGTTATCTTACCTCCAGATTGTTCACACCATTGCCAGCTGTTATCTTACCTCCAGATGGTTCACACCATGGCCTGCTGTTATCTTACCTCCAGATGGTTCACACCATGGCCAGCTGTTATCTTACCTCCAGATGGTTCACACCATGGCCAGCTGTTATCTTATCTCCAGATTGTTCACACCATGGCCAGCTGTTATCTTACCTCCAGATGGTTCACACCATGGCCAACTGTTATCTTATCTCCAGATGGTTCACACCATGGCCAGCTGTTATCTTATCTCCAGATGGTTCACACCATGGCCAGCTGTTATCTTATCTCCAGATTGTTCACACCATGGCCAGCTGTTATCTTACCTCCAGATGGTTCACACCATGGCCAACTGTTATCTTATCTCCAGATGGTTCACACCATGGCCAGCTGTTATCTTATCTCCAGATGGTTCACACCATGGCCAACTGTTATCTTATCTCCAGATGGTTCACACCATGGCCAGCTGTTATCTTATCTCCAGATGGTTCACACCATGGCCAGCTGTTATCTTATCTCCAGATTGTTCACACCATGGCCAGCTGTTATCTTACCTCCAGATGGTTCACACCATGGCCAGCTGTTATCTTATCTCCAGATTGTTCACACCATGGCCAGCTGTTATCTTACCTCCAGATGGTTCACACCATGGCCAGCTGTTATCTTATCTCCAGATTGTTCACACCATGGCCAGCTGTTATCTTACCTCCAGATGGTTTACACCATGGCCAGCTGTTATCTTACCTCCAGATGGTTCACACCATGGCCTGCTGTTATCTTACCTCCAGATGGTTCACACCATGGCCAGCTGTTATCTTATCTCCAGATTGTTCACACCATGGCCAGCTGTTATCTTATCTCCAGATTGTTCACACCATGGCCAGCTGTTATCTTACCTCCAGATGGTTCACACCATGGCCAGCTGTTATCTTATCTCCAGATTGTTCACACCATGGCCAACTGTTATCGTATCTCCAGATTGTTTCTTTAAAACCTAACCAGCTGTCATGAAATCAAATCTTATCTCCAGATTGTTTATTACATAGCCAACTGTTGTCTTATTTACCCATGTTTAGGTAAAAAGTTGGGGTTCGATCCTAGATTGACTCTACCCACCAATACACCATCTCACCAATGCACTCAAGCCTGTCCAGAGGCATTATCCTTGTTCCCATTGGAAATGCTAAGAGTTCACTGGGTCTTAGGAAGAGAGTAGAGGTGTTTTCAGTAAATGCTTTTAGATTCAAACAAACCACACCCCACCAAAACACACCACACACCACACCCCAACACATCCCACAGCACAACACCACACCCCACCAAAACACACCACACACCACACCCCACACCCCAACACATCCCACAGCACAACACCACACCCCACCAAAACACACCACACACCACACCCCAACACATCCCACAGCACAACACCACACCCCACCAAAACACACCACACACCACACCCCAACACATCCCACAGCACAACACCACACCCCACCAAAGCACACCACACACACACACACACACACACACACACACACACACACACACACACACACACACACACACACACACACACACACACCTGACAGATTCACTACCCACTGGGCTCAGACGTCATTTCAATGCCTAGTTTTGATTTCCATTCGGTTCTTAAATAAAACACTCAAACTTGACTTTCACCATTCATTAGCTCTGACTGCAGATAGGCACTCTGACTGTGACAGGTAGTTGTCCCACCTAGCAATCTTAACATGAATGTAGTAATAAATGTCCTGTAAGTTGTTCAGCATAAAAGAGCGTCTACTAAATGACTAAAATGCAGTAGATGTTGAGATGTTAACTAACTTAAATTGGGATTTAGGTAAGAATACAAACATTCCCTTAAGTTGATTACTTTTTTACAAATCCAATCAGTATTCCACACTGATCCAACATCAACGTAGAAACAACGTTGTTTCAACCAGTTTTTGCCCAGGAGGTGTGTGTGTGTGTGTGTGTGTGTGTGTGTGTGTGTGTGTGTGTGTGTGTGTGTGTGTGTGTGTGTGTGTGTGTGTGTGTGTGTGTGTGTGTGTGTGTGTGTGTGTGTGTTGTCTCACCCTGGGGCTGATATGAACCATTCTCTCTGTGAAACACTGTTCATATCCTCTGTCCAATACCAATCACTGGTGGTTCTGGATGCGCTAGTTAATAAATCAAATCAAATCTAATTTTATTTGTCACATACACATGGTTAGCAGATGTTAATGCGAGTGTAGCGAAATGCTTGTGCTTCTAGTTCCGACAATGCAGTGATAACCAACAAGTAATCTAACTAACAATTCCAAAACTACTGTCTTATACACAGTGTAAGGGGATAAGGAATATGTACATAAGGATATATGAATGAGTGATGGTACAGAGCAGCATACAGTAGATGGTATCGAGTACAGTATATACATATTA
>NC_068421.1:4298428-4303428 GCF_023373465.1 Oncorhynchus keta
GTAGATAACCATGTTGTCTCCTGTAGTGTTACTATAGATAACCATGTTGTAGTATAACTGTAGATAACCATGTTGTCTCCTGTAGTGTTACTGTAGATAACCATGTTGTAGTATAACTGTAGATAACCATGTTGTCTCCTGTAGTGTTACTATAGATAACCATGTTGTCTCCTGTAGTGTTACTGTAGATAACCATGTTGTAGTATTACTGTAGATAACCATGTTGTCTCCTGTAGTGTTACTACAGATAACCATGTTGTAGTATAACTGTAGATAACCATGTTGTAGTGTTACTGTAGATAACCATGTTGTAGTGTTACTGTAGATAACCATGTTGTAGTATAACTGTAGATAACCATGTTGTCTCCTGTAGTGTTACTGTAGACAACCATGTTGTAGTATAACTGTAGATAACCATGTTGTAGTATAACTGTAGATAACCATGTTGTAGTGTTACTGTAGATAACCATGTTGTCTCCTGTAGTATAACTGTAGATAACCATGTTGTAGTATAACTGTAGATAACGATGTTGTCTCCTGTAGTGTTACTGTAGATAACCATGTTGTAGTATAACTGTAGATAACCATGTTGTAGTGTTACTGTAGATAACCATGTTGTCTCCTGTAGTGTTACTGTAGATAACCATGTTGTAGTGTTACTGTAGATAACCATGTTGTCTCCTGTAGTATAACTGTAGATAACCATGTTGTAGTGTTACTGTAGATAACCATGTTGTCTCCTGTAGTATAACTGTAGATAACCATGTTGTAGTGTTACTGTAGATAACCATGTTGTCTCCTGTAGTATAACTGTAGATAACCATGTTGTCTCCTGTAGTATAACTGTAGATAACCATGTTGTAGTATAACTGTAGATAACCATGTTGTAGTGTTACTGTAGATAACCATGTTGTCTCCTGTAGTGTTACTGTAGATAACCATGTTGTCTCCTGTAGTGTTACTATAGATAACCATGTTGTCTCCTGTAGTGTTACTGTAGATAACCATGTTGTAGTATAACTGTAGATAACCATGTTGTCTCCTGTAGTGTTACTATAGATAACCATGTTGTAGTATAACTGTAGATAACCATGTTGTAGTGTTACTGTAGATAACCATGTTGTCTCCTGTAGTGTTACTGTAGATAACCATGTTGTCTCCTGTAGTATAACTATAGATAACCATGTTGTCTCCTGTAGTGTTACTGTAGATAACCATGTTGTAGTATAACTGTAGATAACCATGTTGTAGTGTTACTGTAGATAACCATGTTGTCTCCTGTAGTGTTACTGTAGATAACCATGTTGTAGTGTTACTGTAGATAACCATGTTGTCTCCTGTAGTGTTACTACAGATAACCATGTTGTAGTATAACTGTAGATAACCATGTTGTAGTGTTACTGTAGATAACCATGTTGTAGTGTTACTGTAGATAACCATGTTGTAGTATAACTGTAGATAACCATGTTGTCTCCTGTAGTGTTACTGTAGACAACCATGTTGTAGTATAACTGTAGATAACCATGTTGTAGTATAACTGTAGATAACCATGTTGTAGTGTTACTGTAGATAACCATGTTGTCTCCTGTAGTATAACTGTAGATAACCATGTTGTAGTATAACTGTAGATAACAATGTTGTCTCCTGTAGTGTTACTGTAGATAACCATGTTGTAGTATAACTGTAGATAACCATGTTGTAGTGTTACTGTAGATAACCATGTTGTCTCCTGTAGTGTTACTGTAGATAACCATGTTGTAGTGTTACTGTAGATAACCATGTATAACTGTAGATAACCATGTTGTAGTGTTACTGTAGATAACCATGTTGTCTCCTGTAGTATAACTGTAGATAACCATGTTGTAGTGTTACTGTAGATAACCATGTTGTCTCCTGTAGTATAACTGTAGATAACCATGTTGTCTCCTGTAGTATAACTGTAGATAACCATGTTGTAGTATAACTGTAGATAACCATGTTGTAGTGTTACTGTAGATAACCATGTTGTCTCCTGTAGTGTTACTGTAGATAACCATGTTGTCTCCTGTAGTGTTACTATAGATAACCATGTTGTCTCCTGTAGTGTTACTGTAGATAACCATGTTGTAGTATAACTGTAGATAACCATGTTGTCTCCTGTAGTGTTACTATAGATAACCATGTTGTAGTATAACTGTAGATAACCATGTTGTAGTGTTACTGTAGATAACCATGTTGTCTCCTGTAGTGTTACTGTAGATAACCATGTTGTCTCCTGTAGTATAACTATAGATAACCATGTTGTCTCCTGTAGTGTTACTGTAGATAACCATGTTGTAGTATAACTGTAGATAACCATGTTGTAGTGTTACTGTAGATAACCATGTTGTCTCCTGTAGTGTTACTGTAGATAACCATGTTGTAGTGTTACTGTAGATAACCATGTTGTCTCCTGTAGTGTTACTGTAGATAACCATGTTGTAGTATAACTGTAGATAACCATGTTGTAGTATAACTGTAGATAACCATGTTGTAGTATAACTCTAGATAACCATGCTGTCTCCTGTAATGTAACTGTAGTTGGGTGTTGGTAATAATGAGTGACTAGAGGAACTGAGAGTGACAGAGAGAGATATTAGAGATAAATAATGCAACACAGAGATGTGTCCAAAGCAGTTACTCTCCAACACAACAGCCACCAGGTAATGATCCTACAGGAGACAGAGAAGGGAGAGAGGGGGGAGAGACAGAGGAGAGAGAAGATGGAAAGAGGGGTGAAATAAGGTGGAGAGAGAAGTGAATAGGGGGAGAGAGAGGGGAGAGTCGGGGGAGAGACGTTGGAAAGATGGGGAGAGAGGGGAAGGAAAGAGAGGAGGGAAATATGGGGGGAGAGAGAGAATGGAGAGAGATGAGAGAGAGAGGAGGGAAAGAGAGGAGAGAGAGGAGGGAGAGAAAGATGGGAGAGAGGGGAGGGAAAAAGAGGGAGGAGAGGAGGGAGAGAGTAGGGAAAGTGGGGGAAGCTAGAGGAGGGAGAACGGAAGGTAAGAGGGGGAGAGAGAGGAGGGAGAGGGAGTAGGATGAGAGAGGAGGGTGAGAGAGAAGGGAGAGGGATGAGGGGGAGAGGAAGGGGAGAGAGGAAGGGGAGGGGGGGAGAGGAGTATGAGAGAGGGAGATGGAGGAGAAGGTGAGAGCGAGGAGGAAAAGAGGGGAGAGAGAGAGGAGGAAAGAGGGGGGAGAGGAAGAAGGGAGAGAGGAGGGGAAAGAAGGAGAAAGAGGAGGGAGATGAGGGGTAGAGGTGAGGGAGAGAGAGGAGGGTAAACGGGGAGAGAAAGGAGAGAGAGAGAGAAGGAAGAAAGAAGGAGAAAGCGGAGGGAAAGTGTGGAGAAAGAGGAGGGAGAGCAAGGAGAGAGAGAGATGAGGGAAAGATGGGGGAGAGGGAAGGGAGAGAGAGGAGGGTAAGGGGGAGAGAGAGGAGGGAGAGGAAGGGGAAAGGAGGGGGAGAGGGGAGAGGGGAGAGGGTGAGAGTGAGGAGGAAAAGAAGGAGGAGACAGAGGAGGGAGAGAAAGGAGGGAGAAGGGAGAGGGAAAGAGGGGGAGAGAGGAGGAAGAGCGAGGATAGAGAGCAAGGAGGGAGAGAGATGAGGGTTTCAGGGGGGAGAAGGAGGTGGGAGAGAGAGGAGGGTAAGTGGGGGGAGAGAGAGGAGGGAGTGGGGGGGAGTGGAGGGAGAGGATGGGGAGAGGAGGGAGAGAGGGGAGAGGATGGGGAGAGAGGAGGGAGTGGAGGAGAGGGTGAGAGTGAGGAGGAAAAGAGGGGAGAGAGAGAGGAGGGAAAGAGGGGGGAGAGATAGGAGGGAGAGAGTGAAGGGAGAAAGAAGGAGAAAGAGGAGGGAATGTGGGGAGAGAGGCGGGAATGGAGGGGCGAAGAGAGAGGAGGGAAAGATGGGGGAGAGGGGAGGGAGAAGAGGGGGAGAGGAGGGGGAGAGAGGAGAGAGAGGGTGGAGTGGGGGGAGTGAGGCCACTTTTCTTTCTCTTTCTACCGGCTCTACCTTTCTCTCCCCTTTTGTCTCTGCTCCCCCTCTCATCCCTAACCACCACTATCGCTTCCTCTTCCAGAAGAAGCAGTATTCCTGCCCTCTGTGTCATTATATTAAGGCCAATGTTTCTGGGCCGCACACAGACAAAGACACACTGACACAGACACACACAGACACAGACACACAGACACACACAGACACACTGGCACAGACACGGACATACAGACACACAGACACACTGACACGGACACAGACACAGACACACAGACACCCAGACACACACAGACACAGACACACAGACACACACACACACACAGGCACAGACACACAGAGACACACACACAGGCACTGACACACAGACACATACACAGGCACAGAGACACAGCCACAGGTTAGAGGGGTTTATTGTAGCCCAGCTGTTCCACACAGAGACAACTAACAACTAGACACACACACACACACACACACACACACACACACACACACACACACACACACACACACACACACACACACACCGACACACACTGCTCCTCTGGTGTATCCGAGCAGCTCATTTGTGTGTGTGTGTGTGTGTGTGTGTGTGTGTGTGTGTGTGTGTGTGTGTGTGTGTGTGTGTGTGTGTGTGTGTGTGTGTGTGTGTGTGTGTGTGTGTGTGTGTGTGTGTGTGTGTGTGTGTGTGTGTGTGTGTGTGTGTGTGTGTGTGTGTGTCAATATTGGTGCACCGTAGTGTGAAAGGGTTAATTAGTGGTTCCCCCTCGGGACGGTTGAGCTAACGTCAGCTAATGCGATTAGCATGAGGTTGTAAGTAATAAGAACATTTGACAGGACGTAGACATGTCTGATATTGGCAGAAAGCTTAATTAAATTATTGTTCATCTAACTGCACTGTCCAATTTACAGTAGCTATTACAGTGAAATAATACCATGCTATTGTTTGAGGAGAGTGCACAGTTATGAACTTTAAAATGTATCAATAAACCAATTA
>NC_068421.1:4308428-4345928 GCF_023373465.1 Oncorhynchus keta
GTCCGTGTGTGGGTAGAGTCCAGTAGTTAAGAGTCCAGTCAGTGTGTGGGTAGAGTCCAGTAGTTAAGAGTCCAGTCAGTGTGTGGGTAGAGTCCACTGAGTGTGGGTAGAGTCCAGTCAGTGTGTGGGTAGAGTCCAGTCAGTGTGTGGGTAGAGTCCAGTAGTTAAGAGTCCAGTCAGTGTGTGGGTAGAGTCCACTGAGTGTGGGTAGAGTCCAGTCAGTGTGTGGGTAGAGTCCAGTCAGTGTGTGGGTAGAGTCCAGTAGTTAAGAGTCCAGTCAGTGTGTGGGTAGAGTCCACTGAGTGTGGGTAGAGTCCAGTCAGTGTGTGGGTAGAGTCCAGTCAGTGTGTGGGTAGAGTCCAGTAGTTAAGAGTCCAGTCAGTGTGTGGGTAGAGTCCACTGAGTGTGGGCAGAGTCCAGTCAGTGTGTGGGTAGAGTCCAGTCAGTGTGTGGGTAGAGTCCAGTAGTTAAGAGTCCAGTCAGTGTGTGGGTAGAGTCCACTGAGTGTGGGTAGAGTCCAGTCAGTGTGTGGGTAGAGTCCAGTCAGTGTGTGGGTAGAGTCCACTGAGTGTGGGTAGAGTCCAGTAGTTAAGAGTCCAGTCAGTGTGTGGGTAGAGTCCAGTAGTTAAGAGTCCAGTCAGTGTGTGGGTAGAGTCCAGTAGTTAAGAGTCCAGTCAGTGTGTGGGTAGAGTCCACTGAGTGTGGGTAGAGTCCAGTAGTTAAGAGTCCAGTCAGTGTGTGGGTAGAGTCCACTGAGTGTGGGTAGAGTCCAGTCAGTGTGTGGGTAGAGTCCAGTCAGTGTGTGGGTAGAGTCCAGTAGTTAAGAGTCCAGTCAGTGTGTGGGTAGAGTCCACTGAGTGTGGGTAGAGTCCAGTCAGTGTGTGGGTAGAGTCCAGTCAGTGTGTGGGTAGAGTCCACTGAGTGTGGGTAGAGTCCAGTAGTTAAGAGTCCAGTCAGTGTGTGGGTAGAGTCCAGTAGTTAAGAGTCCAGTCAGTGTGTGGGTAGAGTCCACTGAGTGTGGGTAGAGTCCAGTAGTTAAGAGTCCAGTCAGTGTGTGGGTAGAGTCCAGTAGTTAAGAGTCCAGTCAGTGTGTGGGTAGAGTCCACTGAGTGTGGGTAGAGTCCAGTAGTTAAGAGTCCAGTCAGTGTGTGGGTAGAGTCCACTGAGTGTGGGTAGAGTCCAGTCAGTGTGTGGGTAGAGTCCAGTCAGTGTGTGGGTAGAGTCCAGTAGTTAAGAGTCCAGTCAGTGTGTGGGTAGAGTCCACTGAGTGTGGGTAGAGTCCAGTCAGTGTGTGGGTAGAGTCCAGTAGTTAAGAGTCCAGTCAGTGTGTGGGTAGAGTCCACTGAGTGTGGGTAGAGTCCAGTCAGTGTGTGGGTAGAGTCCAGTCAGTGTGTGGGTAGAGTCCAGTAGTTAAGAGTCCAGTCAGTGTGTGGGTAGAGTCCAGTGAGTGTGTGGGTAGAGTCCAGTAGTTAAGAGTCCAGTCAGTGTGTGGGTAGAGTCCAGTAGTTAAGAGTCCAGTCAGTGTGTGGGTAGAGTCCACTGAGTGTGGGTAGAGTCCAGTAGTTAAGAGTCCAGTCAGTGTGTGGGTAGAGTCCACTGAGTGTGGGTAGAGTCCAGTCAGTGTGTGGGTAGAGTCCAGTCAGTGTGTGGGTAGAGTCCAGTAGTTAAGAGTCCAGTCAGTGTGTGGGTAGAGTCCACTGAGTGTGGGTAGAGTCCAGTCAGTGTGTGGGTAGAGTCCAGTAGTTAAGAGTCCAGTCAGTGTGTGGGTAGATTCCACTGAGTGTGGGTAGAGTCCAGTCAGTGTGTGGGTAGAGTCCAGTCAGTGTGTGGGTAGAGTCCACTGAGTGTGGGTAGAGTCCAGTAGTTAAGAGTCCAGTCAGTGTGTGGGTAGAGTCCAGTAGTTAAGAGTCCAGTCAGTGTGTGGGTAGAGTCCAGTAGTTAAGAGTCCAGTCAGTGTGTGGGTAGAGTCCACTGAGTGTGGGTAGAGTCCAGTAGTTAAGAGTCCAGTCAGTGTGTGGGTAGAGTCCACTGAGTGTGGGTAGAGTCCAGTCAGTGTGTGGGTAGAGTCCAGTCAGTGTGTGGGTAGAGTCCAGTAGTTAAGAGTCCAGTCAGTGTGTGGGTAGAGTCCACTGAGTGTGGGTAGAGTCCAGTCAGTGTATGGGTAGAGTCCAGTCAGTGTGTGGGTAGAGTCCACTGAGTGTGGGTAGAGTCCAGTAGTTAAGAGTCCAGTCAGTGTGTGGGTAGAGTCCAGTAGTTAAGAGTCCAGTCAGTGTGTGGGTAGAGTCCACTGAGTGTGGGTAGAGTCCAGTAGTTAAGAGTCCAGTCAGTGTGTGGGTAGAGTCCAGTAGTTAAGAGTCCAGTCAGTGTGTGGGTAGAGTCCACTGAGTGTGGGTAGAGTCCAGTAGTTAAGAGTCCAGTCAGTGTGTGGGTAGAGTCCACTGAGTGTGGGTAGAGTCCAGTCAGTGTGTGGGTAGAGTCCAGTCAGTGTGTGGGTAGAGTCCAGTAGTTAAGAGTCCAGTCAGTGTGTGGGTAGAGTCCACTGAGTGTGGGTAGAGTCCAGTCAGTGTGTGGGTAGAGTCCAGTAGTTAAGAGTCCAGTCAGTGTGTGGGTAGAGTCCACTGAGTGTGGGTAGAGTCCAGTCAGTGTGTGGGTAGAGTCCAGTCAGTGTGTGGGTAGAGTCCAGTAGTTAAGAGTCCAGTCAGTGTGTGGGTAGAGTCCAGTGAGTGTGTGGGTAGAGTCCAGTAGTTAAGAGTCCAGTCAGTGTGTGGGTAGAGTCCAGTCAGTGTGTGGGTAGAGTCCAGTAGTTAAGAGTCCAGTCAGTGTGTGGGTAGAGTCCAGTAGTTAAGAGTCCAGTCAGTGTGTGGGTAGAGTCCAGTAGTTAAGAGTCCAGTCAGTGTGTGGGTAGAGTCCAGTAGTTAAGAGTCCAGTCAGTGTGTGGGTAGAGTCCAGTCAGTGTGTGGGTAGAGTCCAGTAGTTAAGAGTCCAGTCAGTGTGTGGGTAGAGTCCAGTCAGTGTGTGGGTAGAGTCCAGTCAGTGTGTGGGTAGAGTCCACTGAGTGTGGGTAGAGTCCAGTCAGTGTGTGGGTAGAGTCCAGTCAGTGTGTGGGTAGAGTCCAGTAGTTAAGAGTCCAGTCAGTGTGTGGGTAGAGTCCAGTGAGTGTGTGGGTAGAGTCCAGTAGTTAAGAGTCCAGTCAGTGTGTGGGTAGAGTCCAGTCAGTGTGTGGGTAGAGTCCAGTAGTTAAGAGTCCAGTCAGTGTGTGGGTAGAGTCCAGTAGTTAAGAGTCCAGTCAGTGTGTGGGTAGAGTCCAGTAGTTAACAGTCCAGTCAGTGTGTGGGTAGAGTCCAGTAGTTAAGAGTCCAGTCAGTGTGTGGGTAGAGTCCAGTCAGTGTGTGGGTAGAGTCCAGTAGTTAAGAGTCCAGTCAGTGTGTGGGTAGAGTCCAGTCAGTGTGTGGGTAGAGTCCAGTCAGTGTGTGGGTAGAGTCCAGTCAGTGTGTGGGTAGAGTCCACTGAGTGTGGGTAGAGTCCAGTCAGTGTGTGGGTAGAGTCCAGTGAGTGTGTGGGTAGAGTCCAGTCAGTGTGTGGGTAGAGTCCAGTCAGTGTGTGGGTAGAGTCCAGTAGTTAAGAGTCCAGTCAGTGTGTGGGTAGAGTCCAGTCAGTGTGTGGGTAGAGTCCACTGAGTGTGGGTAGAGTCCAGTCAGTGTGTGGGTAGAGTCCACTGAGTGTGGGTAGAGTCCAGTCATTGTGTGGGTAGAGTCCAGTCAGTGTGTGGGTAGAGTCCATTCAGTGTGTGGGTAGAGTCCATTCAGTGTGTGGGTAGAGTCCAGTCAGTGTGTGGGTAGAGTCCAGTCAGTGTGTGGGTAGAGTCCAGTCAGTGTGTGGGTAGAGTCCAGTCAGTGTGTGGGTAGAGTCCAGTCAGTGTGTGGGTAGAGTCCAGTAGTTAAGAGTCCAGTCAGTGTGTGGGTAGAGTCCAGTAGTTAAGAGTCCAGTCAGTGTGTGGGTAGAGTCCAGTCAGTGTGTGGGTAGAGTCCAGTCAGTGTGTGGGTAGAGTCCAGTCAGTGTGGGTAGAGTCCAGTCAGTGTGTGGGTAGAGTCCAGTCAGTGTGTGGGTAGAGTCCAGTGAGTGTGTGGGTAGAGTCCAGTCAGTGTGTGGGTAGAGTCCAGTCAGTGTGGGTAGAGTCCAGTCAGTGTGTGGGTAGAGTCCAGTCAGTGTGTGGGTAGAGTCCAGTCAGTGTGTGGGTAGAGTCCAGTCAGTGTGTGGGTAGAGTCCACTGAGTGTGGGTAGAGTCCAGTCAGTGTGTGGGTAGAGTCCACTAAGTGTACATTGAGCCTGATCAAGAGATTCAGTGTACAACATTATAATACATTATAATCAAATACAGTGGTCAATGTAAATAGTCCAGATGGCCATTTGATTGACTGTTCGGTAGTCTTATGGCTCGAGGGTGGAAGATGTTAATTAATTAAGAAGCCTCTGGTGCACCGATACCGATTGCCGTGCGGTAGCAGAGAGAACAGTTTATGACTTAGGCATTTTTAGGGCCTTCCTCTAACACAGCCTGGTATAGAGGTCCTGGATTGCAGGAAGCTCGGACACAGAGGAATTTGAAGCTCTCAACCCGTTCCACTACAGCCACGTCAATGTGAACGGGGGCGTGCTCGGCACCTCCTTTCCTGTCATTCACGATCAGCTCTTTTGTCTTGCTCACATCGAGGGAGAAGTTGTTGACTAAGCACGCACCCCTGAGGGGCCCATGTGTTGAGGGTCAACGTGGTGGATGTGTTGCTGTGTACCCTAACCACCTGGGGGGCGGCCCGTCAGGAAGTCCAGGATTCAGCTGCAAAGAGAGGTGTTCACTCCCAGGGTCCTTAGCTTATTGATGAGCTTGGAGGGCACTATGGTGTTGAACATTGAGCTGTAGTCAATAACTAGTATTCTCACGTATGTGTTCCTTTTGTCCAGGGAAAGGGCAGTGCGGAGTGCAATAAAGATTGCATCATCTGTGGATCTGTTGGGCGGATTGGAGTGGGTTTAGGGTTCCTGGGATAATGGTGTTGATGTGAGCCATAACCAGCCTTTAAAAGCACTTCATGGCTACAGATGTGAGTACTACGGGGCGGTAGTCATTTAGGGAGGTTACCTTGGCGTTCTTGGGTACAGGGTTGAAAACATGTAGGTATTACAGACTTGGTCAGGGAGACGTTGAAAATGTCAGTGACGATGCTTGCCAGAAGGTCAGCATATGCTCTGGGTACGTATCCCGGTAATCTGTCTGTCCCTGCGACCTTGTGAATGTTGACATTTGTCATGAAAAGCTGGTGCTCTCATACTAGGTTCAGTGTTGCCTGCCTCGAAGCTGGTGATGATGATAATAATGACGGTGATGATGATGATAATAATGATGATGATGATGATGATGATGATGATAATAATAATGATGATGATGGTGGTGGTGATGATTATGATGGTGGTGATGATGATGATGATGATGATGATGGCGGCGATGATGACGATGATGATGATGATGATGATGATGATGATGATGATGATGATGATGGTGGTGATTATGATGATGATGATGATAATAATGATGACGATGATGATGATGATGATGATGGTGATGATGATGATGATGGTGGTGATGATGATGATGATGATGATGATGATGATGATGATGATGATGATGGTGGTGATGATGATGACAATAATAATGATGATAATAATAATGATGATGATGATGATGATGATGGCGGTGATGATGATGATGATGATGATGATGATGATGATGATGATGATGATGACAATAATAATGATGATAATAATAATGATGATGATGATGATGATGATGATGGCGGTGATGATGATGATGATGATGATGATGATGATGATGATGATGATGATGATGATGATGATGATGATGATGATGATGATGATGATGATGATGATGATGATGATGATGATGATGATGATGGTGGTGATGATGATGATGATGATGATGATGGTGGTGATGATGATGACAATAATAATGATGATAATAATAATGATGATGATGATGATGATGATGATGATGATGGCGGTGATGATGATGATGATGATGATGATGATGATGATGATGATGATGATGGTGGTGATGATGATGATGATGATGATGATGATGATGGTGGTGATGATGATGACAATAATAATGATGATAATAATAATGATGATGATGATGATGATGGCGGTGATGATGATGATGATGATGATGATGATGATGATGATGATGATGATGATGATGATGATGATGATGATGATGATGATGATGATGATGGTGGTGGTGGTGGTGGTGATGATGATGATGATGATGATGATAATGATGGTGATGATGTTGATGGTGGTGGTGGTGGTGATGATGATGATGATGATGATGATAATAATGATGGTGATGATGTTGATGGTGGTGGTGGTGGTGATGATGATGATGATGATGATGATGATGATGATGATGATGATGATGATGATGATGATAATAATAATAAGGATGATGATGGTGATGATGATGATGATGATGATGGAGGTGATGGTGATGATGATAATAATGATGATGATGGTGATGATGATGATGATGGTGATGATGATGGTGGTGGTGGTGATGATGATAGTGAAATGCTTTCTACAAGCCCTTAACCAACAATGCAGTTCAAGAAAATATTTACGAAATAATCTAAAGTAAAAAATGTAATAAAAAAGAACGATAAAATAACAATAATGAGGTTATATACAGGGGGTACCAGTACAGAAGATACAGCTTCGTCGAGGTCATTTGTATGGGTGAAGTGACTATACATAGATAATAAACAGCGAGGAGCAGCAGTGTAAAAACAACCTGGTGGGGGGGGATCAATATCAATTAAATAATTTGGGATAGTTCTCCCCTTCCTATTTCGCTGCAAGCACCTCACCCACAACGCACCTCAAGCACCTCACCCACAACGCACCTCAAGCACCTCACCCACAACGCACCTCAAGCACCTCACCCACAACGCACCTCAAGCACCTCACCCACAACGCACCTCAAGCACCTCACCCACAACGCACCTCAAGCACGTCACCCACAACAAAAGGAATATTAACTGTGCAAATGTAATTAACAAGAGCTCCCTTCCTCTCTCTCTCACACACACACACAAACACAGACACACACACACACACACACACACACACACACACACACACACACACACACACACACACACACACACACACACACACACACACACACACACACACACACACACACACACACACACACACACACACACACACGCACAGTTAATTATGTGAGTGCACAGATACGATGTCTTTCCTGTCATTCATCACAAAGACATGCAACCCTATTGACAATTCCATTGAGACCCTGTCGCCCCCCCCCCTCACACACACACACACACACACACACACACACACACACACACACACACAATGAGAGGGAGAGAGATATCCTGTCTCTTTTATTTGCGCCCGTCTTTTATGTTCCGTCTCTTATTCATGTTCTAATGGAACACACTGAGACTGACTCAAACACCTAATTTCCACATTGTATACAGGTGGCGAGAGGTACAAATGTCAAGGTAGAGAGAGAGAGAGAGAGAGAGAGAGAGAGAGAGAGAGAGAGAGAGAGAGAGAGAGAGAGAGAGAGAGAGAGAGAGAGAGAGAGAGAGAGAGAGAGAGAGAGAGAGAGAGAGAGAGAGAGAGAGAGAGGAACAGAGAGGAACAGGGAGATACAGCATGTGTATCCTACCTGTAGTCGGTCAGTCAGGGTTGGAGCTGAGGTCTCGTCTGGCCTCAGGAACACTTGTTGACCGCGTCTGTAAAGAGCACAACCATCAGCACCTGCTGCAAAGACCACAACTACTCTGGAGCAGGGAGTGTGTGTGTGTGCATGCGTGCATATGTCCCTGCTCTCTTCAGCTGACTGTCTGTTCTGGAGAGAGTGTGTGTCTGCCACACACACACACACTGACAATCTCTGTCTTCAGCTGTCTGTTCACGAGTGTGAGTGTAGGAATTTGATTGAAATGTGAGTGAGTGAATGAGTGTCTGTGATAGGAGAGAGTGTGTGTGTCTCCCTGTGTGTGTGTGTGTGTGTGTGTGTGTGTGTGTGTGTGTGTGTGTGTGTGTGTGTGTGTGTGTGTGTGTGTGTGTGTGTGTGTGTGTGTGTGTGTGTGTGTGTGTGTGTGTGTGTGTGTGTGTGTGTGTGTGTGTGTGGAATGCTTACAGGTCCCTCCCTCTCTTCCTCTCGAGCGCAGTCATGTCATCTCCACCTGCCGTATGCTGAGCCCAGGACTCACACACACACACTGTCCAGCAAACCAGAGAGCTTAAGACAGAACACACACTCCTCTCTCCCGATCTCCTGCGCTCTCTTCCTCTCATCTCAGTCCCTCCCTCTCCCTCCCTCAGTGTTCAGCCTGAATTGTCTGGGTCCTAGAGCCTGCCCGTCTCCTCTCTATCGACAAAGCAGCACTTCCCCCCCATTATTCCCACTCAGCGGGATCTCTCTCTCACACACACACACACACACACACACACACACACACACACACACACACACACACACACACACACACACACACACACACACACACACACACACACACACACACACAGATTCATACACACACACACACACACACACACACACACACACACACACACACACACACACACACACACACACACACACACACACACACACACACACACACACACACACACACACGCACATTCATACGCAAAAGATTCAGGAAAACCCGCCCAGCTATTGTTGTTGAATACGAGAGTTGTACATCTGTGTTAATTGTTTTAGTGCGTAGTTCAGCTTAAATACACATACATACACCTATATATAAATACATATACACATATATATATATAAATACATACACAGACATAAATACATAAGAATTTTATATATTTCCTATTTTACCCTCCAACTCTACCACCCCTCCCCCAAGTGTAGTAAACTGGTGAACAACAGCACTCCACATCCAGCTTATAAATACTATACATACTATATATATTTTACATACTATATATATTTCATGGACACAGCCTATTTTACAATAGTTGTATTTTGTTTGTTTTTAGTCCAGTCATTCGGCTACCCTCAACTTCTCCCATCTATTGCTGATGTCGGCAGGGTAGCCTAGTGGTTAGAGTGTTGGACTAGTAACTGAAAGGTTGCAAGTTCAAACCCCCCGAGCTGACAAGGTACAAATCCGTCGTTCTGCCCCTGAACAGGCAGTTAACACACTGTTCCTAGGCCGTCATTGAAAATAAGAATTAGTTCTAAACTGACTTGCCTGGTAAAATAAAAAAATAAAAAAATGTCCATCAGGTTGTGATTTCTATGTGCCATATCTGTCAAACTGTGGTCTTTCACATCTGAATCTATGTAGGTTTTACACTGACCAGAACTATATATACTACAACACTGACCAGAACTATATATACTACAACACTGACCAGAACTATATATACTACAACACTGACCAGAACTATATATACTACAACACTGACCAGAACTATATATACTACAACACTGACCAGAACTATATATACTACAACACTGACCAGAACTATATATACTACAACACTGACCAGAACTATATACTACAACACTGACCAGAACTATATATACTACAACACTGACCAGAACTATATACACTACAACACTGACCAGAACTATATACACTACAACACTGACCAGAACTATATACTACAACACTGACCAGAACTATATATACTACAACACTGACCAGAACTATATACTACAACACTGACCAGAACTATATATACTACAACACTGACCAGAACTATATACTACAACACTGACCAGAACTATATATACTACAACACTGACCAGAACTATATACTACAACACTGACCAGAACTATATACTACAACACTGACCAGAACTATACACTACAACACTGACCAGAACTATATACTACAACACTGACCAGAACTATATACTACAACACTGACCAGAACTATATATACTACAACACTGACCAGAACTATATACTACAACACTGACCAGAACTATATACTACAACACTGACCAGAACTATACACTACAACACTGACCAGAACTATATACTACAACACTGACCAGAACTATATACACTACAACACTGACCAGAACTATATACACTACAACACTGACCAGAACTATATACACTACAACACTGACCAGAACTATATACTACAACACTGACCAGAACTATATACACTACAACACTGACCAGAACTATATACACTACAACACTGACCAGAACTATATACACTACAACACTGACCAGAACTATATACTACAACACTGACCAGAACTATATACACTACAACACTGACCAGAACTATATACTACAACACTGACCAGAACTATATACTACAACACTGACCAGAACTATATACACTACAACACTGACCAGAACTATATACTACAACACTGACCAGAACTATATATACTACAACACTGACCAGAACTATATACTACAACACTGACCAGAACAATATACTACAACACTGACCATAACTATATACTACAACACTGACCAGAACTATATATACTACAACACTGACCAGAACTATATATACTACAACACTGACCAGAACTATATATACTACAACACTGACCAGAACTATATACTACAACACTGACCATAACTATATACTACAACACTGACCAGAACTATATATACTACAACACTGACCAGAACTATATACTACAACACTGACCAGAACTATATATACTACAACACTGACCAGAACTATATACTACAACACTGACCATAACTATATACTACAACACTGACCAGAACTATATATACTACAACACTGACCAGAACTATATACTACAACACTGACCAGAACTATATACTACAACACTGACCAGAACTATATACTACAACACTGACCAGAACTATATATACTACAACACTGACCAGAACTATATACACTACAACACTGACCAGAACTATATACTACAACACTGACCAGAACTATATACTACAACACTGACCATAACTATATACTACAACACTGACCAGAACTATATATACTACAACACTGACCAGAACTATATATACTACAACACTGACCAGAACTATATATACTACAACACTGACCAGAACTATATATACTACAACACTGACCAGAACTATATATACTACAACACTGACCAGAACTATATACTACAACACTGACCAGAACTATATACACTACAACACTGACCAGAACTATATATACTACAACACTGACCAGAACTATATATACTACAACACTGACCAGAACTATATATACTACAACACTGACCAGAACTATATATACTACAACACTGACCAGAACTATATATACTACAACACTGACCAGAACTATATACACTACAACACTGACCAGAACTATATACACTACAACACTGACCAGAACTATATATACTACAACACTGACCAGAACTATATATACTACAACACTGACCAGAACTATATATACTACAACACTGACCAGAACTATATATACTACAACACTGACCAGAACTATATATACTACAACACTGACCAGAACTATATATACTACAACACTGACCAGAACTATATACTACAACACTGACCAGAACTATATATACTACAACACTGACCAGAACTATATATACTACAACACTGACCAGAACTATATACTACAACACTGACCAGAACTATATATACTACAACACTGACCAGAACTATATATACTACAACACTGACCAGAACTATATACTACAACACTGACCAGAACTATATATACTACAACACTGACCAGAACTATATACTACAACACTGACCAGAACTATATATACTACAACACTGACCAGAACTATATATACTACAACACTGACCAGAACTATATATACTACAACACTGACCAGAACTATATATACTACAACACTGACCAGAACTATATATACTACAACACTGACCAGAACTATATATACTACAACACTGACCAGAACTATATATACTACAACACTGACCAGAACTATATACTACAACACTGACCAGAACTATATATACTACAACACTGACCAGAACTATATACTACAACACTGACCAGAACTATATACTACAACACTGACCAGAACTATATACTACAACACTGACCAGAACTATATATACTACAACACTGACCAGAACTATATACTACAACACTGACCAGAACTATATATACTACAACACTGACCAGAACTATATACTACAACACTGACCAGAACTATATATACTACAACACTGACCAGAACTATATACTACAACACTGACCAGAACTATATACTACAACACTGACCAGAACTATATACTACAACACTGACCAGAACTATATACACTACAACACTGACCATAACTATATACTACAACACTGACCAGAACTATATATACTACAACACTGACCAGAACTATATATACTACAACACTGACCAGAACTATATACAGTACAACACTGACCAGAACTATATACACTACAACACTGACCAGAACTATATACTACAACACTGACCAGAACTATACACTACAACACTGACCATAACTATATATACTACAACACTGACCAGAACTATATACTACAACACTGACCAGAACTATACACTACAACACTGACCAGAACTATATACTACAACACTGACCAGAACTATATACTACAACACTGACCAGAACTATATACTACAACACTGACCAGAACTATATACTACAACACTGACCAGAACTATATATACTACAACACTGACCAGAACTATATATACTACAACACTGACCAGAACTATATACTACAACACTGACCAGAACTATACACTACAACACTGACCATAACTATATACTACAACACTGACCATAACTATATACTACAACACTGACCAGAACTATATACTACAACACTGACCAGAACTATATACACTACAACACTGACCAGAACTATATACTACAACACTGACCAGAACTATATACTACAACACTGACCAGAACTATATACACTACAACACTGACCAGAACTATATATACTACAACACTGACCAGAACTATATACACTACAACACTGACCAGAACTATATACTACAACACTGACCAGAACTATATACTACAACACTGACCAGAACTATATACACTACAACACTGACCAGAACTATATACTACAACACTGACCAGAACTATATATACTACAACACTGACCAGAACTATATATACTACAACACTGACCAGAACTATATATACTACAACACTGACCAGAACTATATATACTACAACACTGACCAGAACTATATATACTACAACACTGACCAGAACTATATACTACAACACTGACCAGAACTATATATACTACAACACTGACCAGAACTATATATACTACAACACTGACCAGAACTATATACTACAACACTGACCAGAACTATATATACTACAACACTGACCAGAACTATATATACTACAACACTGACCAGAACTATATACTACAACACTGACCAGAACTATATATACTACAACACTGACCAGAACTATATACTACAACACTGACCAGAACTATATATACTACAACACTGACCAGAACTATATATACTACAACACTGACCAGAACTATATATACTACAACACTGACCAGAACTATATATACTACAACACTGACCAGAACTATATATACTACAACACTGACCAGAACTATATATACTACAACACTGACCAGAACTATATATACTACAACACTGACCAGAACTATATACTACAACACTGACCAGAACTATATATACTACAACACTGACCAGAACTATATACTACAACACTGACCAGAACTATATACTACAACACTGACCAGAACTATATACTACAACACTGACCAGAACTATATACACTACAACACTGACCATAACTATATACTACAACACTGACCAGAACTATATATACTACAACACTGACCAGAACTATATACTACAACACTGACCAGAACTATATATACTACAACACTGACCATAACTATATACTACAACACTGACCAGAACTATATATACTACAACACTGACCAGAACTATATACTACAACACTGACCAGAACTATATACACTACAACACTGACCATAACTATATACTACAACACTGACCAGAACTA
The DNA here is from genome assembly GCF_023373465.1 of Oncorhynchus keta. NCBI lineage: Eukaryota > Metazoa > Chordata > Actinopteri > Salmoniformes > Salmonidae > Oncorhynchus > Oncorhynchus keta. Next base: position 4,322,591 of record NC_068421.1, read on the forward strand.
TATACACTACAACACTGACCAGAACTATATACACTACAACACTGACCAGAACTATATACAGTACAACACTGACCAGAACTATATACAGTACAACACTGACCAGAACTATATACTACAACACTGACCAGAACTATACACTACAACACTGACCATATATATATACTACAACACTGACCAGAACTATATACTACAACACTGACCAGAACTATACACTACAACACTGACCATAACTATATACTACAACACTGACCAGAACTATATACTACAACACTGACCAGAACTATATATACTACAACACTGACCAGAACTATATACTACAACACTGACCAGAACTATATATACTACAACACTGACCAGAACTATATACTACAACACTAACCAGAACTATACACTACAACACTGACCATAACTATATACTACAACACTGACCATAACTATATACTACAACACTGACCATAACTATATACTACAACACTGACCATAACTATATACTACAACACTGACCAGAACTATATATACTACAACACTGACCAGAACTATATACTACAACACTGACCAGAACTATACACTACAACACTGACCAGAACTATATACACTACAACACTGACCAGAACTATATATACTACAACACTGACCAGAACTATACACTACAACACTGACCATAACTATATACTACAACACTGACCAGAACTATATACTACAACACTGACCAGAACTATACACTACAACACTGACCATAACTATATACTACAACACTGACCAGAACTATATACTACAACACTGACCAGAACTATATACACTACAACACTGACCAGAACTATACACACTACAACACTGACCAGAACTATATATACTACAACACTGACCAGAACTATATACACTACAACACTGACTAGAACTATATACTACAACACTGACCAGAACTATATACTACAACACTGACCAGAACTATATACACTACAACACTGACCAGAACTATATATACTACAACACTGACCAGAACTATATACTACAACACTGACCAGAACTATATACTACAACACTGACCAGAACTATATACACTACAACACTGACCAGAACTATACACACTACAACACTGACCAGAACTATACACTACAACACTGACCAGAACTATATACACTACAACACTGACCAGAACTATATACACTACAACACTGACCAGAACTATATACACTACAACACTGACCAGAACTATATACTACAACACTTACCAGAACTATACACTACAACACTGACCAGAACTATATATACTACAACACTGACCAGAACTATACACTACAACACTGACCAGAACTATATACACTACAACACTGACCAGAACTATATACACTACAACACTGACCAGAACTATATACTACAACACTTACCAGAACTATACACTACAACACTGACCAGAACTATATATACTACAACACTGACCAGAACTATACACTACAACACTGACCAGAACTATATACTACAACACTTACCAGAACTATACACTACAACACTGACCAGAACTATATACTACAACACTGACCAGAACTATATATACTACAACACTGACCAGAACTATATACTACAACACTGACCAGAACTATATACTACAACACTGACCAGAACTATATACACTACAACACTGACCAGAACTATATACTACAACACTGACCAGAACTATATACACTACAACACTGACCAGAACTATATACACTACAACACTGACCAGAACTATACACTACAACACTGACCAGAACTATATATACTACAACACTGACCAGAACTATATACTACAACACTGACCAGAACTATATACTACAACACTGACCAGAACTATATATACTACAACACTGACCAGAACTATATACTACAACACTGACCAGAACTATATACACTACAACACTGACCAGAACTATATACTACAACACTGACCAGAACTATATACACTACAACACTGACCAGAACTATACACTACAACACTGACCAGAACTATATACTACAACACTGACCAGAACTATATATACTACAACACTGACCAGAACTATACACTACAACACTGACCAGAACTATATACACTACAACACTGACCAGAACTATACACTACAACACTGACCAGAACTATATACACTACAACACTGACCAGAACTATATACACTACAACACTGACCAGAACTATATACACTACAACACTGACCAGAACTATATACTACAACACTTACCAGAACTATACACTACAACACTGACCAGAACTATATATACTACAACACTGACCAGAACTATACACTACAACACTGACCAGAACTATATACACTACAACACTGACCAGAACTATATACACTACAACACTGACCAGAACTATATACTACAACACTTACCAGAACTATACACTACAACACTGACCAGAACTATATATACTACAACACTGACCAGAACTATACACTACAACACTGACCAGAACTATATACTACAACACTTACCAGAACTATACACTACAACACTGACCAGAACTATATACTACAACACTGACCAGAACTATATATACTACAACACTGACCAGAACTATATACTACAACACTGACCAGAACTATATACTACAACACTGACCAGAACTATATACACTACAACACTGACCAGAACTATATACTACAACACTGACCAGAACTATATACACTACAACACTGACCAGAACTATATATACTACAACACTGACCAGAACTATACACTACAACACTGACCAGAACTATATATACTACAACACTGACCAGAACTATATACTACAACACTGACCAGAACTATATACTACAACACTGACCAGAACTATATACACTACAACACTGACCAGAACTATACACTACAACACTGACCAGAACTATATACACTACAACACTGACCAGAACTATATACTACAACACTGACCAGAACTATATACACTACAACACTGACCAGAACTATATACTACAACACTGACCAGAACTATACACTACAACACTGACCAGAACTATATACTACAACACTGACCAGAACTATATACTACAACACTGACCAGAACTATACACTACAACACTGACCAGAACTATATACTACAACACTGACCAGAACTATATACTACAACACTGACCAGAACTATATACTACAACACTGACCAGAACTATATACACTACAACACTGACCATAACTATATACTACAACACTGACCAGAACTATATACTACAACACTGACCAGAACTATATACTACAACACTGACCAGAACTATATACTACAACACTGACCAGAACTATACACTACAACACTGACCAGAACTATATACACTACAACACTGACCAGAACTATATACACTACAACACTGACCAGAACTATATACACTACAACACTGACCAGAACTATATACTACAACACTGACCAGAACTATACACTACAACACTGACCAGAACTATATACAGTACAACACTGACCAGAACTATATACACTACAACACTGACCAGAACTATATACTACAACACTGACCAGAACTATATATACTACAACACTGACCAGAACTATATACACTACAACACTGACCAGAACTATATATACTACAACACTGACCAGAACTATACACTACAACACTGACCAGAACTATATACAGTACAACACTGACCAGAACTATATACACTACAACACTGACCAGAACTATATACACTACAACACTGACCAGAACTATATACACTACAACACTGACCAGAACTATATACTACAACACTGACCAGAACTATATACTACAACACTGACCAGAACTATATACTACAACACTGACCAGAACTATATATACTACAACACTGACCAGAACTATATACTACAACACTGACCAGAACTATACACTACAACACTGACCAGAACTATATACTACAACACTGACCAGAACTATATACTACAACACTGACCAGAACTATATACTACAACACTGACCAGAACTATATACTACAACACTGACCAGAACTATATATACTACAACACTGACCAGAACTATATACTACAACACTGACCAGAACTATATACTACAACACTGACCAGAACTATATACTACAACACTGACCAGAACTATATACACTACAACACTGACCAGAACTATATACTACAACACTGACCAGAACTATATACACTACAACACTGACCAGAACTATATACTACAACACTGACCAGAACTATATATACTACAACACTGACCAGAACTATATACTACAACACTGACCAGAACTATATACACTACAACACTGACCATAACTATATACTACAACACTGACCATAACTATATACTACAACACTGACCATAACTATATACTACAACACTGACCAGAAATATATACTACAACACTGACCAGAACTATATACACTACAACACTGACCATAACTATATACTACAACACTGACCAGAACTATATATACTACAACACTGACCAGAACTATATATACTACAACACTGACCAGAACTATATATACTACAACACTGACCATAACTATATACACTACAACACTGACCATAACTATATACTACAACACTGACCAGAACTATATATACTACAACACTGACCAGAACTATATACTACAACACTGACCAGAACTATATATACTACAACACTGACCAGAACTATATACTACAACACTGACCAGAACTATATATACTACAACACTGACCAGAACTATATACTACAACACTGACCAGAACTATATACACTACAACACTGACCAGAACTATACACTACAACACTGACCAGAACTATATACTACAACACTGACCAGAACTATATATACTACAACACTGACCAGAACTATATATACTACAACACTGACCAGAACTATATACACTACAACACTGACCAGAACTATATACTACAACACTGACCAGAACTATATACTACAACACTGACCAGAACTATATACTACAACACTGACCAGAACTATATACACTACAACACTGACCAGAACTATATATACTACAACACTGACCAGAACTATATACACTACAACACTGACCATAACTATATACTACAACACTGACCAGAACTATATACTACAACACTGACCAGAACTATATATACTACAACACTGACCAGAACTATATACACTACAACACTGACCAGAACTATATACTACAACACTGACCAGAACTATATACTACAACACTGACCAGAACTATACACTACAACACTGACCAGAACTATATACTACAACACTGACCAGAACTATATACTACAACACTGACCAGAACTATATACTACAACACTGACCAGAACTATACACTACAACACTGACCAGAACTATATACTACAACACTGACCAGAACTATATACTACAACACTGACCAGAACTATATACACTACAACACTGACCAGAACTATATACTACAACACTGACCAGAACTATATACTACAACACTGACCAGAACTATATACACTACAACACTGACCAGAACTATATACTACAACACTGACCAGAACTATACACTACAACACTGACCAGAACTATATACTACAACACTGACCAGAACTATATATACTACAACACTGACCAGAACTATATACTACAACACTGACCAGAACTATATACTACAACACTGACCAGAACTATATATACTACAACACTGACCAGAACTATATACTACAACACTGACCAGAACTATATACTACAACACTGACCAGAACTATATACTACAACACTGACCAGAACTATATACTACAACACTGACCAGAACTATATACACTACAACACTGACCAGAACTATATACTACAACACTGACCAGAACTATATACTACAACACTGACCAGAACTATATACACTACAACACTGACCAGAACTATACACTACAACACTGACCAGAACTATATACACTACAACACTGACCAGAACTATATACTACAACACTGACCAGAACTATATACTACAACACTGACCAGAACTATATACTACAACACTGACCAGAACTATATACACTACAACACTGACCAGAACTATATACACTACAACACTGACCAGAACTATATACACTACAACACTGACCAGAACTATATACACTACAACACTGACCAGAACTATATACTACAACACTGACCAGAACTATATACTACAACACTGACCAGAACTATATACTACAACACTGACCAGAACTATATACACTACAACACTGACCAGAACTATATATACTACAACACTGACCAGAACTATATACTACAACACTGACCAGAACTATATACACTACAACACTGACCAGAACTATATACACTACAACACTGACCAGAACTATATACTACAACACTGACCAGAACTATATACTACAACACTGACCAGAACTATATACACTACAACACTGACCAGAACTATATACACTACAACACTGACCAGAACTATATACTACAACACTGACCAGAACTATATACACTACAACACTGACCAGAACTATATACTACAACACTGACCAGAACTATATACTACAACACTGACCAGAACTATATATACTACAACACTGACCAGAACTATATACTACAACACTGACCAGAACTATATATACTACAACACTGACCAGAACTATATACACTACAACACTGACCAGAACTATATACTACAACACTGACCAGAACTATATACACTACAACACTGACCAGAACTATATATACTACAACACTGACCAGAACTATATACTACAACACTGACCAGAACTATATACTACAACACTGACCAGAACTATATACTACAACACTGACCAGAACTATATACTACAACACTGACCAGAACTATATACTACAACACTGACCAGAACTATATACTACAACACTGACCAGAACTATATACTACAACACTGACCAGAACTATATACTACAACACTGACCAGACTATTGATTCACATCATTTGCTGATGAAAAAGGAATATTAACTGTGCAAATGTAATTAACAAGAGCTCCCTTCCTCTCTCTCTCATACAAACACACACACACACATACACATACACATACACATACACACGCACACACACACACACACACACACACACACACACACACACACACACACACACACACACACACACACACACACACACACACACACACACAGTGACACAAATAAAGAAAGAGTAAGTCATGTTAGAAAAATAAAAAAGTAATTAACTACCGAAGGAGCCAGAAGCTGATGAGAGAACTGACATAACCTGTCTGTCTGTCTGTCTGTCTGTCTGTCTGTCTGTCTGTCTGTCTGTCTGTCTGTCTGTCTGTCTGTCTGTCTGAGAGAGATAATGCAGCAGGGTGATTGAACTGGTCCTGGTCCTCCAACAGTCTAACCCTGATCCTCCAGCAGTCTAACCCTGGTCCTCCAGCAGTCTAACCCTGGTCCTCCTGGTCCTCCAACAGTCTAACCCTGGTCCTCCTGGTCCTCCAACAGTCTAACCCTGGTCCTCCAGCAGTCTAACCCTGGTCCTCCTGGTCCTCCAACAGTCTAACCCTGGTCCTCCTGGTCCTCCAACAGTCTAACCCTGGTCCTCCTGTTTCTCCAACAGTCTAACCCTGGTCCTCCTGGTCCTCCAACAGTCTAACCCTGGTCCCCCTGTTTCTCCAGCAGTCTAACACTGGTCCTCCTGGTCCTCCAACAGTCTGACCCTGGTCATCCTGTTTCCCCAGCAGTCTAACCCTGGTCCTCCATCAGTCTAACCCTGGTCCTCCAGCAGTCTAACCCTGGTCCTCCAGCAGTCTAACCCTGGTCCTCCAGCAGTCTAACCCTGGTCCTCCTGTTGTCCAACCCTGGTCCTCCTGTTGTCCAACAGTCTAACCCTGGTCCTCCAGCAGTCTAACCCTGGTCCTCCAACAGTCTAACCCTGATCCTCCAACAGTCCAACCCTGGTCCTCCTGTTGTCCAACAGTCTAACCCTGGTCCTCCTGTTGTCCAACATTCCAACCCTGGTCCTCCTGTTGTCCAACAGTCTAACCCTGGTCCTCCTGTTGTCCAACAGTCTAACCCTGGTCCTCCTGTTGTCCAACAGTCTAACCCTGGTCCTCATGTTGTCCAGCAGTCTAACCCTGGTCCTCCTGTTGTCCAACAGTCTAACCCTGGTCCTCCTGTTGTCCAACAGTCTAACCCTGGTCCTCCTGTTGTCCAACAGTCTAACCCTGGTCCTCCTGTTGTCCAACAGTTCAACCCTGGTCCTCCTGTTGTCCAACAGTCTAACCCTGGTCCTCCTGTTGTCCAACAATCTAACCCTGGTCCTCCTGTTGTCCAACAGTCTAACCCTGGTCCTCCTGTTGTCCAACAGTCTAACCCTGGTCCTCCTGTTGTCCAACAGTCTGACCCTGGTCATCCTGTTTCCCCAGCAGTCTAACCCTGGTCCTCCATCAGTCTAACCCTGGTCCTCCAGCAGTCTAACCCTGGTCCTCCAGCAGTCTAACCCTGGTCCTCCTGTTGTCCAACCCTGGTCCTCCTGTTGTCCAACAGTCTAACCCTGGTCCTCCAGCAGTCTAACCCTGGTCCTCCAACAGTCTAACCCTGATCCTCCAACAGTCTAACCCTGGTCCTCCAACAGTCTGACCCTGGTCATCCTGGGGCGGCAGCGTAGCCTAGTGGTTAGAGCGTTGGACTAGTAACTGGAAGGTTGTGAGTTCAAACCCCCGAGCTGACAAGGTCGTTCTGCCCCTGAACAGGCAGTTAACCCACTGTTCCCAGGCCGTCATTGAAAATAAGAATATGTTCTTAACTGACTTGCCTGGTTAAATAAAGGTAAAAAATATATATAAATAACTAAATAAAAAATCCTGTTTCCCCAGCAGTCTAACCCTGGTCCTCCATCAGTCTTACCCTGGTCCTCCATCAGTCTAACCCTGGTCCTCCAGCAGTCTAACCCTGGTCCTCCAGCAGTCTAACCCTGGTCCTCCAGCAGTCTAACCCTGGTCCTCCTGTTGTCCAACAGTCTAACCCTGGTCCTCCATCAGTCTAACCCTGGTCCTCCAACAGTCTAACCCTGGTCCTCATGTTTCCCCAACAGTTCAACCCTGGTCCTCCTGTTGTCCAACAGTCTAACCCTGGTCCTCCTGTTGTCCAACAGTCTAACCCTGGTCCTCCTGTTGTCCAACAGTCTAACCCTGGTCCTCCTGTTGTCCAACAGTCTAACCCTGGTCCTCCTGTTCTCCAACAGTCTAACCCTGGTCCTCCTGTTGTCCAACAGTCCAACCCTGGTCCTCCTGTTGTCCAACAGTCTAACCCTGGTCCTCCTGTTGTCCAACAGTCTAACCCTGGTCCTCCTGTTGTCCAACAGTCTAACCCTGGTCCTCCTGTTGTCCAACAGTTCAACCCTGGTCCTCCTGTTGTCCAACAGTCTAACCCTGGTCCTCCTGTTGTCCAACAGTCCAACCCTGGTCCTCCTGTTGTCCAACAGTCTAACCCTGGTCCTCCTGTTGTCCAACAGTCCAACCCCGGTCCTCCTGTTGTCCAACAGTCTAACCCCGGTCCTCCTGTTGTCCAACAGTTCAACCCTGGTCCTCCTGTTGTCCAACAGTCTAACCCTGGTCCTCCTGTTGTCCAACAGTCCAACCCTGGTCCTCCTGTTGTCCAACAGTCTAACCCTGGTCCTCCTGTTGTCCAACAGTCTAACCCTGGTCCTCCTGTTGTCCAACAGTCCAACCCTGGTCCTCCTGTTGTCCAACAGTCTAACCCTGGTCCTCCTGTTGTCCAACAGTCCAACCCTGGTCCTCCTGTTGTCCAGCAGTCTAACCCTGGTCCTCCTGTTGTCCAACAGTCTAACCCTGGTCCTCCTGTTGTCCAACAGTCTAACCCTGGTCCTCCTGTTGTCCAACAGTCTAACCCTGGTCCTCCTGTTGTCCAACAGTCCAACCCTGGTCCTCCTGTTGTCCAGCAGTCTAACCCTGGTCCTCCTGTTGTCCAGCAGTTCAACCCTGGTCCTCCTGTTGTCCAACAGACTAACCCTGGTCCTCCTGTTGTCCAGCAGTCTAACCCTGGTCCTCCTGTTGTCCAGCAGTCCAACCCTGGTCCTCCTGTTGTCCAGCAGTCTAACCCTGGTCCTCCTGTTGTCCAGCAGTTCAACCCTGGTCCTCCATGGATTTGTTTCAATCAATATGATTGATTGATGTATTTGTGTAGTTTATTGGTGTGTGTGTTGTTAGACAGCTGCTACCCTGCAGGTATTACAGCAGTAGGTCACAAACACAAACACAAAGAAACTACACAAATACATCAGTCAATCGATCATATCGATTGAAACAAAGATCAAACATCAAGACTATTGTCGTATTGTTATAGCACTGCTGCAACAGCTCAACCTGAAAACGTTTTGTGGCCTCGATGCAAATTAATTTGATTGAGAAAAAACATTGGAAATGTGCACGCACGCACGCACGCACGCACGCACGCACGCACACACACACACACACACACACACACCTTTTGGGGATTTCTGTCCTAACACAAAATGGGCAGTCAAACAACAGGAAAGCAAACACTGACACACCCTACTGCTTACAATAACAAACACACACGTGGACACAAACACACACAAACACACACACTAACATAAAAAATACAAACTTCCAATAATACAAACTGACACAATAGAAAATCAATTGCACACTCAAACTACTAACACCAACGTTCCGTTTCCAAATACAATGCAAAATACAAGGCATACTTTACACATGATCCAGCCATCAGAACCACAGCCCAGCTACACCACACACACACACACACACCACACACACACACCAGACCATAGAGACAGACAGAGACAGAGAGAAAGGGGACAAGATGAGGACAGACGACTGACAGAGACAGAGAGAAAATAGGGGGAGAAGAGTAGGGACAGTAGGGGGACAGAGACAGAGAGTAGGGACAGGAGGAGGACAGAGACAGAGTAGGGACAGGAGGAGGACAGAGACAGAGAGTAGGGACAGGAGGAGGACAGAGACAGAGAGTAGGTACAGGAGGAGGACAGAGACAGAGAGTAGGGACAGGAGGAGGACAGAGACAGAGTAGGGACAGGAGGAGGACAGAGACAGAGAGTAGGGACAGGAGGAGGACATAGACAGAGTAGGGACAGGAGGAGGACAGAGACAGAGAGTAGGGACAGGAGGAGGACAGAGACAGAGTAGGGACAGGACAGGAGGAGGACAGAGACAGAGAGTAGGGACAGGAGGAGGACAGAGACAGAGAGTAGGGACAGGAGGAGGACAGAGACAGAGAGTAGGGACAGGAGGAGGACAGAGACAGAGAGTAGGTACAGGAGGAGGACAGAGACAGAGAGTAGGGACAGGAGGAGGACAGAGACAGAGTAGGGACAGGAGGAGGACAGAGACAGAGAGTAGGGACAGGAGGAGGACAGAGACAGAGAGTAGGGACAGGAGGAGGACAGAGACAGAGTAGGGACAGGAGGAGGACAGAGACAGAGAGTAGGGACAGGAGGAGGACAGAGACAGAGTAGGGACAGGACAGGATGAGGACAGAGACAGAGAGTAGGGACAGGAGGAGGACAGAGACAGAGTAGGGACAGGAGGAGGACAGATACAGAGAGAAAGGGGACAGGAGGAGGACAGAGACAGAGTAGGGACAGGAGGAGGACAGAGACAGAGAGAAAGGGGACAGGAGGAGGACAGAGACAGAGAGAAAGGGGACTGGAGGAGGACAGACAGACAGAGAAAGAGAGTAGGGACAGGAGGAGGACAGAGACAGAGTAGGGACAGGAGGAGGACAGAGACAGAGTAGGGACAGGAGGAGGACAGAGACAGAGTAGGGACAGGACAGGATGAGGACAGAGACAGAGAGTAGGGACAGGAGGAGGACAGAGACAGAGTAGGGACAGGAGGAGGACAGAGACAGAGAGAAAGGGGACAGGAGGACAGAGACAGAGAGTAGGGACAGGAGGAGGACAGAGACAGAGAGAAAGGGGACAGGAGGAGGACAGACAGACAGAGAAAGAGAGTAGGGACAGGAGGAGGACAGACAGACAGAGACAGAGAGAAAGGGGACAGGAGGAGGACAGAGACGGAGAGAAAGGGGACAGGAGGAGGACAGAGACAGAGAGAAAGGGGACAGGAGGAGGACAGAGACAGAGAGAAGGAGGACAGGAGGAGGACAGAGACAGAGAGTAGGGACAGGAGGAGGACAGAGACAGAGTAGGGACAGGAGGAGGACAGAGACAGAGAGTAGGGACAGGAGGAGGACAGAGACAGAGAGTAGAGACAGGAGGAGGACAGAGACAGAGAGTAGGGACAGGATGAGGACAGAGACAGAGAGTAGGGAACGGAGGAGGACAGAGACAGAGTAGGGACAGGAGCAGGACAGAGACAGAGTAGGGACAGGACAGGATGAGGACAGAGACAGAGAGTAGGGACAGGAGGAGGACAGAGACAGAGTAGGGACAGGAGGAGGACAGATAAAGAGAGAAAGGGGACAGGAGGAGGACAGAGACAGAGTAGGGACAGGAGGAGGACAGAGACAGAGAGAAAGGGGACTGGAGGAGGACAGACAGACAGAGAAAGGGGACTGGAGGAGGACAGACAGAGAAAGAGAGTAGGGACAGGAGGAGGACAGAGACAGAGTAGGGACAGGAGGAGGACAGAGACAGAGTAGGGACAGGACAGGATGAGGACAGAGACAGAGAGTAGGGACAGGAGGAGGACAGAGACAGAGAGAAGGAATACTTACTGTGACATGAGGAGGGAAGAGGAGACACTCTGTCCAAATGAACACAGTCAACACGCCAATACTCTCTTTACTGAAATCACCCCACAGAGCACTACTGTAACAAAGTGTGTGTGTGTGTATGTGTGTGTGTGTGTGTGTGTGTGTGTGTGTGTGTGTGTGTGTGTGTGTGTGTGTGTGTGTGTGTGTGTGTGTGTGTGTGTGTGTGTGTGTGTGTGTGTGTTTGTGTGTGTGTGTGTTTGTGTGTGTGTGGGTATGTGGGTGTGTACGCGCAGGATGACATTTCCCCAGGTCATAGTTTGGTGCTTCCTTCCTGACGCAAAAACGCAATCCCGCAGGCATGCAGGCACGCGCACACACACACAAACACAAACACAAACACACACACACACATCCTTCCTTTTAATATTTGGTCTAGTTGTTGTGCCACAGATTGGCAGAACAAATAAGGGTCTGAGAGATATTAAAGAGAGGTGGTATGGTAATGAGGAATCAGGGTAGGAGGAGTATGGCCATGTCAATCAACTCCTTACCTCTGATGCACACACGCACACTCAACATACACACACACGCACAAACACACACTCAACAGAACACATACAGGCAAACACACACTCGCACACACTCAACATAACACACACAGACAAACTCACACACGCGCGCACACACACAAACACACACACACTCAACATACACACACACACGTGTTCACATTCAACATAACACACACAGACAAACACACACACACACACATAAACACGAACACTGGACACAAACTAGCAATAGAGGTAATGTTGGGGAGGGCGTAACACAGCACAGCCAGGAGAGGGAGAGGGAGAGGAGGTGAAGGAGAGAAAGAAGGATAGAGAACAAGATGGAATGAGAGAAACAATAGATGAAGACGAGGAGAGGAGCAGGGGATTCTGGGCAGGATGGATTCAGAGAGAGGAAGAAAGAAACTTGTAGAGATCATTGAATCAGATTGAATCCTATTTTACATTAGAGTTGACCAACTAAATTTTAAAAAACGATTCTGCTTTGGAAATATTTACACGTCTTTTGTATTTATTGAACTGAATTAAACTGGATTCATCTGGATTCATCTGGAATAAACTGGATTGAGATAATTAGGTATAATATACACTTTGATCCAAGCGTGCATAAATGTTTTACGTGTGGGTAGTCCTGGGAACTGAACCCTTTATCCAGGAGTTGCAAGCATCATGCTGTACTGACTGAGCTACAGAGGAAGGCAGAGGAAAATATAGAGAAAATAAAAAGTTTAGGAATCACATTACCCTGCCTTTAGTTTAGGAATCACATTACCCTGCCTATAGTTTAGGAATCACATTACCCTGCCTATAGTTTAGGAATCCCATTACCCTGCCTTTAGTTTAGGAATCACATTACCCTGCCTATAGTTTAGGAATCCCATTACCCTGCCTTTAGTTTAGGAATCCCATTACCCTGCCTTTAGTTTAGGAATCCCATTACCCTGCCTATAGTTTAGGAATCACATTACCCTGCCTATAGTTTAGAAATCCCATTACCCTGCCTTTAGTTTAGGAATCACATTACCCTGCCTATAGTTTAGAAATCCCATTACCCTGCCTTTAGTTTAGGAATCACATTACCCTGTCTTTAGTTTAGGAATCACATTACCCTGCCTATAGTTTAGGAATCACATTACCCTGTCTTTAGTTTAGAAATCCCATTACCCTGCCTTTAGTTTAGGAATCACATTACCCTGCCTATAGTTTAGAAATCACATTACCCTGCCTTTAGTTTAGAAATCCCATTACCCCACCTTTAGTTTAGGAATCACATTACCCTGCCTATAGTTTAGAAATCCCATTACCCTGCCTATAGTTTAGGAATCACATTACCCTGCCTATAGTTTAGGAATCACATTACCCTGTCTTTAGTTTAGAAATCACATTACCCTGCCTATAGTTTAGGAATCACATTACCCTGCCTTTAGTTTAGAAATCCCATTACCCTGCCTTTAGTTTAGGAATCACATTACCCTGCCTATAGTTTAGAAATCACATTACCCTGCCTTTAGTTTAGGAATCACATTACCCTGCCTATAGTTTAGAAATCCCATTACCCCACCTTTAGTTTAGGAATCACATTACCCTGCCTATAGTTTAGAAATCCCATTACCCTGCCTATAGTTTAGGAATCACATGATCCTGTCTTTAGTTTAGGAATCACATTACCCTGCCTATAGTTTAGGAATCACATTACCCTGTCTTTAGTTTAGAAATCCCATTACCCTGCCTATAGTTTAGGAATCACATTACCCTGCCTTTAGTTTAGGAATCCCATTACCCTGCCTATAGTTTAGAAATCCCATTACCCTGCCTTTAGTTTAGGAATCACATTACCCTGTCTTTAGTTTAGGAATCACATTACCCTGCCTATAGTTTAGGAATCACATTACCCTGCCTATAGTTTAGGAATCCCATTACCCTGCCTTTAGTTTAGGAATCCCATTACCCTGCCTTTAGTTTAGGAATCCCATTACCCTGCCTATAGTTTAGGAATCACAATACCCTGCCTTTAGATTAGGAATCACATTACCCTTCCTTAGTTTAGGAATCACATTACCCTGCCTTAGTTTAGGAATCACATTACCCTGCCTTTAGTTTAGGAATAACATTACCCTGCCTTTAGTTTAGGAATCACATTACCCTTCCTTAGTTTAGGAATCACATTACCCTGCTTATAGTTTAGGAATCCCAATACCCTGCCTATAGTTTAGGAATCAAATTACCCTGTCTTTAGTTTAGGAATCACATTACCCTGCCTTTAGATTAGGAATCACATTACCCTGCCTATAGTTTAGAAATCCCATTACCCTGCCTATAGTTTAGGAATCACATTATCCTGTCTTTAGTTTAGGAATCACATTACCCTGCCTATAGTTTAGGAATCACATTACCCTGTCTTTAGTTTAGAAATCCCATTACCCTGCCTATAGTTTAGGAATCACATTACCCTGCCTTTAGTTTAGGAATCCCATTACCCTGCCTATAGTTTAGAAATCCCATTACCCTGCCTTTAGTTTAGGAATCACATTACCCTGTCTTTAGTTTAGGAATCACATTACCCTGCCTATAGTTTAGGAATCACATGACCCTGCCTATAGTTTAGGAATCCCATTACCCTGCCTTTAGTTTAGGAATCCCATTACCCTGCCTTTAGTTTAGGAATCCCATTACCCTGCCTATAGTTTAGGAATCACAATACCCTGCCTTTAGATTAGGAATCACATTACCCTTCCTTAGTTTAGGAATCACATTACCCTGCCTTAGTTTAGGAATCACATTACCCTGCCTTTAGTTTAGGAATAACATTACCCTGCCTTTAGTTTAGGAATCACATTACCCTTCCTTAGTTTAGGAATCACATTACCCTGCTTATAGTTTAGGAATCCCAATACCCTGCCTATAGTTTAGGAATCAAATTACCCTGTCTTTAGTTTAGGAATCACAGTACCCTTCCTTAGTTTAGGAATCACAATACCCTGTCTTTAGGTGGGGAAATCACATTACCCTGCCTTTAGTTTAGAAATCACATGACCCTGCCTTCAGATTAGGAATCACATGACCCTGCCTTCAGATTAGGAATCACATTACCCTTCCTTAGTTTAGGAATCACATTACCCTGTCTTTAGGTGGGGAAATCACATTACCCTGCCTTTTGATGGTGGAATCACATTACCATACCTTTAGTTTATAAATCACAATACCCTGTCTTTAGGTGGGGAAATCACATTACCCTGCCTTTAGTTTAGAAATCACATGACCCTGCCTTCAGATTAGGAATCACATGACCCTGCCTTCAGATTAGGAATCACATGACCTTGCCTTCAGATTAGGAATCACATGACCCTGCCTTCAGATTAGGATTCACATTACCCTGCCTTCAGATTAGGAATCACATGACCTTGCCTTCAGATTAGGAATCACATGACCCTGCCTTCAGATTAGGATTCACATTACCCTGCCTTCAGATTAGGAATCACATGACCTTGCCTTCAGATTAGGAATCACATGACCCTGCCTTCAGATTAGGATTCACATTACCCTGCCTTCAGATTAGGAATCACATGACCCTGCCTTCAGATTAGGAATCACATGACCTTGCCTTCAGATTAGGAATCACATAATATTTTCCTTCAGGGCCATAATAGCTGTTGCATGACCATTCTACATTAAAACTCCTTAAGAAGATCTTGCTCCCTGCTCTACTGGGAACTGCCCAGGCTGGTCAGTAACTGCCCAGGCTGGTCAGTAACTGGCCAGGCTGGTCACTAACTGGCCAGGCTGGTCACTAACTGCCCAGGCTGGTCACTAACTGCCCAGGCTGGTCACTAACTGACCAGGCTGGTCACTAACTGCCCAGGCTGGTCACTAACTGCCCAGGCTGGTCACTAACTGACCAGGCTGGTCACTAACTGGCCAGGCTGGTCACTAACTGGCCAGGCTGGTCACTAACTGCCCAGGCTGGTCACTAACTGCCCAGGCTGGTCACTAACTGACCAGGCTGGTCACTAACTGGCCAGGCTGGTCACTAACTGACCAGGCTGGTCACTAACTGGCCAGGCTGGTCACTAACTGGCCAGGCTGGTCACTAGAAATACAGTTTATATACTGTAAATGCCATCCTCGGCGATCACCAAAAAAAAAAAAAAAAAAAAAAACAATTGCACAGCACTGAGCATGAACTCAAATAAAATGTTATTGGTCACATACACATGGTTAGCAGATGTTAATGCGAGTGTAGCGAAATGATTGTGCTTCTAGCTCCGACAGTGCAGAAATATATAACAAGTAATCTAACAATTCCCAAACAACTACCTAATACACACAAATCTAAAGGGGTGAATGAGAATCTGTACATATTCTAAATATATGGATGAGCCACGGCCGAGCGGCATAGGCATGTTGCAATAGAGGGTATAAAATACAGTATATACATGTGATATGAGTAATGTAAGATATGTAAACGTTATTAAAGTGGCGTTATTTAAAGTGGCATTATTTAAAGTGACTAGTGATCCATTTATTAAAGTGTCCAGTGATTGGGTCTCAATGTAGGCAGCAGACTCTCTGAGTTAGTGATGGCTGTTTAACAGTCTGATGGCCTTGAGATAGAAGCTGTTTTTCAGTCTATCGGTCCCTGCTTTGATGCACCTGTACTGACCTCGCCTTCTGGATGATAGCGGTGTGAACAGGCTATGGCTCAGGTCATTTGTTTTTGTATTTGTATGTGTATTTATTATGGATCCCCATTAGCTGCTGCCAAAGCAGCAGCTACTCTTCCTGGGATCCAGCCAATTTAAGGCAGTTTATACAATTTAAAAAACATTACAATACATTCACAACACACTGTGTGCCCCCAGGCCCCTACTCCACCACTACCGCATATCTACAGTACTAAATCCATGTGTTTTGTAGAGTGCGCATGTTATCGTGTGTGTGTGTGTGTGTGTGTGTGTGTGTGTGTGTGTGTGTGTGTGTGTGTGTGTGTGTGTGTGTGTGTGTGTGTGTGTGTGTGTGTGTGTGTGTGTGTGTGTGTGTGTGTGTGTGGTGTGTCTGTGTGTGTGTGTGTGTGTGTGTGTGTGTGTGTGTGTGTGTGTGTGTGTGTGTGTGTGTGTGTGTGTGTGTGTGTGTGTGTGTGTGTGTGTGTGTGTGTCTGTGTGTGTGTCTGTGCAAATGTTTGTGTTGATTCAGTCCCCTCATTTCCATAAGGTGTTTTTTTAAATCTGTTTTCTAAATCAATTTTACTGCTTGTGTCAGTTACTTGATGTGGAATAGAGTTTCATGTAGTCATGGCTCTATGTAGTACTGTGTGCCTCCCATTGTCTGTTCTGGACTTGGGGACTGTGAAGAGACCTTTTGTGGCATGTCTTGTGGGGTATGCATGGTTGTCCAAACTGTGTGCCAGTAGTTTAGACAGACAGCTCGGTGTATTCAACATGTCAATACCTCTCATAAATAAAAGTAGTGATGAAGTCAATCTCTTCTCCACTTTCAGCCAGGAGAGATTCTCATGCATATTATTCATATTAGCTCTCTGTGAACATCCAAAGGCCAGCCGTGCTGCCCTGTTCTGAGCCAATTGCAATTTTCCTAATTCCTTTTTTGTGGCACCTGACCACACGACCGAACAGTAGTCAAGGTACGACAAAACTAGGGCCTGTAGGACCTGCCTTGTTGATAATGTTGTTAAAAAGGCAGAGCATTGCTTTTTATAGACAGACTTCTCCCCATCTTAGCTACAACTGCATCAATATGTTTGGACCATGACAGTTTACAATCTAGGGTTACTCCAAGCAGTTTAGTCATCTCAACTTGCTCAATTTCCACATTATTTTTTACAAGATTTAGTTGAGGTTTAGGGTTCAGTGAGTGTTTTGTTCCAAATACAGTGCTTTTAGTTTTAGAAATATTTCGGGATAACATTTTCCTTTTCACCCACTGAAACTAACTGCAGCTCTTTGTTGAGTGTTGCAGTCATTTCAGTCACTGTAGTAGCTGACATATATCATGTTGAGTCATCCACATACACAGACACTCTGGCTTTACTCAAAGTCAGTGGCATGTCGTTTGTAAAAAAAAAATAAAAAAAAGCAAGGGGCCTAAACAGCTGCCCTGGGGAATTCCTGATTCTAACTGGATTATATTTGAGAGTTTTCCATTAATAAAGAAAACCATCTGTTAGTAAAGCAACTCTTTATCCACATTATAGCAGGGGGTGTAAAGCCATAACACATACGTTTTTCCAGCAGCAGACTATGATCGATAATGTCAAATTCTGCATTAAAGTCTAACAAGACAGCCCTCACAGTCATTTTATCATCAATTTCTTTCAGAAAATCATCAGTCATTTGTGTAATTGCTGTGCTTGTTGAGTGTCCTTCCCTATATTCATGCTGAAATTCTGTTGTCAATTTGTTTATTGTGAAATAGCATTGTATCTTGTCAAACACAATTATTTCCAGAAGTTTACTAAATGTTGGTAACAGGCTGATTGCTCAGCCATTTGAGCCAGTAAAGGGAGCTTTACAATTATTGGGTAGAGGAATGACTTTAGCTTCCCTCCAGGCCTGAGGGCACAAGCTCTCTAGTAGGCTTAAATTGAAGATGTGGCAAATAGGATTGGCAATATCGTCCGCTATTATCCTCAGCAATTTTCCATCCAGATTGTCAGACCCTGGTGGCTTGTCATTGTTGATAGACAACAATAATTGTTTCACCTCTTCCACACTGACTTTACGGGAATTCAAAAGTACAATTATTGCATTTCATAATTTGATCCGATATACAGTGGGGCAAAAAAGTATTTAGTCAGCCACCAATTGTGCAAGTTCTCCCACTTAAAAAGATGAGAGAAGCCTAATTTTCATCATAGGTACACTTCAACTATGACAGACAAAATTAGAAAAAAAATCCAGAAAATCACATTGTAGGATTTTTAATGAATTTATTATTTCTTTCATAGTGTAGTTTGTTTTATTTAGTTTAGTCACATGATTTCTTCATTTGCAGTACGTTTGCCAACTTTTGCCTCATCCCACTCAACCACAAAAATATTAAATTCCTCATCAATCCAATGGGATTTAAAAGTTTTTACGAGTTTATTAATAACTGGAAGACGTAGTTTCATAAACGTGTCAAGTGCAGCATCTGGTTGCTCCTCATTACACACCACAGACCAGCAGCATCTGGTTGCTCCTCATTACTCACCACAGACCAGCAGCATCTGGTTGCTCCTCATTACTCACCACAGACCAGCAGCATCTGGTTGCTCCTCATTACACACCACAGACCAGCAGCATCTGGTTGCTCCTCATTACACACCACAGACCAGCAGCATCTGGTTGCTCCTCATTACTCACCACAGACCAGCAGCATCTGGTTGCTCCTCATTACTCACCACAGACCAGCAGCATCTGGTTGCTCCTCATTACACACCACAGACCAGCAGCATCTGGTTGCTCCTCATTACACACCACAGACCAGCAGCATCTGGTTGCTCCTCATTACACACCACAGACCAGCAGCACCTGGTTGCTCCTCATTACACACCACAGACCAGCAAATATTATTTACATCATCAACATATGAGTCACTTCAAAACTTCTTGTTTTGACCTCTTACACACTATATTAGGCCCAGCCTTTGTTTCTCCTTGATATGGCTACTATATTGTGACCACTGCATTCTTTCGATTTGGATACTGCTTTAAAGCAAATATCTACAGCATTAGCAAAGATGTGATCAATACATGTTGATTTTTTATTCATTTTATTTTATTTATTTCACCTTTATTTTATTTAACCAGGCAGTCTAGTTGAAAACAAGTTCTCATTTACAACTGCGTCCTGGCCAAGAATAAAGCAAAGCATTTCAACAAATACAATATCATGACGTTGGCCTGGGGGGTAGGTTTATGACAGTCATAAATACCTCTTCCCCCCTTTTTCCTCTCTCTACCCTACTGATGTTACGTTTGCAAACCCCTTGATTAACATAGAGATTCTGGGAACATCAGAAGGTGGGGGGAAATGAACTATATTCTGGTAATCCGACCAATTGAACATATGCAGTGGTACTTAATGAATATGATGTCAGTTCGGTTGTCATCTGAGACATTCTCATCAATGATAAGATGACATAAACTCTATTGTGGAAAGTCTACACATCAGAGTTATCGGATTCACATGGAATTGTTGTTCAATTTAAATGTTTGAATATTAAATTATTCGTGATGGGATGAAATGTGATTTTAGCTTCTAAAGTGTGAGATTTGGGTTTTCATAAGGTAGGGCTCTGCTCAATCAGTGACTGCCCCTGTGAAGGGACATGGGCTATAAAACCTTTCAAACATGCCCTCCTCTCCCTTCCTATATAAAGCCTTGACGACAATATAATCTCCTGTGCGAGGATGTGAGGACGACGGTCCGATGTCAGAATGATTCAGATAATAACTACAGAACGAAGCCAACATCAGCGTAAGCTTTGGTTGCGAATGTTATGAACTTTGAACTCTTATTCACTACAGAAGTGATACCTCCTAGCCGTTGAGTTAGCAACAGCAGCTGCAAACGCAGGATAGGAAGGAACAGACAGAGTATCCCATCTACCACACAACGATGTTACCACAACGTATCAAATTTACCAGCAGAGACATTCTTGAAAGGACAAAGGACTCGGTTGGGCAACACGGCCTTCCATCTACCACCAACCTACCGAAGCGCAGCTCAAAGTAAATATTTATTGCATTTTCCTTTTCCAAATGGACGGTAATTTAGAATGCATAAGATTGTATTTACGATAGCACAGCTTCGCCCTTTGTTCCTCAGTCTTCCAGCTCTTTCACTCAAACCCAGCCCCTTTTCTTTTGTGTAACAAGCTGTCATATCTGTTCCGCCAACTAGGGACGTTTTCCTTTATGACGTAATTTGTAATCAAGTTATTATTAATTGTGTGTATGTGTAATTCTGTGTGATTAGTTAGGTATTTAGTAAATAAATAATTAAACCCAATTTTGTATTGCTGATTCAACTTGTTAGCCTCGGTTCGTGCAGATAACCAATAATTTACAATGTTCAGATGAGACTGAATTAAGATGACGATTAATATTGACTGCTATTGAGGACTTTAAGAGTTTATTCGGAAGATAACAGCTCTATAAATATTATTTAGTTTGTTCGTATTTGGTGCCCCGACTCTCTATTTAATTACATTTACATGATTAGCTCAATCGGGTAATATTAATTACGGAGAAATTATTTTATAGAATAGCATGTCATATTACTTAATCCGGCATAGCCAAAGATACGACAACAACAACACAGCCTCCCCCATTTCTCCTTCACTCAAATCCAGATAGCTGATGTTCTGAAAGAGCTGCAAAATCTGGACCCCTACAAATCAGCTGGGCTAGACAATCTGGACCCCCTCTTTCTAAAATGATCTGCAGCAATTGTTGCAACCCCTATTACTAGCCTGTTCAACCTCTCTTTCGTATCGTCTGAGATTCCCAAAGATTAGAGATTAGAGTCCGGACCTCTGGCAGTCTCTATGGGGGAGCCACAGGGTTCAATTCTTGGGCCGACTCTCTTCTCTGTATACATCAATGATGTCACTCTTGCTGCTGGTGATGCTCTGATCCACCTCTATGCAGATGACACCTTTCTGTATACATCTGGCCCTTCTTTGGACACTGTGTTAACTAACCTCCAGACCAGCTTCAATGCCATTTTAACTCTCCTTCCGTGGCCTCCAACTGCTCTTAAATGCAAGTAAAACTAAATGCATGCTCTTCAACCGATCGCTGCCCGCACCTGCCCGCCGTGCAGCATCACTACTCTGGACGGTTCTGACTTAGAATATGTGGACAACTACAAATACCTAGGTGTCTGCTTAGACTGTAAACTCTCCTTCCAGACTCACATTAAGCATCTCCAATCCAAAATTAAATCTAGAATCGGCTTCCAATTTTTCGCAACAAAGCATCCTTCACTCAGGCTGCTAAACATACCCTCGCAAATCTGACCATCCTACCGATCCTCGACTTTGGCGATGTCATTTACAAAATAGACTCCAACACTCTACTCAACAATTAGATGCAGTCTATCACAGTGCCATCCGTTTTGT
>NC_068421.1:4350928-4355928 GCF_023373465.1 Oncorhynchus keta
CTCTCTCTTTCTCCACTACCGTCCCCCTCTCTCAATCTCTCTCTTTCTCCACTTCTGTCCCCCCTCTCAATCTCTCTCTTTCTCCACTACTGTCCCCCTCTCTCAATCTCTCTCTTTCTCCACTACTGTCCCCCCTCTCAATCTCTCTCTTTCTCCACTTCTGTCCCCCTCTCAATGTCTCTCTTTCTCCACTACTGTCTCCCTCTCAATCTCTCTCTTTCTCCACTACTGTCCCCCTCTCAATCTCTCTCTTTCTCCACTTGTGTCCCCCTCTCTCAATCTCTCTCTTTCTCCACTACTGTCCCCCTCTCTCAATCTCTCTCTTTCTCCACTACTGTCCCCCTCTCAATCTCTCTCTTTCTCCACTACTGTCCCCCTCTCAATCTCTCTCTTTCTCCACTACTGTCCCCCTCTCAATCTCTCTCTTTCTCCACTTCTGTCCCCCTCTCTCAAGCTCTCTCTTTCTCCACTACTGTCCCCATCTCTCAATCGCTCTCTTTCTCCACTACTGTCCCCCTCTCAATCTCTCTCTTTCTCCACTACTGTCCCCCTCTCAATCTCTCTCTTTCTCCACTACTGTCCCCCTCTCAATCTCTCTCTTTCTCCACTTCTGTCCCCCTCTCTCAAGCTCTCTCTTTCTCCACTACTGTCCCCCTCTCTCAATCTCTCTGTTTCTCCACTACTGTCCCCCTCTCTCAATCTCTCTCTTTCTCCACTACTGTCCCCCTCTCTCAATCTCTCTCTGTCTCCACTACTGTCCCCCTCTCTCAATCTCTCACTTTCTCCACTACAGTCCCCCTCTCTCAATCTCTCTCTTTCTCCACTTCTGTCCCCCCTCTCAATCTCTCTCTTTCTCCACTTCTGTCCCCCTCTCAATGTCTCTCTTTCTCCACTACTGTCCCCCTCTCAATCTCTCTCTTTCTCCACTACTGTCCCCCTCTCAATCTCTCTCTTTCTCCACTTGTGTCCCCCTCTCTCAATCTCTCTCTTTCTCCACTACTGTCCCCTCTCTCAATCTCTCTCTTTCTCCACTACTGTCCCCTCTCTCAATCTCTCTCTTTCTCCACTTCTGTCCCCCTCTCAATCTCTCTCTTTCTCCACTACTGTCCCCCTCTCAATCTCTCTCTTTCTCCACTTCTGTCCCCCTCTCTCAATCTCTCTCTTTCTCCACTACTGTCCCCCTCTCTCAATCTCTCTGTTTCTCCACTACTGTCCCCCTCTCGCAATCTCTCTGTTTCTCCACTACTGTCCCCCTCTCTCAATCTCTCTCTTTCTCCACTTCTGTCCCCCCTCTCAATCTCTCTCTTTCTCCACTACTGTCCCCCTCTCTCAATCTCTCACTTTCTCCACTACTGTCCCCCTCTCTCAATCTCTCTTTCTCCACTTCTGTCCCCCCTCTCAATCTCTCTCTTTCTCCACTACTGTCCCCCTCTCTCAATCTCTCTCTTTCTCCACTACTGTCCCCCTCTCTCAATCTCTCTCTTTCTCCACTTCTGTCCCCCTCTCTCAATCTCTCTCTTTCTCCACTTCTGTCCCCCTCTCTCAATCTCCCACTTTCTCCACTACTGTCCCCCTCTCTCAATCTCTCTCTTTCTCCACTTCTGTCCCCCCCTCTCAATCTCTCTCTTTCTCCACTACTGTCCCCCTCTCTCAATCTCTCTCTTTCTCCACTACTGTCCCCCTCTCTCAATCTCTCTCTTTCTCCACTTCTGTCCCCCCTCTCAATCTCTCTCTTTCTCCACTACTGTCCCCCTCTCTCAATCTCTCTCTTTCTCCACTACTGTCCCCCTCTCTCAATCTCTCTGTTTCTCCACTTCTGTCCCCCTCTCAATCTCTCTCTTTCTCCACTACTGTCCCCCTCTCTCAATCTCTCACTTTCTCCACTTCTGTCCCCCTCTCTCAATCTGTCTCTTTCTCCACTTCTGTCCCCCTCTCTCAATCTCTCTGTTTCTCCACTACTGTCCCCCTCTCTCAATCTCTCTCTTTCTCCACTTCTGTCCCCCTCTCTCAATCTCTCACTTTCTCCACTACTGTCCCCCTCTCTCAATCTCTCTCTTTCTCCACTACTGTCCCCCTCTCTCAATCTCTCTCTTTCTTCACTTCTGTCCCCCTCTCTCAATCTCTCTCTTTCTCCACTACTGTCCCCCTCTCTCAATCTCTCTCTTTCTCCACTACTGTCCCCCTCTCTCAATCTCTCTCTTTCTTCACTTCTGTCCCCCTCTCTCAATCTCTCTCTTTCTCCACTACTGTCCCCCTCTCTCAATCTCTCTCTTTCTCCACTACTGTCCCCCTCTCTCAATCTCTCTGTTTCCCCACCGCCGTCCACACACACACACACACACACACACACACACACACACACACACACACACACACACACACACACACACACACACACACACACACACACACACACACACACACACACACACACACAGTAGAAATGCAAACAAACATTGCAAATACTCTCTCCACATTGATAGGACAGAGAGTGTGCATAACCTCGCAAACAAACACACACACACACACAGAGAAAATCATCGCCCTGAGTGAGCAAGGTCCAGAACAACAGCACCAAAAACCAGCTGTCTCCATGGAAACAAATGGAACTAACTTCCTCCAGCATGAATACGAGCTCTCTTTTACTCTTCACCTTCTCTGTCTCTGTCTCTCTGTCTCTGTCTCTCAATTCAATTCATTTCAAGGGGCTTTATTGGCATTGGAAACATGTGTTAACATTGCCAAAGCAAGTGAGGTAGACAATATACAAAGTGAAATAAACAATAAAAATTAACAGTAAACATTACACATACAGAAGTTTCAAAACAATAAAGACATTACAAATGTCATATTATATATATACAGTGTTTTAACAATGTACAAATGGTTAAAGGACACAAGGGAAAATAAATAAGCATAAATATGGGTTGTATTTACAATGGTGTTTGTTCTTCACTGGTTGCCCTTTTCTTGTGGCAACAGGTCAAAAATCTTGCTGTGTGATGCACACTGTGGAATTTCACCCAGTTGATATGGGAGTTTTTCAAAATTGGATTTGTTTTCGAATTCTTTGTGGATCTGTGTGATCTGAGGGAAATATGTCTCTCTAATATGGTCATACGTTGGACAGGAGGTGAGGAAGTGCAGCTCAGTTTCCACCTCATTTTGTGGGCAGTGAGCACATAGCCTGTCTTCTCTTGAGAGCCAGGTCTGTCTACGGCAGCCTTTCTCAATAGCAAGGCTATGCTCCCTAAGTCTGTACATAGTCAAAGCTTTCCTTAATTTTGTGTCAGTCACAGTGGTCAGGTATTCTGCCACTGTGTAGTCTCTGTTTAGGGCCAAATAGCATTCTACTTTGCTCTGTTTTTTTGTTAATTCTTTCCAATGTGTCAAGTAATTATCTTTTTGTTTTCTCATGATTTGGTTGGGTCTAATTGTGTTGCTGTCCTGGGGCTCTGTAGGGTGTGTTTGTGTTTGTGAACAGAGCCCCAGGACCAGCTTGCTTAGGGGACTCTTCTCCAGGTTCATCTCTCTGTAGGTGATGGCTTTGTTATGGAAGGTTTGGGAATCGCTTCCTTTTAGGTGGTTGTAGAATGTAACAGCTCTTTTCTGGATTTTGATCATTAGTGGGTATCGGCCTAATTCTGCTCTGCATGCATTATTTGGTGTTCTACGTTGTACACAGAGGATATTTTTGCAGAATTCTGCGTGCAGAGTCTCAATTTGGTGTTTGTCCCATTTTGTGAAGTCTTGGTTGGTGAGCGGACCCCAGACCTCACAAGCATAAAGGGCAATGGGCACTATGACTGATTCAAGTATTTTTAGCCAGATCCTAATTGGTATGTTGAAATTTATGTTCCTTTTGATGGCATAGAATGCCCTTCTTGCCTTGTCTCTCAGATCGTTCACAGCTTTGTGGAAGTTAACTGTGGCGCTGATGCTTAGGCCAAGGTATGTATAGTTTTTTGTGTGCTCTAGGGCAACAGTGTCTAGATAGAATTTGTATTTGTGGTCCTGGCGACTGGACCTTTTTTGGAACACCATTATTTTGGTCTTACTGAGATTTACTGTCAGGGCCCAGGTCTGACAGAATCTGTGCATAAGATCTAGGTGTTGCTGTAGGCCCTCCTTGGTTGGTGACAGAAGCACCAGATCATCAGCAAACAGTAGACATTTGACTTCAGATTCTAGTAGGGTGAGGCCGGGTGCTGCAAACTTTTCTAGTGCCCGCGCCAATTCGTTGATATATATGTTGAAGAGGGTGGGGCTTAAGCTGCATATTGGGGAAGATGCCAGAGCTAAGGATGATGTTAAAGAGTTTTAGTATAGCCAATTGGCTATACTCTCTGTCTCTGTCTCTGTCTCTGTCTCTGTCTCTGTCTCTGTCTCTGTCTCTACCTCTCTCTCTCTCTCTCTCTCTCTCTCTCTCTCTCTCTCTCTCTCTCTCTCTCTCTCTCTCTCTCTCTCTCTCTCTCTCTCTCTCTCTCTCTCTCTCTCTCTCTCTCTCTCTCTCTCTCTCTCTCTCTCTCTCTCTCTCTCTCTCTCTCTCTCTCTCTCTTTCTCTGTCTCTCTCTCCCTTCTTTCCTCTTTTCCTCTGTTGACCTTCCTTCCCCTCTCCCAGCGACAGGGACAGCAGGAGAACTCAGAGGAATTTACTGAATGTGTAGTGTGTAATATGTCTGTGTGTGTGACTGTGTCTGTGTGCGTCCGTGTGTGTCCGTGTGTCTGTGTGTGTGTGTGTGTGTGTGTGCTGGGCTTAAGGAGATAACAGTGTTTATCTAAATCCTCAAAGAGAGAAACTTCGCCTTCCTTTTTCCCCTGATTATCTCTCCTCCTCCTCCATCCCTCCCTCTCTCTCCCCCTCCTCTCTACCCCACTACTCACTTCTCCTCCCTCCCTCTCTCTCCCCCTCCTCTCTACCCCACTACTCGCTCCTCCCTCCCTCTCTCTCCCCCTCCTCTCTACCCCACTACTCGCTCCTCCTCCCTCACTCAATCCCC
>NC_068421.1:4360928-4370928 GCF_023373465.1 Oncorhynchus keta
CTGACCGAATTCACATTCCCAACAGTGATAATGTCGTTGAGCTGACCGAATTCACATTCCCAACAGTGATAATGTCATTGAGCTGACCGAATTCACATTCCCAACAGTGATAATGTCGTTGAGCTGACCGAATTCACATTCCCAACAGTGATAATGTCGTTGAGCTGACCGAATTCACATTCCCAACAGTGATAATGTCGTTGAGCTGACCGAATTCACATTCCCAACAGTGATAATGTCGTTGAGCTGACCGCATTCACATTCCCAACAGTGATAATGTCGTTGAGCTGACCGCATTCACATTCCCAACAGTGATAATGTCGTTGAGCTGACCGCATTCACATTCCCAGTGATAATGTCGTTGAGCTGACCGAATTCACATTCCCAACAGTGATAATGTCGTTGAGCTGACCGTATTCACATTCCCAACAATGATAATGTCGTTGAGCTGACCGCATTCACATTCCCAACAGTGATAATGTCTTTGAGCTGACCGTATTCACATTCCCAGTGATAATGTCATTGAGCTGACCAAATTCACATTCCCGACAGTGATAATGTCGTTGAGCTGACCGAATTCACATTCCCAACAGTGATAATGTCATTGAGCTGACCGAATTCACATTCCCAACAGTGATAATGTCGTTGAGCTGACCGAATTCACATTCCCGACAGTGATAATGTCGTTGAGCTGACCGAATTCACATTCCCAACAGTGATAATGTCGTTGAGCTGACCGAATTCACATTCCCAACAGTGATAATGTCGTTGAACTGACCGAATTCACATTCCCAACAGTGATAATGTCGTTGAGCTGACCAAATTCACATTCCCAACAGTGATAATGTCGTTGAGCTGACCGAATTCACATTCCCAACAATGATAATGTCGTTGAGCTGACCGAATTCACATTCCCAACAGTGATAATGTCATTGAGCTGACCGAATTCACATTCCCAACAGTGATAATGTCGTTGAGCTGACCGAATTCACATTCCCAACAGTGATAATGTCATTGAGCTGACCGAATTCACATTCCCAACAGTGATAATGTCGTTGAGCTGACCGAATTCACATTCCCAACAGTGATAATGTCGTTGAGCTGACCGAATTCACATTCCCAACAGTGATAATGTCGTTGAGCTGACCGAATTCACATTCCCAACAGTGATAATGTCGTTGAGCTGACCGCATTCACATTCCCAACAGTGATAATGTCGTTGAGCTGACCGCATTCACATTCCCAACAGTGATAATGTCGTTGAGCTGACCGAATTCACATTCCCAACAGTGATAATGTCGTTGAGCTGACCGCATTCACATTTCCAACAGTGATAATGTCGTTGAGCTGACCGAATTCACATTCCCAACAGTGATAATGTCGTTGAGCTGACCGCATTCACATTCCCAGTGATAATGTCGTTGAGCTGACCGAATTCACATTCCCAACAGTGATAATGTCATTGAGCTGACCGTATTCACATTCCCAACAATGATAATGTCGTTGAGCTGACCGCATTCACATTCCCAACAGTGATAATGTCTTTGAGCTGACCGTATTCACATTCCCAGTGATAATGTCATTGAGCTGACCGTATTCACATTCCCAACAGTGATAATGTCATTGAGCTGACCGTATTCACATTCCCAGTGATAATGTCATTGAGCTGACCGTATTCACATTCCCAGTGATAATGTCATTGAGCTGACCGTATTCACATTCCCAACAGTGATAATGTCATTGAGCTGACCGTATTCACATTCCCAACAGTGATAATGTCGTTGAGAGACCATGGTTTATAATATGGGCAGTAATTGTGGCCCTTATCTGAGACCATCGCTATTGGTCTCCCTCTCCCTGCCACTCTTCTTTCCCACACCAACCTGTCTCCCTCTCCCTGACACTCTTCTCTCCCCACCAACCTGTCTCCCTCTCCCTGACACTCTTCTTTCCCCACCAACCTGTCTCCCTCTCCCTGCCACTCTTCTTTCCCCACCAACCTGTCTCCCTCTCCCTGCCACTCTTCTTTCCCCAACAACCTGTCTCCCTCTCCCTGCCACTCTTCTTTCCCCACCAACCTGTCTCCCTCTCCCTGACACCTTCCTTTCCCCACCAACCTGTCTCCCTCTCCCTGACATCTTCCTTTCCCCCACCAACCTGTCTCCCTCTCCCTGACACCTTCCTTTCCCCCACCAACCTGTCTCCCTCTCCCTGACACCTTCTTTCCCCCACCAACCTGTCTCCCTCTCCCTGACACCTTCCTTTCCCCACCAACCTGTCTCCCTCTCCCTGACATCTTCTTTCCCCCACCAACCTGTCTCCCTCTCCCTGACACCTTCCTTTCCCCACCAACCTGTCTCCCTCTCCCTGACACTCTTCTCTCCCCACCAACCTGTCTCCCTCTCCCTGACACCTTCCTTTCCCCACCAACCTGTCTCCCTCTCCCTGACACTCTTCTCTCCCCACCAACCTGTCTCCCTCTCCCTGACATCTTCTCTCCCCACCAAACTGTCTCCCTCTCCCTGACACCTTCCTTTCCCCACCAACCTGTCTCCCTCTCCCTGACACTCTTCTCTCCCCACCAACCTGTCTCCCTCTCCCTGACACCTTCCTTTCCCCACCAACCTGTCTCCCTCTCCCTGACATCTTCTTTCCCCCACCAACCTGTCTCCCTCTCCCTGACACCTTCCTTTCCCCACCAACCTGTCTCCCTCTCCCTGACACTCTTCTCTCCCCACCAACCTGTCTCCCTCTCCCTGACACTCTTCTCTCCCCACCAACCTGTCTCCCTCTCCCTGACATCTTCTCTCCCCACCAAACTGTCTCCCTCTCCCTGACACCTTCCTTTCCCCACCAACCTGTCTCCCTCTCCCTGACACTCTTCTCTCCCCACCAACCTGTCTCCCTCTCCCTGACACCTTCCTTTCCCCACCAACCTGTCTTTCTTGATCCATGTTTCCAAACTAAATCATTCCGAAGCCGTCCTCTTTTGTCTGTTTGGTAACGAGACTGGAAACAGGACACTTGGGTCGGCCTTCAGCTGAAACTGCAATCAGTTATGTTTGGAATTAATAAGCACTCTGCTGAGATGTTCTATACGTTTCAGTCTGGTTACTGCAGAAATGCACAACATTTGCTATCGTTCTGTTTTGAATGTGTTTTTAACAGTTTTGGAAACAGTGTGTTAGCATTTGAAAACATGTGCTGCAAATATAGTTTAGCAGGTGGTGGAGTCTGAATGAAAAAAGAGTTCATGGATTTCGGAAGAATGTGGTTATTAAATGCATTTTGTGTGAAAGCAATGACAAACTATTCACAGTTTGGTCGATACACACTTCTCTGTCGCCCACTCTGTGAAGACTTTTGACAAAGTTACTCATGTTTTGATCAATGCAGGTTAGCAATTTTTTTTAAACTGTAAAACGAATGTGTACACGAACACGTGTGTGTGTGTGTGTGTGTGTGTGTGTGTGTGTGTGTGTGTGTGTGTGTGTGTGTGTGTGTGTGTGTGTGTGTGTGTGTGTGTGTGTGTGTGTGTGTGTGTGTGTGTGTGTGTGTGTGTGTGTGTGTGTGTGTCTGTATCTGTGTGTGTCTGTGTCTGTGTCTGTGTGCATGCGTGCGTGCGTGCGTGCGTGTGTGTGTGCGTGTGTGTGTGTGTGCGTGCGTGCGTGTGTGTGTGTGTGTGTGTGTGTGTGTGTGTGTGTGTGTGTGTGTGTGTGTGTGTGTGTGTGTGTGTGTGTGTGTGTGTGTGTGTGTGTGTGTGTGTGTGTGTGTGTGTGTGTGTGTGTGTGTGTGTGCGTGTGTGCGTGCGTGTGCTAAAGCTGTTCTCTTATCTGTAGGGTAACACAGGAACTGAATCAACACAAGACAGGAAGACGATATCACCCTGACCACCACCATACTGTTTACACACACAAAGACACACACACACACACACCTACACACACACACACAGCGTGACCATAGTGCACCACCAACAATCCCACAATGCCCTGTCAGAGGCCATTATTCTGGGCAGGATGTGAATTTACAGCATTTGTGGCATGGGAGTAATGACACACAAATAACTCACACAGCCTGACACGCAACACACAGTGACCAACATGCCAATTACACACGGAGTACCATAGGAGGCTGGTGCCACCTTAATTGGGGAGGACAGGCTCGTGGTAATGGCTGGAGCAGAATGAATGGAATGGTATAAAATACATCAAAACACATGGTTTCCATGGTTTCCATGGCATTCGCTCCCTTTATGAGCCGTCCTCCCCTCAGCAGCCTCCACTGATGAGTATACAAAATATTAAGAACACCTGCTCTTTCCATGAGGCCCACCTACACAGAGAGGACTACTGTACCCTCTGAGCTGAAGCCAAGGCCCACCTACACAGAGAGGACTACTGTACGTTAGCCCTCTGAGCTGAAGCCAAGGCCCACCTACACAGAGAGGACTACTGTACGTTAGCCCTCTGAGCTGAAGCCAAGGCCCACCTACACAGAGAGGACTACTGTACGTTAGCCCTCTGAGCTGAAGCCAAGGCCCACCTACACAGAGAGGACTACTGTACGTTAGCCCTCTGAGCTGAAGCCAAGGCTCACCTACACAGAGAGGACTACTGTACGTTAGCCCTCTGAGCTGAAGCCAAGGCCCACCTACACAGAGAGGACTATAAGACTAAATAAATAAATAAATAAGACACTTCCTGTTTCTGTTTCAGTGTTTGTTTTATAGCTGACTGATTCTGTGAGGCTTGTCAACCACAACATGTTGGATAAACAATTCCACAAATCCGTCTGTTTTTAAATCTTAGCTATGCTGTAATAAAGGATTCACACTTGTTGTTCATTAGAACAGCCTCTCTGCTGTTACTTCAAATGTAGCTAGTGTTGTAAGAATAATATGAAGATAAGTACACAACGCAGAGTACTAAAGGTCAACAGAGTACCAAAGGTCAACAGAGTACTAAAGGTCAACAGAGTGCCAAAGGTCAACAGAGTACTAAAGGTCAACAGAGTACCAAAGGTCAACAGAGTACTAAAAGTCAACAGAGTACTAAAGGTCAACAGAGTACTAAAGGTCAACAGAGTACCATAGGTCAACAGAGTACCAAAGGTCAACAGAGTACTAAAGGTCAACAGAGTACTAAAGGTCAACAGAGTACTAAAGGTCAACAGAGTACCAAAGGTCAACAGAGTACCAAAGGTCAACAGAGTACTAAAGGTCAACAGAGTACTAAAGGTCAACAGAGTACTAAAGGTTGACAGAGTACTAAAGGTCAACAGAGTACTAAAGGTCAACAGAGTACCAAAGGTCAACAGAGTACCAAAGGTCAACAGAGTACTAAAGGTCAACAGAGTACCAAAGGTCAACAGAGTACTAAAGGTCAACAGAGTACTAAAGGTCAACAGAGTACTAAAGGTCAACAGAGTACTAAAGGTCAACAGAGTACCAAAGGTCAACAGAGTACTAAAGGTCAACAGAGTACTAAAGGTCAACAGAGTACCAAAGGTCAACAGAGTACTAAAGGTCAACAGAGTACCAAAGGTCAACAGAGTACCAAAGGTCAACAGACTACTAAAGGTCAACAGAGTACTAAAGGTCAACAGAGTACTAAAGGTCAACAGAGTACTAAAGGTGTTACATCGTTAGTGGTAGAATGACCGGACCAAGGTGCAGTGTGGGAGGCGGTCATTTTCTTTATTAAATGTTCCACCAAAAAAAACAATAAACAACACAACGAACGTAAAGCTTTGGAGTGCAACACATGCAACACACAAAGACAAGATCCCACACAGAAGGAGGGAAAGGGCTGCCTAAGTATGATCCCCAATCAGAGACAATGATAGACAGCTGCCTATGATTGGGAACCATACTCAGCCAACAAAGAAATATACATACTAGAATGCCCACCCAAA
Organism: Oncorhynchus keta; assembly: GCF_023373465.1. Lineage (NCBI taxonomy): Eukaryota > Metazoa > Chordata > Actinopteri > Salmoniformes > Salmonidae > Oncorhynchus > Oncorhynchus keta. The sequence goes on from NC_068421.1 coordinate 4,366,845, forward strand.
TCACACCCTGACCTAACCAAATAGAGAAATAAAAAGGCTCTCTAAGGTCAGGGCATGACAAAAGGTCAACAGAGTACTAAAGGTCAACAGAGTACTAAAGGTCAACAGAGTACTTTTCAACAATCAAAATTAACAATCAAAATAGTGCTTTTTCTGTAATAGGGAATTAATGATCAATGGGTAAGAGACATGGCAGGAATTTTTCTAGGCATCGAGCCTGAAACAGGATACTTGTTATTTGGCCATTGGCCCAGTGTTATTGCAAAGAATTGTAATTGGTCAACCACAGGCTAGGGCTGGGTTATAAAACTACACCCTGTCTCTTTGTTCTGTGGAGAGAACCACTGAGGACAGGGGAGAATATACATCCACCTCTCAGCATAACATCTATGATATTTCCTCTTTAAATAAACACATTTTTCTCCCCCTGCCGTGGGGTCTGTGTTATTGAAGAGTAACACCAACTGATAACAGTGTTGTTTACACTCTTACAAATTATCAGAAAATAATATTCATAATAATAATAACCTTCCTTTTTCTTGATATCATTCTTATTGTTATTGTTACTATAATAATTATAATAATAAGTAATGTCATTATCATTAGTAGACTTAGTATAGCAGCCTCATATAACCACCATGTCATTATCATTAGTACTTAGTATAGCAGCCTCATATAACCACCATGTCATTGTCATTAGTATAGCAGCCTCATATAACCACCATGTCATTATCATTAGTACTTAGTATAGCAGCCTCATATAACCACGATATCATTATCATTAGTACTTAGTATAGCAGCCTCTTATAACCACCATGTCATTATCATTAGTAGACTTAGTATAGCAGCCTCTTATAACCACCATGTCATTATCATTAGTAGACTTAGTATAGCAGCCTCTTATAACCACCATGTCATTATCATTAGTAGACTTAGTACAGCATCCTCTTATCACCACCATGGCATTATCATTAGTAGACTTAGTATAGCATCCTCGTATAACCACCATGTCATTATCATTAGTACTTAGTATAACATCATCTTATAACCACCATGTCATTATCATTAGTACTTAGTATAGCATCCTCTTATAACCACCATGTCATTATCATTAGTAGACTTAGTATAGCAGCCTCATATAACCACCATGTCATTATCATTAGTAGACTTAGTATAGCATCCTCGTATAACCACCATGTCATTATCATTAGTACTTAGTATAACATCATCTTATAACCACCATGTCATTATCATTAGTACTTAGTATAACATCATCTTATAACCACCATGTCATTATCATTAGTACTTAGTATAGCATCCTCTTATAACCACCATGTCATTATCTCTACCTCCCTCTACTTCCCTCTCTCTACTTCCCTCTACTTCCCTCTCTCTACCTCCCTCTACTTCCCTCTACTTCGCTCTACTTCCCTCTACTTCCCTCTACTTCCCTCTCCCTACCTCCCTCGACTTCCCTCTCTCTACTTCCCTCTCTCTACCTACCTCTACTTCCCTCTCTCTACTTCCCTCTCTCTACTTCCCTCTCTCTACTTCCCTCTACTTCCCTCTCTCTACTTCCCTCTCTCTACCTCCCTCTCCCTCTACTTCCCTCTCTCTACCTCCCTCTACTTCCCTCTCTCTACCTCCCTCTACTTCCCTCTCCTTCCCTCTCTCTACCTCCCTCTACCTCCCTCTCCTTCCCTCTCTACTTCCCTCTCTCTACTTCCCTCTCTCTACCTCCCTCTACTTCCCTCTCTCTACTTCCCTCTCTCTACTTCCCTCTCTCTACCTCCCTCTCTCTACTTCCCTCTCTCTACTTCCCTCTACTTCCCTCTCCTTCCCTCTCTCTACCTCCCTCTACTTCCCTCTCCTTCCCTCTCTCTACCTCCCTCTCCTTCCTCTGTCTACTTCCTCTACTTCCCCTCTCTCTACTTCCCTCTCTCTACTTCCTCTCCTTCCCTCTCCTTCCTCTCTCTACCTCCTCTCCTTCCTCTCTCTACTTCCCTCTACTTCCCCTCTCTCTACTTCCCTCTCTCTACCTCACTCTACTTCCCTCTCCTTCCCTCTCTCTACCTCCCTCTCTCTACTTCCCTCTCTCTACTTCCCTCTACTTCCCTCTCCTTCCCTCTCTCTACCTCCCTCTACTTCCCTCTCCTTCCCTCTCTCTACCTCCCTCTCCTTCCCTCTCTCTACTTCCCTCTACTTCCCTCTCTCTACTTCCCTCTACTTCCCTCTCTCTACTTCCCTCTCTCTACTCCCCTCTCTCTACCTCCCTCTACTTCCCTCTCTCTACTTCCCTCTCTCTACCTCCCTCTCCCTCTACTTCCCTCTCTCTACCTCCCTCTACTTCCTCTCTCTACCTCCCTCTACTTCCCTCTCCTTCCCTCTCTCTACCTCCCTCTACCTCCCCTCTACCTCCCTCTCCTTCCCTCTCTACTTCCTCTCTCTACCTCCCTCTCTCTACTTCCCTCTCTCTACCTCCCTCTACTTCCCTCTCTCTACTTCCCTCTCTCTACCTCCCTCTCTCTACTTCCCTCTCTCTACTTCCCTCTACTTCCCTCTCCTTCCCTCTCTCTACCTCCCTATACTTCCCTCTCCTTCCCTCTCTCTACCTCCCTCTCCTTCCCTCTCTCTACTTCCCTCTACTTCCCTCTCTCTACTTCCCTCTCTCTACTTCCCTCTCCTTCCCCTCCTTCCCTCTCTCTACCTCCCTCTCCTTCCCTCTCTCTACTTCCCTCTACTTCCCTCTCTCTACTTCCCTCTCTCTACCTCACTCTACTTCCCTCTCCTTCCCTCTCTCTACTTCCCTCTCTCTACTTCCCTCTCTCTACCTCCCTCTACTTCCCTCTCTCTACCTCCCTCTACTTCCTCTACTTCCCCCTCTACTTCCCTCTCTCTACTTCCCTCTCTCTACCTCCCTCTCTCTACCTCCTCCTCTACCTCCTCTCTCTACCTCCCTCTCTCTACCTTCCCTCCTCTCTACTTCCCTCTCTCTACCTCCCTCTCTCTACCCCCCTCTACTTCCCTCTCTCTACTTCCCTCTCTCTACCTCCCTCTCTCTACCTCCCTCTACTTCCCTCTCTCTACTTCCCTCTCTCTACTTCCCTCTCTCTACCCCCCTCTCTCTACCTCCCTCTACTTCCCTCTACTTCCCTCTCTCTACCTCCCTCTACTTCCCTCTACTTCCCTCTACTTCCCTCTACTTCCCGCTCTCTACTTCCCTCTACTTCCCTCTCTCTACCTCCATCTACTTCCCTCTACTTCCCTCTCTCTACTTCCCTCTACTTCCCTCTCTCTACCTCCCTCTACTTCCCTCTACTTCCCTCTACTTCCCTCTCTCTACTTCCCTCTACTTCCCTCTCTCTACCTCCCTCTACTTCCCTCTACTTCCCTCTACTTCCCTCTTCTTCCCTATCTACCTCCCTCTCCTTCCCTCTCTCTACCTCCCTCTACTTCCCTCTCTCTACCTCCCTCTACTTCCCTCTCTCTACCTCCCTCTACTTCCCTCTCTCTACCTCCCTCTCCTTCCCCCTCTCTACTTCCCTCTCCTTCCCTCTCTCTACCTCCCTCTACTTCCCTCTCCTTCCCTCTCTCTACCTCCCTCTCCTTCCCTCTGTCTACTTCCCTCTACTTCCCTCTCTCTACTTCCCTCTCTCTCCCCTCTCCTTCCCTCTCCTTCCCTCTCTCTACCTCCCTCTCCTTCCCTCTCTCTACTTCCCTCTACTTCCCTCTCTCTACTTCCCTCTCTCTACCTCACTCTACTTCCCTCTCCTTCCCTCTCTCTACCTCCCTCTCTCTACTTCCCTCTCTCTACTTCCCTCTACTTCCCTCTCCTTCCCTCTCTCTACCTCCCTCTACTTCCCTCTCCTTCCCTCTCTCTACCTCCCTCTCCTTCCCTCTCTCTACTTCCCTCTACTTCCCTCTCTCTACTTCCCTCTACTTCCCTCTCTCTACTTCCCTCTCTCTCCCCCTCTCTCTACCTCCCTCTACTTCCCTCTCTCTACTTCCCTCTCTCTACCTCCCTCTCCCTCTACTTCCCTCTCTCTACCTCCCTCTACTTCCCTCTCTCTACCTCCCTCTACTT
>NC_068421.1:4375928-4480928 GCF_023373465.1 Oncorhynchus keta
GGATAGAGAGGGAACAGCAGAGGGAGGGAGGAGAGAGAAGAGGAGAAAGAGCAGGGAGAGGAGAGGAGGGAGAGAGGAGAAGGAGGAGAGGAGAGGAGAGAGAGAGAGAGGAGAGAGAGAGAGAGAGAGAGGGAGAGAGGAGGAAGAGGGAGGGAGACATGAAAAGTAATTTGCACAGAGCATGAGCAGAGGTAATCACATGAACACAATGGAACCTTTACAGAGTTGGGCCCTTTTTGCACTCTCTCACACTCTCTCACACTCTCTCACACTCTCTCACCCTCTCTCACACTCTCTCACCCTCTCTCACCCTCTCTCACACTCTCTCACACTCTCTCACACTCTCTCACCCTCTCTCTCACCCTCTCTCACCCTCTCTCACCCTCTCTCACACTCTCTCACCCTCTCTCACCCTCTCTCACACTCTCTCACCCTCTCTCACACTCTCTCACACTCTCTCACCCTGTCTCACACTCTCTCACACTCTCTCACACTCTCTCACACTCTCTCACACTCTGTCACACTCTCTCACACTCTCTCACCCTCTCTCACACTCTCTCACACTCTCTCACCCTCTCTCACATTCTCTCACACTCTCTCACACTCTCTCACCCTCTCTCACCCTCTCTCACCCTCTCTCACCCTCTCTCACACTCTCTCACCCTCTCTCACACTCTCTCACCCTCTCTCACACTCTCTCACACTCTCTCACACTCTCTCACACTCTCTCACCCTCTCTCACACTCTCTCACCCTCTCTCACACTCTCTCACACTCTCTCACCCTCTCTCACATTCTCTCACACTCTCTCACACTCTCTCACACTCTCTCACCCTCTCTCACTCTCTCTCTCACACACACACACAACACACACACACACACACACACACACACACACACACACACACACACACACACACACACACACACACACACACACACACACACACACACACACACACACACACACACACACACACACACACACCACATTTGTTGTATAATGGAACAGCAGAAAACTACTATACAGATAAGTCACCTGTCCAAGGGACACCATTAGTTGCCTGGCAACCCTTAAAAGTATTTTATGAAGCACCTCTCTCCATCTCTTCATCCCTCCCTCCATCTCATCACCCTTTCCAGCAGGAGGGAAGTGGAATTGAAGAGGGTAAGGGATGGAGAGAGGAAGAGAGAATGCTATTACTATGAAGTAGGGAGAGACCTCACTCTCACAGACCTCTTCTCTCAAACAAAAGAGATCATCAGTGTGGGGGAGAGAACACCACACACACACACACACACACACACACACACACACACACACACACACACACACACACACACACACACACACACACACACACACACACACACACACCTCTATATGAACCAATCAATATCGCTCTGCAGACACGAAGAGAAAGTATAGAAATACTGACACTGACACTCTCTCTCTCTCTCTCTCTCTCTCTCTCTCTCTCTCTCTCTCTCTCTCTCTCTCTATCTGTCTTTCTCTCTCTCTCTATCTGTCTCTATCTGTTTTTCTCTGTCTGTCTTTCTCTATCTGTCTCTCTCTATCTGTCTCTCTCTATCTGTCTCTCTCTATCTGTCTCTCTCTATCTGTCTTTCTCTGTCTGTCTGTCTGTCTGTCTGTCTGTCTGTCTGTCTGTCTGTCTGTCTGTCTGTCTGTCTGTCTGTCTGTCTGTCTGTCTGTCTGTCTGTCTGTGTCTCTGTCTCTGTCTCTGTCTCTGTCTCTGTCTCTGTCTCTGTCTCTCAATTTCAATTGGCATGGGAAACATGTGTTAACGTTGCCAAATCAAGTGAGGTAGATAATATACAAAAGTGAAATCAACAATAAAAATTAACAGTAAACATTACATCTACAGAAGTTTCAAAACAATAAGGACATTTCAAATGTCATATTATGTCTATATACAGTGTTGTTTCAATATGCAAATAGTTAAAGTACAAAAGGGAAAATAAATAAAAATAAGTAATTTACAATGGTGTTTGTTCTTCACTGGTTGCCCTTTTCTTGTTGCAACAGGTCACACATCTTGCTGCTGTGATGGCACACTGTGGTATTTCAGCCAGATATGGTCATACATTTGGCAGGAGGTTAGGAAGTGCAGCTCAGTTAGGGCCAAAAAGCATTCTTGTTTGCTTTGTTTTTTTGTTAATTCTTTCTGTGTCAAGTAATTATGTTTTCTCATGATTTGGTTGGGTCTAATTGTGTTGCTGTCCTGGGGCTCTGTGGGGTCTGTTTGTGTTTGTGAACAGAGCCCCAGGACCAGCTTGCTTAGGGGACTCTTCTCCATGTTCATCTCTATGTAGGTGATGGCTTTGTTATGGAAGGTTTGGGAATCACTTCCTTTTAGGTGGTTGTGGAGTTTAACACTTCATTCTAATCGACCTGGCCCAGGTATCCTGGAAGGATATTGACCTCATCCCATCAGTAGAGGATGCCTGGTTGCTCTTCAAAAGTGCATTCCTCGCCATCTTAATAAATAAGCCCCATTAAAAAATGTAGAACTACGAACAGATATAGCCCGTGTTCATCCCAGACTTGACTGCCCCCGACCAGCAACAAACCATCCTGCGGCGTTCTGCATTAGCATCGAATAGCCCTGCGATATGCAACTGGTGTCCGAGCTGGTCATGGGTGCACCTCAGCCACGCTCAAGGTCCTAAACGATATCATAACCGTCATTGATAAAAGACTGTGCAGCCGTCTTCATGGACCTGGCCAAGGCTTTCGACTCTGTCAATCACCACATTCTTTTTGGCAGACTAAATATTTCTCAAATGATTGCCTCGCCTGGTTTACCAACTACTTCTCTGATAGAGTTCAGTGTGTCAAATCGGAGGGACGGTTGTCCGGTCCCCTCCGCAGTCTCTATGGGTGTGCCACAGGGTTCAATTCTCGGGCCGACTCTTTTCTCTGTATATATCAACGATGTCGCTCTTGCTGCTGGTGATGCTCTGATCCACCTCTATGCAACCTCTAGACAACACCATTCTGTATACTTCTAGCCCTTCTTTGGACACTGTGTTAACTAACCTCCAGACGAGCTTCAATGCCATACAACTCTCCTTCCGTGGCCTCCAACTGCTCTTAAATGCAAGAAAAACTAAATGCATGCTCTTCAATCGATTGCTGCCTGCACCTGCCCGCCTGACTAGCATCACTACTCTGGACGGTTCTGACCTATGATATGTGGACAACTACAAATACCTAGGTGTCTGGTTAGACTGTAAACTCTCCTTCCAGACTCATTAAACATCTCCAATCCAAAGTTAAATCTAGAACTGGCTTCCTATTTCGCAACAAAGCCTCCTTCACTCATGCTGCCAAACATACCCTCGTAAAACTGACTATCCTACCGATCCTCGACTTCAGCTATGTCATTTACAAAATAGCCTCCAACACTCTACTCAGAAAACTGAATGTATTCTATCACAGTGCCATCCGTTTTATCACCAAAGCCCCATATACCACCCACCACTGCGACCTGTATGCTCTCGTTGGTTGGCCCTCACTACATATCTGTCGCCAAACCCACTGGCTCCAGGTCATCTATAAGTCTTTGCTAGGTAAAGCCCCACCTTATCTCAGCTCACTGTTCACCATAGCAACACCCACCTGTAGCACGCGCTCCAGCAGGTACATTGCACTGGTCACCCCCAAAGCCAACACTTACTTTGGCCGCCTTTCCTTCCAGTTCTCTGCTGCCAATGACTGGAACGAATTGCAAAAATCTCTGAAGCTGGAGACTTACAGTATAACTCCCTCTCTAATTTTAAGCATCTGCTGTCTGAGCAGCTTACCGATTACTGTACCTGGACACAGCCAATCTGTAAATAGCACAGACAACTACCTCATCCCCATATTGTTATTTATCTTTTTGCTCTTTTGCACCCAGTATCTCGACTTGCACATCTATCACTCCAGTGTTAATTCTAAATTGTAATTATTTTGCCTCGAGGGCCTATTTACTGCCTTACCTCCATAATCTTCTACATTTGCACACACTGTACATAGATTTTTTCTATCGTGTTATTGACTAAGTTTGTTTATGTGTAACTCTGTGTTGTTGTTTTTGTCACACTACTTTTGCTTTATCTTGGCCAGGTCACAGTTGTAAATGAGAACTTCCTCTCAACTGGCCAACCTGGTGAAAACAAGGGCTAAATATGTATATATATATTTTTTTTTAAATATACTAAATAATATATGATTTAGAATGGACCATTATAATGCACCTGTTTTGGAAAACAATTGTAAAAAATACATGTAATCATTGCACTTAAATAGCGAATGAAGGAAGCTTTAGCCATGGTCAACCACCCTCCTCTCCTCATCACAACCACCCTCCTCTCCTCATCACAACCACCCTCCTCTCCTCATCACAACCACCCTCCTCTCCCCATCACAACCACCCTCCTCTACTCTCCTACCATCACAACCACCCTCCTCTCCTCTCCTACCATCACAACCACCCTGCTCTCCTACCATCACAACCACCCTCCTCTCCTACCATCACAACCACCCTCCTCTCCTCTCCTACCATCACAACCACCCTCCTCTCCTCTCCTACCATCACAACCACCCTCCTCTCCTCTCCTACCATCACAACCACCCTCCTCTCCTCTCCTACCATCACAACCACCCTCCTCTCCTTTCCTACCATCACAACCACCCTCCTCTCCTTTCCTACCATCACAACCACCCTCCTCTCCTCTCCTACCATCACAACCACCCTCCTCTCCTACCATCACAACCACCCTCCTTTCCTACCATCACAACCACCCTCCTCTCCTCTCCTACCATCACAACCACTCTCCTCTCCTACCATCACAACCACTCTCCTCTCCTCTCCTACCATCACAACCACCCTCCTCTCCTCTCCTACCATCACAACCACCCTCCTCTCCTCTCCTACCATCACAACCACCCTCCTCTCCTCTCCTACCATCACAACCACACTCCTCTCCTCTCCTACCATCACAACCACCCTCCTCTCCTCTCCTACCATCACAACCACCCTCCTCTCCTACCATCACAACCACCCTCCTCTCCTCTCCTACCATCATAACCACACTCCTCTCCTCTCCTACCATCACAACCACCCTCCTCTCCTCTCTTACCATCACAACCACACTCCCCTCCTACCATCACAACCACCCTCCTCTCCTACCATCACAACCACCCTCCTCTCCTCTCCTACCATCACAACCACCCTCCTCTCCTCTCCTACCATCACAACCACCCTCCTCTCCTACCATGACAACCACACTCCTCTCCTCTCCTACCATCACAACCACCCTCCTCTCCTCTCCTACCATCACAACCACCCTCCTTCTCCTACCATCACAACCACCCTCCTCTCCTCTCCTACCATCACAACCACACTCCTCTCCTCTCCTACCATCACAACCACCCTCCTCTCCTCTCCTACCATCACAACCACCCTCCTCTCCTACCATCACAACCACCCTCCTCTCCTCTCCTACCATCACAACCACCCTCCTCTCCTACCATCACAACCACCCTCCTCTCCTCTCCTACCATCACAACCACCCTCCTCTCCTCTCCTACCATCACAACCACCCTCCTCTCCTCTCCTACCATCACAACCACCCTCCTCTCCTCTCTTACATCACAACCACACTCCTCTCCTCTCCTACCATCACAGCCACCCTCCTCTGCTCTCTTACCATCACAACCACCCTCCTCTCCTCTCCTACCTTCACAACCACACTCCTCTCCTCCTCTCTTCTCCTCTTGACTCCTCTCATTATTGAAACCGCCCAGATAAATAAATTCCCTTGAAGACAGAAATATTGTCATCATCAAAGTGAAATTATAATAGTCTTATACAACAAACCTTGTGGTTAGACACAGTTCAGTCCCATTCAAAATTATATTTTCTCTAACCCCTGAAACTAAACCTAACCCTAACCGTGCCCTTACCATAACCCGAAAACCTAACCTTAACCCTAAACCTAACTCTAGCTCCTAACCCTAAACCTAACTCTAGCTCCTAATCCTAAATCTAACTCTAGCTCCTAACCCTAAACCTAACCCTAGCTCCTAACCCTAAACTGAACTCTAGCTCTTAACCTTAACCCTAAACCTAATTCTAGCTCCTAACCCTAAACCTAACTCTAGCTCCTAACCTTAACCCTAAACTGAACTCTAGCTCTTAACCCTAACCCTAAACCTAATTCTAGCTCCTAACCCTAAACCTAACTCTAGCTCCTAACCTTAACCCTAAACTGAACTCTAGCTCTTAACCCTAACCCTAAACCTAATTCTAGCTCCTAACCCTAAACCTAACTCTAGCTCTTAACCCTAAACTGAACTCTAGCTCTTAACCCTAACCCTAAACCTAACTCTAGCTCCTAACCCTAAACCTAACCCTAGCTCCTAACCCTAAACCTAACTCTAGCTCCTAACACTAAACCTAACTCTAGCTCCTAACCTTAACCCTAAACTGAACTCTGGCTCTTAACCTTAACCCTAAACCTAATTCTAGCTCCTAACCCTAAACCTAACTCTAGCTCCTAACCTTAACCCTAAACTGAACTCTAGCTCTTAACCCTAACCCTAAACCTAATTCTAGCTCCTAACCCTAAACCTAACTCTAGCTCTTAACCCTAACCCTAACCTAACCAACACACACACCCACATACACTCTGGATAACAACGTCAAAACATCAGAAGCAAGGAGAGCACTTATACTGTTCTTTCTGCACCTTGGTGCAGCTTTTAGTGAAGTTACCATCGATGTACTCTTTACACACACACACACACACACACACACACACACACACACACACACACACACACACACACACACACACACACACACACACACACACACACACACAAATTGCCAAGAACCGAGCCCAGTTGGCCAACCCACTGTTCAGGCAAAGCATCAGATAACGATTGTGCTTTTATGTAAAGCTCTCCCCTGCAGATCTCTCTCACACAGAATACAAAATATAACACGCGCGTCTGGAGCACTTACATCTCGGAAGCAGCGGGCTGGTACTGCTGGCTACGGCAGAGAAGCGCGTGTCCACACGCCTGCCCCATCGCGCATCCTGCCTTGCGCCTCCCGGTAGATGCAACACACACACCGTACCGCTGCCTCTCTCGAGCCGCACTGAGTGCGATAAGAAGGAAGTGTCACGAGGAGCAGAGAGAGGGAATGGTGTGTTATCGTTGAGCAAGGGATGAGAGGATGGATGTGCGTGCTTCTCTCTCTCTCTCTCTCACACACACACACACACACACACACACACACACACACACACTCTCTCTCTCTCTCACTCTCTATCCCTCTCTCTCACGCACGCACGCACGCACACACACACACACACACACACACACACACACACACACACACTCTCTCTCGCTCTCTATCCCCCTCACCTCTCCTCTCCTGCTCTGTCAGAGCACGGAGATTGGTAGGGCTACGGTAAATTATATTTACAGCGGCTCTGTGGTCTAGAGCGAGGGCAGATAACGAGAACAGAGCGCTTGCAGCCGCTACAGGGAGAGCACGTGCTGCCTGCCTCTCGCCAATCAGCTCCGGTAGTTTTACCCCCGGTCTCCCGGTCTCCCTTCTGATTGCAGACAGTCACAGTGATTTAATTTGCTAGTCAATCCGTGTCGCACTCAGCAGATCGCAAACTTCCCAGTAGGCCTTTCCAAAGGCTGTGGGGTCTGCCAGGTGGTCACAGTGAGATGGATAAAGTTCCTTCCGGTATATAATTAATCACGTCTCTAGTCTGTAGACTATAGACTTCATCAGAATCCATCCTAACTCAGCATCTCTGCAGGTAGGCCTAAATATCTCCACAACAACTTGACTGCCATGTCTCTGATTATCTCATTTGTCTGGAGGTGGCTGGCTGACACTTATGGAGGAGGACGGGAAGGAGCTATGAGTGTAGTAGTGAATGACAAGTGCCCAGAGTCAGGCGGTCAGGGAAAAACTCCCAAGAATGCAAAGTTTTAGACATCAACATTTTATTTGCTCTTATCCTGAATTTGACATTAAATCAAGAAGACTTGTAAGGTATACTATTCCCTTCCCTTTAGAAGGAGCTGTTCTAGAATGAAAACAATAGGAATGAGCAACACAATCTCACACTCAATTCGTGCAAATGATGTACACAAAGTATTTTTGCAGATTTCGTGCATTTTTGTGAGATTTCATTCATAGGAAAACACATTTTGGGGGGCATACATCGGAACAATCTTTTGAATGTCAATAGAGCAATGCGTGATGGGTATTGGTGATCTACACGGCCCTTTTTTGTGTCTCACAAAAATTATAATACACACACACGCTTACACACATATACACACACTCGTTTTGTTTGAACTTATGTTATAGTCAACTCTTGACTTTTGTATGAATTATTTTAAAGAAAATATTTGTATCTAGTTGTCATGCATTCATTATCTTTAAATGGTTAAATGTTTGTAGTTTGCATGTTTCAGTAATGATCAACATGGTTGAATAGTTGTACATCTCTGCTTGATTTAGTTTTCGGTATATTTGGCATTTTAATTCATGTTATATTTCCACTGAAGATAATTAATAATAATAATAATAATAATAATAATAATAATAATAATTCATCAACACACTGCAGGAGATAAATGGACTGTCAGAAGGTGAGTGTAGCTGGTGTATGAAGTCAGGCGCAGGAGAGCAGAATGAGTGAGCAACGTACTTTACCTTAAGATTAAGGCACAAGGTAAAACAAATACAAAAATAAAATACCAAACGGTAACACACGGGTGAGCACAGCACCCGTCGAAAAATCCAGCCACCATCAACCGAACTGAACATGTAAATAATCACAACAAACACGGGGGAAACAGAGGGTTAAACACACGAACATGTCATTAGAATGAAAACCCGGTGCGTAGAAAATAAAGACAAAACAAATGGAAATTGCTCACCGTAAATACATGGTGAGAAATACATTGTTCAATGTCAGCAGCAATTTCCATTGAGAAATGATCAGTCTGAAGCCATGGGTTTCACAGCCCTATAATAATGATACAAGTTACATCAGCTTAAAAAATGGTTTATTTACAACCTTTGGGGAATGGCACGTTAGGAAAAGTGGTATAGGAGAGTCCGAACATATTTAAGCTCAGTCTTCACACAATGAGAAAAAGAGGGGCCTGGCTTCGTCCTTCATGACTGGGAAAGGACTTGATTCTAGGCTGTAGAAAATCCTCCATCCATCTCATTAGATCAGAACAGGTTGGATCAGCAGTGATTCATATGACAGGTTTGCAGCCTAAAATAAGGATAGTTGTGTTTTGCTGCATGACACACTTACAGGTCCATCGGAAAGTATTCAGACCCCTTTGCTTTTTCTACATGTTGTTACGTTACAGCCTGATTCTAAAATTGATCAAAATTGTTTTATTTCCCTTCAATTTACACACAATACCCAATAATGACAATGTAAAAACAGGCTTTCAGATTTTTTTACAAATGTATTCAAAATAGAAAACTTAAATATCACATAAGTATGTGATACTTACAGCACATTTGGCAGCGATTACAATCTCCTTGGGTATGACGCTACAAGCTTGGCACACCTGTATTTGGGGAGTTTCTCCAATTCTTCTCTGCAAAAACTCTCATGCTCTGTCAGGTTGGATGGGGAGCATCGCTGCACAGATATTTTCAGGTCTCTCCAGAGATGTTCAATTGGGTTCAAGTCCGGGTTCTGGCTGAACCACTCAAGGACATTCAGAGACTTGTCCTGAAGTCCTGCATTTTATTGGCTGTGTGCTTAGGGTCGTTGTCCCATTGGAAGGTGAACCTTCGCCCCAGTCTGAGGTCCTGAGCGTTCTGGAGCACATTAATTAAGACATACAAAAAAATGCACAGAAATCCACAAAATCTGCTGAAATACTTTTTGTACATATTTGGAGGAATTGAGTTTGAGATTGTGCTGAGATGTTAAACATGTTAATAATACAGTATACAGGTATGTGGATGAGAGACAGAGATAGGGAGGGGAGAGTCAGGGAGGGAGAGTCAGGGAGGGGAGTCAGAGGGGCGAGTCAGGGAGGGGAGTCAGAGGGGAGAGTCAGGGAGGGAGAGACAGGAAGGGGAGAGTCAGGGGGAGGGAGAGTCAGGGAGGGAGAGTCAGGGAGGGGAGAGTCAGGGAGGGAGAGTCAGGGAGGGGAGTCAGAGGGGAGAGTCAGGGAGGGAGAGACAGGAAGGGGAGAGTCAGGGAAGGGAGAATCAGGGAAGGGAGAGTCAGGGGGAGGGGAGAGTCAGGGAGGGAGAGTCAGAGAGGAGAGTCAGGGAGGGAGAGTCAGTGAGGGAGAGTCAGGGAGGAGAGTCAGGGAAGGAGAATCAGGGAAGGGAGAGTCAGGGGGAGGGGAGAGTCAGGGAGGGAGAGTCAGGGAGGGGAGAGTCAGGGAGGGAGAATCAGGGAGGGAGAGGGAGAGTCAGAGAGGGAGAGTCAGGGAGGGAGAGTCAGGGAGGGAGAGACAGGAAGGGGAGAGTCAGGTAGGGAGAGACAGGAAGGGGAGAGTCAGGAAGGGAGAGTCAGGGAGGGAGAGTCAGGGAGGGGAGAGTTGGAGAGGGGAGAGTCAGAGAGGGAGAGTCAGGGAGGGGAGAGTCAGAGGGGAGAGTCAGAGAGGGAGGGAGAGTCAGGGAGGGAGAGTCAGGGAGGGAGAGGGAAAGTCAGGGAGGGAGAGTCAGGGAGGGAGAGTCAGGGAGGGGGAGTCAGAGAGGGAGAGTCAGGGAGGGAGAGTCAGAGAGGGAAGAGTCAGGGAGGGAGAGTCAGGGAGGGGAGAGTTGGAGAGGGGAGAGTCAGAGAGGGAGAGTCAGAGAGGGAGAGGGAGAGTCAGGGAGGGGAGAGTCAAGGAGGGAGAGTCAGGGAGGGGAGAGTCAGAGAGGGAGAGGGAGAGTCAGGGAGGGAGAGTCAGAGGGGGAGAGTCAGAGAGGGAGGGAGAGTCAGGGAGGAAGAGTCAGAGAGGGAGAGTCAGAGAGGGAGAGTCAGAGAGGGAGGGAGAGTCAGGAGGATAGTCAGAGAGGAGAGTCAGAGAGGGAGAGTCAGAGAGGGAGTCAGAGGGACAGTCAGAGAGGAGAGTCAGGGGAGGAGAGACCGGAAGGGAGAGTCAGGGAGGGAGAGAGAGAGGGGAGAGTCAGGAGGAAGAGTCAGTGAGGGAGAGTCAGGAGGAGAGTCAGGGAAGGGATAATCAGGAAAGGAGAGTCAGCGAGGGAGAGTCAGAGGGGAGAGTCAGGGAGGGAGAGTCAGGGAGGGAGAATCAGGGAGGGGAGAGGGAGAGTCAGAGAGGGAGAGTCAGGGAGGGAGAGTCAGGGAGGGGAGTCAGAGGGTAGAGTCAGGGGAGAGGGAGAGTCAAGGAGGGAGAGACAGGAAGGGGAGAGTCAGGGAGGAGAGACAGGAAGGGGAGAGTCAGGGAGGGAGAGACAGGAAGGGGAGAGTCAGGAAGGGAGAGTCCGGGAGGGGAGAGTCAGGAGGAGAGTTGGAGAGAGGGAGAGTCAGAGAGGGAGAGTCAGGAGGGAGAGTCAGAGGGGAGAGTCAGAGGAGGGAGAGTCAGAGAGAGGAGGGAGAGTCCGGGAGGGAGAGGGAGAGTCAGGGAGGGAGAGAGGAGAGTCAGGGAGGGAGAGTCAGATAAGGGGAGAGTCAGGGAGGGAGAGTCAGAGAGGGGAGAGTCAGGGGAGGGAGAGTCAGGGAGGAGAGTTGGAGAGGGGAGAGTCAGAGAGGGAGAGGGAGAGTCAGGGAGGGGAGGGGAGAGTCAAGGAGGGAGAGTCAGGGAGGGAGAGTCAGAGAGGGAGAGGGAGAGTCAGGGAGGGAGAGTCAGAGAGGGGGAGAGTCAGAGAGGGAGGGAGAGTCAGGGAGGGATAGTCAGGGAGGGAGAGTCAGAGAGGGAGAGTCAGAGAGGGAGAGTCAGGGAGGGGAGAGTTGGAGAGGGGAGAGTCAGAGAGGGAGAGTCAGAGAGGGGGAGAGTCAGAGAGGGAGGGAGAGTCAGGGAGGAAGAGTCAGAGAGGGAGAGTCAGAGAGGGAGAGTCAGAGAGGGAGGGAGAGTCAGGGAGGGATAGTCAGGGAGGAAGAGTCAGAGAGGGAGAGTCAGAGAGGGAGAGTCAGAGAGGGACAGTCAGAGAGGGAGAGTCAGGGAGGGAGAGACCGGCAGGGGAGAGTCAGGGAGGGAGAGTGAGAGAGGGGAGAGTCAGGGAGGAAGAGTCAGTGAGGGAGAGTCAGGGAGGGGAGAGTCAGGGAAGGGATAATCAGGGAAGGGAGAGTCAGCGAGGGAGAGTCAGGGAGGGGAGAGTCAGGGAGGGAGAATCAGGGAGGGAGAGTCAGAGAGGGAGAGTCAGGGAGGGAGAGTCAGGGAGGGGAGTCAGAGGGTAGAGTCAGGGAGAGAGAGGGAGAGTCAAGGAGGGAGAGACAGGAAGGGGAGAGTCAGGGAGTGAGAGACAGGAAGGGGAGAATCAGGGAGGGAGAGACAGGAAGGGGAGAGTCAGGAAGGGAGAGTCAGGGAGGGAGAGTCAGGGAGGGAGAGTTGGAGTCAGGAGAGTCAGAGGGAGAGTCAGGGAGGGATCAGTCAGGAGGAGAGTCAGAGAGGGAGGGAGAGTCAGAGGGAGGGAGAGTCCGGGAGGGAGAGTCAGGAGGGAGAGGAGAGTCAGGGAGGGAGAGGGAGAGTCAGGGAGGGGAGAGTCAGGAGGGAGAGTCAGGGAGGGAGAGTCAGGGAGGAGAGTCAGAGAGGGGAGAGTCAGGGAGGGAGAGTCAGGGAGGGGAGAGTTGGAGAGGGGAGAGTCAGAGAGGGAGAGGGAGAGTCAGGGAGGGAGAGTCAGAGAGGGGGGAGAGTCAGAGAGGGAGGGAGAGTCAGGGAGGGATAGTCAGGGAGGGAGAGTCAGAGAGGGAGAGTCAGAGAGGGAGAGTCAGGGAGGGGAGAGTTGGAGAGGGGAGAGTCAGAGAGGGAGAGTCAGAGAGGGAGAGGGAGAGTCATGGAGGGAAGAGTCAAGGAGGGAGAGTCAGGGAGGGGAGAGTCAGAGAGGAGAGTCAGGGAGGAGAGTCAGAGGGGGAGAGTCAGAGAGGGAGAGCCAGAGAGGGAGAGTCAGGATGGGAGAGTCAAGGAGGGAGAGTCAGGGGAGGGAGAGTTGGAGAGGAGAGTCAGAGAGGGAGATTCAGAGAGGGAGAGTCAGGGAGGAGAGGGAGGAGGAGAGTCAGGCAGGGAGAGTCAGAGAGGAGAGTCAAGGAGGAGAGTCAGAGAGGGAGAGTCAGAGAGGGAGAGTCAGAAGGAGAGTCAGGGGAGGGAGAGTCAGGGAGGGAGAGTCAGAGGGAGAGTCAGAGAGGGAGTGGGGAGAGGGAGAGTCAGGGAGGGAGAGTCAGGGAGTGAGAGTCAGAGAAGGAGAGTCAGGAGGAGAGTCAGGGAGGAAACGTCAGAGAGGGAGAGTCAGAGGGAGAGGGAGAGTCAGGGAGGAGGGAGAGTCAAGGAGGGAGAGTCAGGAGGGGAGAGTCAGAGAGGGGGAGAGTCAGAGAGGGAGGGAGAGTCAGGGGAGGGATAGTCAGGGAGGGAGAGTTGGAGAGGGAGAGTCAGAGAGGGAGAGTCAGAGAGGGAGAGGGAGAGTCAGGAGGGAAGAGTTGAGAGGGAGAGTCAGAGAGGGAGAGTCGGAGAGGGAGAGTCAGGGAGGGGAAGAGTCAAGGAGGAGAGTCAGGGAGGGAGAGTCAGAGAGGAGAGGGAGAGCCAGGGAGGGAGAGTCAGAGAGGGAGAGTCAGAGAGGAGAGTTGGAGGGAGAGTCAGGGAGGGAGATCAGAGAGGGAGAGTCAGGGAGGGAGGAGGAGGAGGGAGAGTCAGGCAGGGAGAGTCAGAGAGGGAGAATCAAGGAGGGAGAGTCAGAGAGGGAGAGTCAGGAGTGAGAGTCAGAGAAAGAGAGTCAGGGAGGGAGAGTCAGGGAGGGAACATCAGAGAGGAGAGTCAGAGGAGTGGGAGAGGGAGAGTCAGGAGGGAGAGTCAGGAGTGAGAGTCAGAGAAGGAGAGTCAGGGAGGGAGAGTCAGGGAGGGGAACGTCAGAGAGGGGAGAGTCAAAGAGGGAGTGGGAGAGGGAGAGTCAGGGAGGGGAGAGTCAGAGAGTGAGGGAGAGTCAGAGAGGGAGAGTCAGGGAGGGAGAGTCAGAGAGGGAGAGTCAGGGAGGGAGAGTCAGGGAGGGAGAGTCAGAGAGGGAGAGTCATGGAGGGGAGAGTCAGAGAGGGAGTGGGAGAGGGAGAGTCAGGGAGGGAGAGTAAGAGAGGGAGGGAGAGTCAGAGAGGGAGAGCCAGGGAGGGAGAGTCAGAGAGGGAGAGTCAGAGATGGAGAGTCAGGGAGGGAGAGTCAGAGAGGGAGATTCAGAGAGGGAGAGTCAGGGAGGGAGAGGGAGGGGAGGGGAGGGTCAGGGAGGAAGAGTCAGAGAGGGAGAGTCAGGGAGGGAGAGGGAGGGAGGGAGGGTCAGGGAGGAAGAGTCAGAGAGGGAGAGTCAGGGAGGGAGAGTCAGAGAGGGAGAGTCAGAGAGGGAGAGTCAGGGAGGGGAGAGTCAGAGAGGGGAGAGTCAGAGAGGGGAGAGTCAGAGAGGGAGTGGGAGAGGGAGAGTCAGGGAGGGAGAGTCAGAGAGGGAGAATCAAGGAGGGAGAGTCAGAGAGGGAGAGTCAGGGAGTGAGAGTCAGAGAAAGAGAGTCAGGGAGGGAGAGTCAGGGAGGGGAACATCAGAGAGGGGAGAGTCAGAGAGGGAGTGGGAGAGGGAGAGTCAGGGAGGGAGAGTCAGGGAGTGAGAGTCAGAGAAGGAGAGTCAGGGAGGGAGAGTCAGGGAGGGGAACGTCAGAGAGGGGAGAGTCAAAGAGGGAGTGGGAGAGGGAGAGTCAGGGAGGGGAGAGTCAGAGAGTGAGGGAGAGTCAGAGAGGGAGAGTCAGGGAGGGAGAGTCAGAGAGGGAGAGTCAGGGAGGGAGAGTCAGGGAGGGAGAGTCAGAGAGGGAGAGTCATGGAGGGAGAGTCAGAGTGGGAGAGGGAGAGTCAGGGAGGAGAGTAAGAGGGAGGAGAGTCAGAGAGGGAGAGCCAGGAGGGAGAGTCAGAGAGGAGAGTCAGAGATGGAGAGTCAGGAGGGAGAGTCAGAGAGGGAGAGATTCAGAGGGAGAGTCAGGGAGGAGAGGGAGGAGGGAGGGTCAGGGAGGAATAGTCAGAGAGGGAGAGTCAGGGAGGGAGAGGGAGGGAAGGGAGGGTCAGGGAAGGAAGAGTCAGAGAGGGAGAGTCAGAGAGGGAGAGTCAGAGAGGGAGAGTCAGGGAGGAGAGTCAGAGGGAGAGTCAGAGAGGGGAGAGTCAGAGAGGAAGTGGGAGAAGGGAGAGTCAGGGAGGGAGAGTCAGAGAGGAGGGAGAGAGAGGGAGAGTCAAGGAGGGAGAGTCAGGAGGAGAGTCAGGAGGCAGAGTCAGGAGGGAGAGTCAGGAGGGAGGTCAGATAGGGAGAGGAGGGAGGAGAGTCAGGGAGAGTCAGGTGAGAGAGACCAGGCAGGAGAGTCAGAGAGGAGAGGAGGGAGAGTCAGAGAGGGAGAGTCAGGGAGGCAGAGTCAGGAGGAGAGTCAGGAGGGAGAGTCAGGGAGGAGAGTCAGGGAGGGAGAGTCAGAGAGGGAGAGTCAGGGGAGGAGAGGGAGGGAGGGAATCAGGAGGAAGAGTCAGGAGGGAGAGTCAGAGAGGGAGAGTCAGAGGAGGGGAGAGTCAGAGAGAGGGAGAGCCAGGGAGGGAGAGTCAGAGGGAGAGTCAGGGAGGGAGAGTCAGGGAAGAGAAGTCAGAGAGGAGATTCAGAGAGGAGAGTCAGGGAGGGAGAGGGAGGGAGGGAGGGAGAGTCAGGCAGGAGAGTCAGAGAGGAGAATCAAGGAGGGAGAGTCAGAGAGGAGAGTCAGGAGGAGAGTCAGGAGGAACATCAGAGGGAGGAGTCAGAGAGGGTGGGAGAGGGAGTCAGGAAGGGAAGTCAGGGGAGTGAGAGTCAGAGAAGGAGAGTCAGGAGGGAGAATCAGGAGGGAACGTCAGAGAGGGGAGAGTCAGAGGGAGGGAGGGAGAGTCAGGGAGGGAGAGTCAGAGTGAGGGAGAGTCAGAGAGGGAGAGTCAGGGAGGAGAGTCAGAGAGGGAGAGTCAGAGAGGGAGAGTCAGGAGGGAGAGTCAGGAGGAGAGTCAGAGAGGGAGAGTCATGGAGGGGAGAGTCAGAGAGGTGGGAGGAGGGAGAGTCAGGGAGAGAGTAAGAGAGGGAGGGGAGAGTCAGAGAGGGAGAGCCAGGGAGGGAGAGTCAGAGAGGGAGAGTCAGAGATGGAGAGTCAGGAGGGAGTCAGAGAGATTCAGAGGGAGAGTCAGGGAGGGAGAGGGAGGGAGGGGGAGGGTCAGGGAGGAAGAGCCAGAGAGGGAGAGTCAGGGAGGGAGAGGAGGGAGGGGAGGGTCAGGGAGGAAGAGTCAGAGAGGGAGTCAGGAGGGAGAGTCAGAGAGGAGAGCCAGAGAGGGAGAGTCAGGGAGGGAGAGTCAGGAGGGAGAGTCAGAGGCAGAGTCAGGAGGAGAGTCAGGGGAGGGAGTGTCAGAGAGGGAGAGGAGAGTCAGCGAGGGAGAGTCAGGTGAGGAGACTCAGGCAGGAGAGTCAGAGGAGGAGAGTCAGAGTTTGAGTCAGAGAGGGAGAGTCAGGGAGGAGGTCAGGAGAGGAGAGTCAGGGAGGAGAGTCAGCGATGGAGAGTCAGGAGGAGAGTCAGGCAGGAGAGTCAGGGAGGGAGAGAGGGAGGAGGGGAGGGTCAGGAGGAAGAGTCAGGGGAGAGAGTCAGAGAGGGAGAGTCAGGGAGGGACAGAGAGGGAGAGTCAGGAGGGAGATTCCAGATTAGTGGGAGAGGGAGAGTCAGGGAGGAAGAGTCAGGAGGGAGAGTCAGAGAGGGAGAGGGAGAGTCAAAGAGGGATAGTCAGAGAGGACAATCAGAGAGGGAGAGTCAGGGAGAGAGTCAGAGAGGGAGAGTCATGGAGGGAAGAGTCAGAGAGGAGATTCAGAGAGGAGAGTCAGGGGAGGGAGAGGGAGGGAGGGGAGGGTCAGGGAGGAAGAGTCAGGAGGAGTCAGGAAGGGAGAGTCAGAGAGGAGTGGGAGGGAGAGTCAGGGAGGAAGAGTCAGGGAGGGAGAGTCAGAGAGAGGGAGAGGGAGAGTCAGCGAGGGATAGTCAGAGAGGGACAGTCAGAGAGAGGAGAGTCAGGGAGGAGAGCCAGAAGGGAGAGTCAGAGAGGGAGAGCCAGGGAGGGAGAGTCAGGGTGGAGAGTCAGGAGGGAGAGTCAAGGAGGCAGAGTCAGGAGGAGAGTCAGGGAGGGAGTGTCAGAGGAGGGGAGGGAGGGAGAGTCAGCAGGAGGAGAGTCAGGAGGGAGAGTCAGGCAGGGAGAGTCAGGAGGAGAGTCAGGGAGGCAGAGTCAGGGAGGGAGAGTCAGAGGGAGTGTCAGAGAGGGAGAGGCAGAGTCAGGCAGGAGAGTCAGGCAGGGAGAGTCAGAGAGGGGAGGAGAGTCAAGGAGGGAGAGTCAAGGGAGGGAGAGTCAGGAGGCAGAGTCAGGGAGGGAGAGTCAGGAGGGAGAGTCTCAGAGAGGAGAGTCAGAGGGAGAGTCAGAGAGGAGAGTCTGGAAGGGAGAGTCAGGGCAGGGAGAGTCAGAGAGGGAGAGTCAAGGAGGCAGAGTCAGGGAGGGGAGAGTCAGGGGGAGAGTCAGAGCTGGAGAGTCAGAGGGAGAGTCAGAGAGGGAGATTCAGAGAGGGAGAGTCAGGGAGGGAGGGAGGGAGAGTCAGGAGGAAGAGTCAGGGAGGAGAGTCAGAGAGGGAGAGGGAGAGTCAGGGAGGGACAGTCAGAGAGGAGAGTCAGGAGGGAGAGTCAGACAGTGGGGGAGGAGAGTCAGGAGGAAGAGTCAGGAGGGAGAGTCAGAGAGAGAGAGGGAGAGTCAGAGGGAGAGTCAGAGGAGAGCCAGGAGGGAAGGGAGAGTCAGGAGAGGTAAGGGAGGCAGAGTCTGGGAGGAGAGTCAGGAGGAGAGTCAGAGAGTGTCAGGAGGAGAGGAGGAGGTCCCGAGGAGAGTCAGGGAGGGAGAGTCAGGCAGGGAGAGTCAGAGAGGGAGAGTCAGGAGGGAGAGTCAGGGAGGCAGAGTCAGGGGAGGAGAGTCAGGGAGGAGGAAGGAGGGAGAGTCAGGAGGAGAGTCAGGCAGGGAGAGTCAGGCAGGGAGAGTCAAGGAGGGAGAGTCAGAGGGAGATTCAGAGGGAGAGTCAGGAGGAGAGTCAGGGAGGAGAGTCAGAGGGAGAGTCAGAGGAGAGTCTGGAAGGAGAGTCAGAGCAGGGAGATCAGGGAGGAGAGTCAGAGAGGAGAGTCAGGGAGGAGTCAGGGAGGGAGAGTCGGGGAGGAGGACAGAGAGGAGAGTCAGGAGGAGAGCCAGGAGGAGAGTCAGAGAAGAGTCAGGGAGGGAGAGTCAGGAGTGGAGAGGGAGAGTCAGGGAGGTGAGTCAGAGAGGGAGGGAGAGTCAGAGGGAGAGTCAGGGAGGGAGAGTCAGAGAGGGAGAGTCAGAAAGGGAGAGCAAGGAGGGCAGAGTCAGGGAGGGGAGAGTCAGGGAGGGAGAGTCAGAGCTGGAGAGTCAGGGAGGAGAGTCAGAGGAGATCAGAGAGGTAGGGGGGAAGAGTCAGGAGGGAGAGTCAGAGAGGTCAGAGAGGAGAGTCAGGAGACAGTCAGAGAGGGAGAGTCAGGAGGGGAGAGTCAGAGAGGTGGGAGAGGAGAGTCAGGGAGGAAGAGTCAGGGAGGGAGTCAGAGAGGGAGAGGAGAGTCAGAGAGGGAGAGTCAGAGAGGAGAGCCAGGGAGGAGAGTCAGGGAGAGCAGGAGGGGAGGGAGACATGGGAGGCAGAGTCAGGGAGGGAGAGTCAGGGAGGGAGGCACAGGAGGAGAGTCAGGAGGGAGTGCCAGGAGGGAGAGGGAGGAGAGTCCGCGAGGGAGTCAGGGAGGAGAGTCAGGCAGGGAGAGTCAGAGAGGGAGAGTCAGGGAGGAGAGTCAGGGAGGCAGAGTCCGGGAGGAGAGTCAGGAGGAGTCAGAGAGGAGAGTCAGGAGGGAGTCAGAGAGGAGAGTCAAGGAGGGAGAGTCAGAGGGAGCCAGGAGGCAGAGTCAGGGAGGGGAGTCAGGAGGGAGAGTCAGAGAGGAGAGTCAGAGAGGGAGAGTCAGGAGGGAGAGTCAGAGAGGGAGTCAGAGAGGGAGAGTCAGGAGGGTGAGTCAGGAGGGAGAGTCAGGAGGCAGAGACAGAGAGGGAGAGTCAGGGAGGAGAGCCAGGAGGAGAGTCAGAGAAGAAGAGGGGAGGCAGAGAGTCAGAAGGGAGTCAGGGAGTCAGGAGGGTGAGTCAGAGAGGAGGGAGATTCAGAGAGGAGAGTCAGGAAGGGAGAGTCAGAGAGGAGAGTCAGAAAGGGAGAGTCAGAGAGGAAGAGTCAGGAGGAGAGTCAGAGAGGGAGATTCAGAGAGGGAGAGTCAGGAGGAGGGAGGAGGGAGGGTCAGGGAGGAAGAGTCAGGGAGGGAGAGTCAGAGAGGGAGGGAGAGTCAGGAGGGACAGTCAGAGAGGAGAGAGTCAGGAGGGGAGAGTCAGAGAGGAGAGTCAGGAGGAGAGTCAGAGAGGGAGGAGAGTCAGAGACGGAGAGCCAGAGAGAGAGTCAGAGAGGGAGGGAGAGTCAGAGACGGAGAGCCAGGAGGGAGTCAGGGGAGGCAGAGTCAGGAGGAGAGTCAGCGAGGGAGAGTCTGGGAGGAGAGTCAGCGAGGAGAGTCAGGGAGGGAGTCAGGAGGGAGAGTCAGGGGAGGAGAGAGTCAGAGAGGGTAGAGTCAGAGAGGGAGTGGGAGAGGGAGAGTCAGGGAGGGGAGAGTCAGAGGAGTGGAGAGGGAGAGTCAGGAGGAAGAGTCAGGGGAGGGGAGAGTCAGAGAGGAGAGGGAGAGTCAGCGAGGGATAGTCAGAGAGGGACAGTCAGAGGAGAGTCAGGAGGAGAGTCAGAGAGGGGAGAGTCAGAGGGGAGAGTCAGAGAGAGAATGGAGAGGGAGAGTCAGGAGGGAGAGTCAGGAGAGGAGGGAGAGTCAGAGAGGGAGAGCCAGGGAGGAGAGTCAGGAGGAGAGTCAGGCAGGAGAGTCAGAGAGGAGAGTCAGGAGGAGAGTCAGGAGGAGAGTCAGGGAGGGAGAGTCAGGAGGAGTGCCAGAGAGGGAGAGGAGGAGAGCCGCAGAGGAGAGTCAGGAGGAGAGTCAAGGAGGGAGTCAGAGAGGGAGAGTCAGGGAGGCAGAGTCAGGAGGAGAGTCAGGGAGGAGAGCCAGGAGAGGGAGAGTCAAGGAGGGAGAGTCAGAGAGGGAGAGTCAGGAGGCAGAGTCAGAGAGGAGTGGGAGGGAGAGTCAGGAGGGTGAGTCAGAGGAGGGAGAGTCAGAGAGGGAGAGTCAGAGGGAGAGTCAGAGAGGAGAGTCAGAAAGGAGAGTCAGAGAGGAAGAGTCAGGAGGGAGAGTCAGAGAGGGGAGATTCAGAGAGGGAGAGTCAGGGGAGGGAGAGGGAGGGAGGGGAGGGAGGGGAGGAAGAGTCAGGGAGGGAGAGTCAGAGAGGAGAGGGAGAGTCAGAGGGACAGTCAGAGAGAGAGAGTCAGGAGGAGAGTCAGAGAGGAGAGAGTCAGGAGGAAAGTCAGAGAGGGAGGAGAGTCAGAGATCAAAGCAAGAGAGCCAGGGAGGAGAGTCAGAGAGAGGAGAGTCAGAGACGGAGAGCCAGGGAGGAGAGTCAGAGAGGGAGAGTCAGGGAGGCAGAGTCAGGAGGGGAGAGTCAGCGAGGGAGAGTCTGGGAGGGAGTCAGGCAGGGAGTCAGAGAGGAGAGTCAAGGAGGCAGAGTCAGGAGAGTCAGGAGGGAGAGGAACTGGAGAGTCAGGAGGAGAGTCAGAGAGGAGATTCAGAGAGGAGAGTCAGCGAGGAGAGTCAGGAGGGAGAGTCAGGGAGGGAGAGTCAGGGAGGAGAGTCAGAGAGGGTAGAGTCAGAGAGGAGTGAGAGGGAGAGTCAGGGAGGAGAGTCAGAGAGGGAGTGGGAGAGAGGGAGAGTCAGGAGGAAGAGTCAGGGAGGGGAGTCAGCGAGGGATAGTCAGAGGGACAGTCAGAGAGGTCAGGGAGGGAGAGTCAGAGGAGAATCAGAGAGGGAGAGTCAGAGAGAGAATGGGAGAGGGGAGAGTCAGGGAGGGAGAGTCGGGAGGGAGGAGACAGGAGGGAGAGTCAGAGAGGAGGGAGAGTCAGAGAGGGAGAGCCAAGGGAGGAGAGTCAGGGAGGAAGAGTCAGGCAGGAGAGTCAGAGAGGGAGTCAGGGAGGGAGAGTCAGGAGGCAGAGTCAGGAGGGAGAGTCAGGGAGGAGTGTCAGAGGGGAGGAGGAGAGTCAGCGAGGAGAGTCAGGGAGGAGAGTCAAGGAGGAGAGTCAGAGAGGGAGAGTCAGGAGGCAGAGTCAGGGAGGAGAGTCAGGAGGGAGAGTCAGAGAGGGAGAGTCAAGGAGGGAGAGTCAGAGAGGGAGAGTCAGGAGGCAGAGTCAGGAGGGAGAGTCAGGGAGGGAGAGTCAGAGAGGGAGAGTCAGAGAGGGAGAGTCTGGAAGGAGAGTCAGGCAGGGAGAGTCAGGGAGGAGAGTCAGAGAGGGAGAGTCGGGGAGGGAGAGTCGGGAGGGAGAGACAGAGAGGGGAGAGTCAGGGAGGAGAGTCAGGAGGGAGAGGGAGAGTCAGAGAGGAAGAGTCAGGAGGGAGAGTCACAGAGGGAGTGGGAGAGGGAGAGTCAGGGAGGTGAGTCAGAGGAGGAGAGAGTCAGAGAGGGAGAGTCAGAGAGGGAGAGTCAGGGAGGGAGAGTCATGGAGGGAGAGTCAGGGAGGGAGAGTCAGAGAGGAGAGTCAGGAGGGAGAGTCAGGAGGGAGAGTCAGAGAGGGCAGAGTCAGAGAGGAGTGGGAGAGGGAGAGTCAGGGAGGGGGAGAGTAAGAGAGGGAGGAGAGTCAGAGAGGAGAGCCAGGAGGGAGAGTCAGAGAGGGAGAGTCAGAGATGGAGAGTCAGGGGGGAGAGTCAGAGAGGGAGATTCAGAGAGGGAGAGTCAGGGGAGGGAGAGGGAGGGAGAGTCAGCGAGGAGAGTCAGGAGGGAGAGTCAGGCAGGAGAGTCAGAGGAGAGTCAGGGAGGGAGAGTCATGGAGGGAGAGGGAGAGTCAGCGAGGGGAGAGTCAGGGAGGAGAGTCAGGAGGGGAGAGTCAGGAGGAGAGAGTCTAGAGAGGGTAGAGTCAGAGAGGGAGTGGGAGAGGGAGAGTCAGGGAGGGGAGAGTCAGAGAGGGAGGAGAGGGAGAGTCAGGGAGGAAGAGTCAGGAGGGAGAGTCAGAGAGGAGAGGGAGAGTCAGCGAGGGATAGTCAGAGAGGACAGTCAGAGAGGGAGAGTCAGGGAGGGGAGAGTCAGAGAGGGGAGAGTCAGAGAGGGAGAGTCAAGGAGGAGAGTCAGAGAGGAGAGTCAGGGAGGCAGAGTCAGGAGGAGAGTCAGGGAGGGAGAGTCAGGAGGGAGAGTCATGGAGGGAGAGTCAGGAGGGAGAGTCAGCGAGGGAGAGTCAGGAGGAGAGTCAGGGAGGGGAGAGTCAGGAGGGGAGAGTCAGAGAGGGAGTGGGAGAGGGAGAGTCAGGGAGGAGAGTAAGAGAGGGAGGGGAGAGTCAGAGAGGGAGAGCCAGAGTCAGAGAGGGAGCCAGGGAGAGTCAGAGAGGAGAGTCAGAGATGGAGAGTCAGGGAGGGAGAGTCAGAGAGGGAGATTCAGAGAGGGAGAGTCAGGGAGGGAGAGTCAGCGAGGGAGAGTCAGGGAGGGAGAGTCAGCGAGGGAGAGTCAGGCAGGGAGAGTCAGAGAGGGAGAGTCAGAGAGGGAGAGTCAAGGAGGGAGAGTCAGAGAGGGAGAGTCAGGGAGGCAGAGTCAGGGAGGGAGAGTCAGGGAGGGAGAGTCAGAGAGGGAGAGTCAGAGAGGGAGAGTCTGGAAGGAGAGTCAGGCAGGGAGAGTCAGGGAGGGAGAGTCAGGGAGGGAGAGTCAGGGAGGGAGAGTCGGGGAGGGAGAGTCAGGGAGGGAGAGTCAGAGAGGGAGAGTCGGGGAGGGAGAGTCGGGGAGGGAGAGACAGAGAGGGAGAGTCAGAGAGGAAGAGTCAGGGAGGGGAGAGTCAGAGAGGGAGATTCAGAGAGGGAGAGTCAGGGAGGGAGAGGGAGGGAGGGGAGGGTCAGGGAGGAAGAGTCAGGGAGGGGAGAGTCAGAGAGGGAGAGGGAGAGTCAGGGAGGGACAGTCAGAGAGGAGAGAGTCAGGGAGGGGAGAGTCAGAGAGGGAGAGTCAGGGAGGGAGAGTCAGAGAGGGAGGGAGAGTCAGAGACGGAGAGCCAGGGAGGGAGAGTCAGAGAGGGAGGGAGAGTCAGAGACGGAGAGCCAGGGAGGGAGAGTCAGAGAGGGAGAGTCAGGGAGGCAGAGTCAGGGAGGGAGAGTCAGCGAGGGAGAGTCTGGGAGGGAGACTCAGGCAGGGAGAGTCAGAGAGGGAGAGTCAAGGAGGCAGAGTCAGGGAGGGAGAGTCAGGAGGGAGAGTCAGAGCTGGAGAGTCAGGGAGGGAGAGTCAGAGAGGGAGATTCAGAGAGGGAGAGTCAGCGAGGGAGAGTCAGGGAGGGAGAGTCAGGGAGGGAGAGTCAGGGAGGAGAGAGTCAGAGAGGGTAGAGTCAGAGAGGGAGTGGGAGAGGGAGAGTCAGGGAGGGGAGAGTCAGAGAGGGAGTGGGAGAGGGAGAGTCAGGGAGGAAGAGTCAGGGAGGGGAGAGTCAGAGAGGGAGAGGGAGAGTCAGCGAGGGATAGTCAGAGAGGGACAGTCAGAGAGGGAGAGTCAGGGAGGGAGAGTCAGAGAGGGAGAGTCAGAGAGGGAGAGTCAGAGAGAGAATGGGAGAGGAGAGTCAGGGAGGAGAGTCAGAGAGGAGGGAGAGTCAGAGAGGGAGAGCCAGGGAGGGAGAGTCAGGGAGGGAGAGTCAGGCAGGGAGAGTCAGAGAGGGAGAGTCAGGGAGGGAGAGTCAGGGAGGCAGAGTCAGGGAGGAGAGTCAGGAGGAGTGTCAGAGAGGAGAGGGAGGGAGAGTCAGCGAGGGAGAGTCAGAGAGGGAGAGTCAGGGAGGCAGAGTCAGGGAGGAGAGTCAGGAGGGAGAGTCAGAGAGGGAGAGTCAAGGAGGGAGAGTCAGAGAGGAGAGTCAGGGAGGCAGAGTCAGGAGGCAGAGTCAGGAGGGAGAGTCAGGGAGGAGAGTCAGAGAGGGAGAGTCTGAAGGGAGAGTCAGGCAGGGAGAGTCAGGGAGGGAGAGTCAGAGAGGGAGAGTCAGGGAGGAGAGTCGGGGAGGGGAGAGACAGAGAGGGAGAGTCAGGGAGGGAGAGTCAGGAGGAGAGGGAGAGTCAGAGAGGGAGAGTCAGGGAGGGAGAGTCAGAGAGGGAGTGGGAGAGGGAGAGTCAGGAGGGGGAGTCAGAGAGGGAGGGAGAGTCAGAGAGGGAGAGTCAGAGAGGGAGAGTCAGAGAGGGAGAGTCAGGGAGGGAGAGTCAAGGAGGGAGAGTCAGGGAGGGAGAGTCAGGGAGGGAGAGTCAGGGAGGAGAGTCAGGGGAGGGGAGAGTCAGAGAGGGTAGAGTCAGAGAGGGAGAGTCAGGAGGGAGAGTAAGAGAGGAGGGAGAGTCAGAGAGGGAGAGCCAGGGAGGGAGAGTCAGAGAGGGAGAGTCAGAGATGGAGAGTCAGGGAGGGAGAGTCAGAGAGGGAGATTCAGAGAGGGAGAGTCAGGGAGGGAGAGGGAGGGAGAGTCAGCGAGGGAGAGTCAGGGAGGGAGAGTCAGCAGGGAGAGTCAGAGAGGGAGAGTCAAGGAGGGAGAGTCAGAGAGGGAGAGTCAGGGAGGGAGAGTCATGGAGGGAGAGGGAGAGTCAGCGAGGGAGAGTCAGGGAGGGAGAGTCAGGGAGGGAGAGTCAGGGAGGAGAGAGTCAGAGAGGGTAGAGTCAGAGAGGGAGTGGGAGAGGGAGAGTCAGGGAGGGGAGAGTCAGAGAGGGAGTGGGAGAGGGAGAGTCAGGGAGGAAGAGTCAGGGAGGGGAGAGTCAGAGAGGGAGAGGGAGAGTCAGCGAGGGATAGTCAGAGAGGGACAGTCAGAGAGGGAGAGTCAGGGAGGGGAGAGTCAGAGAGGGGAGAGTCAGAGAGGGGAGAGTCAGAGAGAGAATGGGAGAGGGAGAGTCAGGGAGGGAGAGTCAGAGAGGGAGGGAGAGTCAGAGAGGGAGAGCCAGGGAGGGAGAGTCAGGGAGGGAGAGTCAGGCAGGGAGAGTCAGAGAGGGAGAGTCAGGGAGGGAGAGTCAGGGAGGCAGAGTCAGGGAGGGAGAGTCAGGGAGGGAGTGTCAGAGAGGGAGAGGGAGGGAGAGTCAGCGAGGGAGAGTCAGGGAGGGAGAGTCAAGGAGGGAGAGTCAGAGAGGGAGAGTCAGGGAGGCAGAGTCAGGGAGGGAGAGTCAGGGAGGGAGAGTCAGAGAGGGAGAGTCAAGGAGGGAGAGTCAGAGAGGGAGAGTCAGGGAGGCAGAGTCAGGGAGGGAGAGTCAGGGAGGGAGAGTCAGAGAGGGAGAGTCAGAGAGGGAGAGTCTGGAAGGGAGAGTCAGGCAGGGAGAGTCAGGGAGGGAGAGTCAGAGAGGGAGAGTCAGGGAGGGAGAGTCGGGGAGGGAGAGACAGAGAGGGAGAGTCAGGGAGGGAGAGTCAGGGAGGGAGAGGGAGAGTCAGAGAGGAAGAGTCAGGGAGGGAGAGTCAGAGAGGGAGTGGGAGAGGGAGAGTCAGGGAGGGTGAGTCAGAGAGGGAGGGAGAGTCAGAGAGGGAGAGTCAGAGAGGGAGAGTCAGAGAGGGAGAGTCAGGGAGGGAGAGTCATGGAGGGAGAGTCAGGGAGGGAGAGTCAGCGAGGGAGAGTCAGGGAGGGAGAGTCAGGGAGGGGAGAGTCAGAGAGGGTAGAGTCAGAGAGGGAGTGGGAGAGGGAGAGTCAGGGAGGGAGAGTAAGAGAGGGAGGGAGAGTCAGAGAGGGAGAGCCAGGGAGGGAGAGTCAGAGAGGGAGAGTCAGAGATGGAGAGTCAGGGAGGGAGAGTCAGAGAGGGAGATTCAGAGAGGGAGAGTCAGGGAGGGAGAGTCAGCGAGGGAGAGTCAGGGAGGGAGAGTCAGCGAGGGAGAGTCAGGGAGGGAGAGTCAGGCAGGGAGAGTCAGAGAGGGAGAGTCAAGGAGGGAGAGTCAGAGAGGGAGAGTCAGGGAGGCAGAGTCAGGGAGGGAGAGTCAGGGAGGGAGAGTCAGAGAGGGAGAGTCAGAGAGGGAGAGTCTGGGAGGGAGAGTCAGGGAGGGAGAGTCAGGGAGGGAGAGTCAGGGAGGGAGAGTCAGGGAGGGAGAGTCGGGGAGGGAGAGTCAGGGAGGGAGAGTCAGGGAGGGAGAGTCGGGGAGGGAGAGTCGGGGAGGGAGAGACAGAGAGGGAGAGTCAGGGAGGGAGAGTCAGGGAGGGAGAGTCAGGGAGGGAGAGGGAGACTCAGAGATGAAGAGTCAGGGAGGGAGAGTCAGAGAGGGACAGTCAGAGAGGGAGAGTCAGGGAGGGGAGAGTCAGGGAGGGGAACGTCAGAGAGGGGAGAGTCAGAGAGGGAGTGGGAGAGGGAGAGTCAGGGAGGGTGAGTCAGAGAGGGAGGGAGAGTTAGAGAGGGAGAGTCAGGGAGGGAGAGTCATGGAGGGAGAGGGAGAGTCAGCGAGGGAGAGTCAGGGAGGGAGAGTCAGGGAGGGAGAGTCAGGGAGGAGAGAGTCAGAGAGGGTAGAGTCAGAGAGGGAGTGGGAGAGGGAGAGTCAGGGAGGGAGAGTAAGAGAGGGAGGGAGAGTCAGAGAGGGAGAGCCAGGGAGGGAGAGTCAGAGAGGGAGAGTCAGAGATGGAGAGTCAGGGAGGGAGAGTCAGAGAGGGAGATTCAGAGAGGGAGAGTCAGGGAGGGGAGAGTCAGAGAGGGAGAGGGAGAGTCAGCGAGGGATAGTCAGAGAGGGACAGTCAGAGAGGGAGAGTCAGGGAGGGGAGAGTCAGAGAGGGGAGAGTCAGGGAGGGAGAGTCAGAGAGAGAATCGGGGAGGGAGAGTCAGGGAGGGAGAGTCAGGGAGGGAGAGTCAGGGAGGGAGTGTCAGAGAGGGAGAGGGAGGGAGAGTCAGCGAGGGAGAGTCAGGGAGGGAGAGTCAGGCAGGGAGAGTCAGAGAGGGAGAGTCAGGGAGGGAGAGTCAGGGAGGCAGAGTCAGGGAGGGAGAGTCAGGGAGGGAGTGTCAGAGAGGGAGAGGGAGGGAGAGTCAGCGAGGGAGAGTCAGGGAGGGAGAGTCAGGCAGGGAGAGTCAGAGAGGGAGAGTCAAGGAGGGAGAGTCAGAGAGGGAGAGTCAGGGAGGCAGAGTCAGGGAGGGAGAGTCAGGGAGGGAGAGTCAGAGAGGGAGAGTCAGAGAGGGAGAGTCAGAGAGGGAGAGTCTGGAAGGGAGAGTCAGGCAGGGAGAGTCAGGGAGGGAGAGTCAGAGAGGGAGAGTCAGGGAGGGAGAGTCAGGGAGGGAGAGTCGGGGAGGGAGAGACAGAGAGGGAGAGTCAGGGAGGGAGAGTCAGGGAGGGAGAGGGAGAGTCAGAGAGGAAGAGTCAGGGAGGGAGAGTCAGAGAGGGAGGGAGAGGGAGAGTCAGGGAGGGTGAGTCAGAGAGGGAGGGAGAGTCAGAGAGGGAGAGTCAGAGAGGGAGAGTCAGAGATGGAGAGTCAGGGAGGGAGAGTCAGAGAGGGAGATTCAGAGAGGGAGAGTCAGGGAGGGAGAGGGGGAGGGGAGGGTCAGGGAGGAAGAGTCAGAGAGGGAGAGTCAGGGAGGGAGAGGGAGGGAGGGGAGGGTCAGGGAGGAAGAGTCAGAGAGGGAGAGTCAGGGAGGGAGAGTCAGAGAGGGAGAGTCAGAGAGGGAGAGTCAGGGAGGGGAGAGTCAGAGAGAGGGGAGAGTCAGAGAGGGAGAGTCAGAGAGGGAGGGAGAGTCAGAGAGGG
The DNA here is from genome assembly GCF_023373465.1 of Oncorhynchus keta. NCBI lineage: Eukaryota > Metazoa > Chordata > Actinopteri > Salmoniformes > Salmonidae > Oncorhynchus > Oncorhynchus keta. Next base: position 4,403,989 of record NC_068421.1, read on the forward strand.
AGAGTCAAGGAGGGAGAGTCAGAGAGGGAGAGTCAGGGAGGCAGAGTCAGGGAGGGAGAGTCAGGGAGGAAGTGTCAGAGAGGGAGAGGGAGGGAGAGTCAGCGAGGGAGAGTCAGGTGAGGGAGACTCAGGCAGGGAGAGTCAGAGAGGGAGAGTCAAGGAGGGAGAGTCAGAGAGGGAGAGTCAGGGAGGCAGAGTCAGGGAGGGAGAGTCAGGGAGGGAGAGTCAGAGAGGGAGAGTCAGAGAGGGAGAGTCTGGAAGGGAGAGTCAGGCAGGGATAGTCAGGGAGGGAGAGTCAGGGAGGGAGAGTCAGGGAGGGAGAGTCAGAGAGGGGAGAGTCAGAGAGGGAGTGGGAGAGGGAGAGTCAGGGAGGGTGAGTCAGAGAGGGAGGGAGAGTCAGAGAGGGAGAGTCAGGGAGGGAGAGTCAGAGAGGGAGAGTCAGAGGGTAGAGTCAGAGAGGGAGTGGGAGAGGGAGAGTCAGAGAGGGAGGGAGAGTCAGAGAGGGAGAGCCAGGGAGGGAGAGTCAGAGAGGGAGAGTCAGAGATGGAGAGTCAGGGAGGGAGAGTCAGAGAGGGAGATTCAGAGAGGGAGAGTCAGGGAGGGAGAGGGAGGGAGAGTCATCGAGGGAGAGTCAGGGAGGAAGAGTCAGGGAGTGAGAGTCAGAGAAGGAGAGTCAGGGAGGGAGAGTGAGAGAGGAGAGAGTCAGAGAGGGGAGAGTCAGAGAGGGAGAGGGAGAGTCAGAGAGGGAGAGTCAGGGAGGGAGAGTCAGGGAGGGAGGAGAGTCAGGGAGGGAGAGTGAGAGAGAAGAGAGTCAGAGAGGGGAGAGTCAGAGAGGGAGAGGGAGAGTCAGAGAGGGGAGAGTCAGAGAGGGAGAGGGAGAGTCAGGGAGGGAGAGTCAGAGAGGGAAAGTCAAAGAGGGAGAGTCAGAGAGGGAGAGTCAGTGAGGGAGAGTCAGAGAGGGAGAGTCAGGGAGGGGAGAGTCAGGGAGGGCGAGTCAGGGAGGGAGGGTCAGGTAGGAAGAGTCAGGGAGGGGAGAGTCAGAGAGGGAGAGGGAGAGTCAGGGAGGGACAGTCAGAGAGGGAGAGTCAGGGAGGGGAGAGTCAGTGAGGGAGGGTCAGGGAGAAGAGAGTCAGAGAGGGAGAGGGAGAGTCAGAGAGGGAGAGTCAGAGAGGGGAGAGTCAGAGAGGGGAGAGTCAGAGAGGGGAGAGTCAGAGAGGGAGTGGCAGGGGGAGAGTCAGGGAGGGAAAGTCGGGGAGGGAGATACAGAGAGGGAGAGCCAGGGAGGGACAGTCAGAGAGGGGGAGTCAGAGAGGGAGAGTCTGGGAGGGAGAGTCAGAGAGGGAGGGAGAGTCAGAGAGGGAGAGTCAGAGAGGGAGAGTCAGAGAGGGAGAGTCAGGGAGGGAGAGTCATGGAGGGAGAGGGAGAGTCAGCGAGGGAGAGTCAGGGAGGGAGAGTCAGGGAGGGGAGAGTCAGAGAGGGTAGAGTCAGAGAGGGAGTGGGAGAGGGAGAGTCAGGGAGGGAGAGTAAGAGAGGGAGGGAGAGTCAGAGAGGGAGAGTCAGAGATGGAGAGTCAGAGAGGGAGATTCAGAGAGGGAGAGTCAGGGAGGGAGAGGGAGGGAGAGTCAGCGAGGGAGAGTCAGGAGGGAGAGTCAGGCAGGGAGAGTCAGAGAGGGAGAGTCAGAGAGGGAGAGTCAAGGAGGGAGAGTCAGAGAGGGAGAGTCAGGGAGGCAGAGTCAGGGAGGGAGAGTCAGAGAGGGAGAGTCAGGGAGGGAGAGTCAGGGACGGAGAGTCAGAGAGGGAGGGAGAGTCAGAGAGTGAGTGCCAGGGAGGGAGAGTCAGAGAGGGAGAGTCAGAGGGAAGAGTCAGAGAGGGAGTGGGAGAGGGAGAGTCAGAGAGGGAGGGAGAGTCAGAGAGGGAGAGCCAGGGAGGGAGAGTCAGAGAGGGAGAGTCAGAGATGGAGAGTCAGGGAGGGAGAGTCAGAGAGGGAGATTCAGAGAGGGAGAGTCAGGGAGGGAGAGGGAGGGAGAGTCATCGAGGGAGAGTCAGGGAGGAAGAGTCAGGGAGTGAGAGTCAGAGAAGGAGAGTCAGGGAGGGAGAGTCAGGGAGTGAGAGTCAGAGAAGGAGAGTCAGGGAGGGAGAGTGAGAGAGGAGAGAGTCAGAGAGGGGAGAGTCAGAGAGGGAGAGGGAGAGTCAGAGAGGGAGAGTCAGGGAGGGAGAGTCAGGGAGGGAGGAGAGTCAGGGAGGGAGAGTGAGAGAGAAGAGAGTCAGAGAGGGAGAGTCAGAGAGGGAGAGGGAGAGTCAGGGAGGGAGAGTCAGAGAGGGAGAGGGAGAGGGAGAGTCAGGGAGGGAGAGTCAGAGAGGGAAAGTCAGTGAGGGAGAGTCAGAGAGGGAGAGTCAGGGAGGGAGAGTCAGAGAGGGAGAGGGAGAGTCAGAGGGGGAGAGGGAGAGTCAGGGAGGGCGAGTCAGGGAGGGGAGGGTCAGGTAGGAAGAGTCAGGGAGGGGAGAGTCAGAGAGGGAGAGGGAGAGTCAGGGAGGGACAGTCAGAGAGGGAGAGTCAGGGAGGGGAGAGTCAGTGAGGGGAGGGTCAGGGAGAAGAGAGTCAGAGAGGGAGAGGGAGAGTCAGGGAGGGATAGTCAGAGAGGGACAGTCAGAGAGGGAGAGTCAGGGAGGGAGAGTCAGGGAGGGGAGAGTCAGAGAGGGGAGAGTCAGAGAGGGGAGAGTCAGAGAGGGAGTGGCAGGGGGAGAGTCAGGGAGGGAAAGTCGGGGAGGGAGATACAGAGAGGGAGAGCCAGGGAGGGACAGTCAGAGAGGGGGAGTCAGAGAGGGAGAGTCTGGGAGGGAGAGTCAGAGAGGGAGGGAGAGTCAGAGAGGGAGAGTCAGAGAGGGAGAGTCAGAGAGGGAGAGTCAGGGAGGGAGAGTCAGGGAGGGAGAGTCATGGAGGGAGAGGGAGAGTCAGCGAGGGAGAGTCAGGGAGGGAGAGTCAGGGAGGGGAGAGTCAGAGAGGGTAGAGTCAGAGAGGGAGTGGGAGAGGGAGAGTCAGGGAGGGAGAGTAAGAGAGGGAGGGAGAGTCAGAGAGGGAGAGTCAGAGATGGAGAGTCAGAGAGGGAGATTCAGAGAGGGAGAGTCAGGGAGGGAGAGGGAGGGAGAGTCAGCGAGGGAGAGTCAGGGAGGGAGAGTCAGGCAGGGAGAGTCAGAGAGGGAGAGTCAGAGAGGGAGAGTCAAGGAGGGAGAGTCAGAGAGGGAGAGTCAGGGAGGCAGAGTCAGGGAGGGAGAGTCAGAGAGGGAGAGTCAGGGAGGGAGAGTCAGGGACGGAGAGTCAGAGAGGGAGGGAGAGTCAGAGAGTGAGTGCCAGGGAGGGAGAGTCAGAGAGGGAGAGTCAGGGAGGGAGAGTCAGAGAGGGAGGGAGAGTCAGAGAGGGAGAGTCAGGGAGGGAGAGTCAGGGAGGGAGAGCCTTGCAGGATGAGGGAGAGTCAGGGTGGGAGAGTCAGACAGGAAGAGGGAGAGTCAGGGAGGGAGAGTCAGACAGGAAGAGGGAGAGTCAGGGAGGGAGAGTCAGGCAAGAAGAGAGAGAGTCAGGGAGGGAGAGTCGGGCAGGAAGAGGGACAGTCAGGTAGGGAGAGCCAGGCAGTAAGAGGGAGTCAGGGAGGGAGAGTCAGGCAAGGAGAGGGAGAGTCAGGGAGAGAGAGTCAGAGAGGGAGAGTCAGGGAGGGAGAGGGAGAGTCAGGGAGGGGGAGGGAGAGTCAGACAGGGAGAGGGAGGGTTAGTCAGGGAGGGGGAGGGAAAGTCAGGGAGGGGGAGTCATGCAGGAAGAGGGAGGGAGGGGGAGAGTCAGGCAGGGATACAGCATTACTATAGTAACCTGTCTGCTCCAGCTGGATACAGCATTACTATATTAACCTGTCTGCTCCAGCTGGATGCAGCATTACTATATTAACCTGTCTGCTCCAGCTGGATACAGTATTACTATATTAACCTGTCTGCTCCAGCTGGATGCAGCATTACTATATTAACCTGTCTGCTCCAGCTGGATACAGCATTACTATAGTAACCTGTCTGCTCCAGCTGGATACAGCATTACTACATTAACCTGTCTGCTCCATCTGGATACAGCATTACTGCATTAACCTGTCTGCTCCAGCTGGATGCAGCATTACTACATTAACCTGTCTGCTCCAGCTGGATGCAGCATTACTATATTAACCTGTCTGCTCCAGCTGGATACAGCATTACTATATTAACCTGTCTGCTCCAGCTGGATACGGCATTACTATATTAACCTGTCTGCTCCAGCTGGATGCAGCATTACTGTATTAACCTGTCTGCTCCAGCTGGAAACAGCATTACTATAAATACCTGTCTGCTCCAGCTGGATACAGCATTTCTATAGTAACCTGTCTGCTCCAGCTGGATGCAGCATTACTATATTAACCTGTCTGCTCCAGCTGGATACAGCATTACTATATTAACCTGTCTGCTCCAGCTGGATACGGCATTACTATATTAACCTGTCTGCTCCAGCTGGATGCAGCATTACTGTATTAACCTGTCTGCTCCAGCTGGAAACAGCATTACTATAAATACCTGTCTGCTCCAGCTGGATGCAGCATTACTATAGTAACCTGTCTGCTCCAGCTGGATACAGCATTACTATGGTAACCTGTCTGCTCCAGCTGGATACAGCATTACTATATTAACCTGTCTGCTCCAGCTGGATACAGCATTACTATATTAACCTGTCTGCTCCAGCTGGATGCAGCATTACTACATTAACCTGTCTGCTCCAGCTGGATACAGCATTACTATGGTAACCTGTCTGCTCCAGCTGGATACAGCATTACTATATTAACCTGTCTGCTCCAGCTGGATACAGCATTACTATATTAACCTGTCTGCTCCAGCTGGATGCAGCATTACTACATTAACCTGTCTGCTCTAGCTGGATACAGCATTACTATAGTAACCTGTCTGCTCCAGCTGGATGCAGCATTACTATAGTAACCTGTCTGCTCCTGCTGGATACAGCATTACTATAGTAACCTGTCTGCTCCAGCTGGATGCAGCATTACTATAGTAACCTGTCTGCTCCAGCTGGATACAGCATTACTATAGTAACCTGTCTGCTCCAGCTGGATACAGCATTACTATAGTAACCTGTCTGCTCCAGCTGGATACAGCATTACTATAGTAACCTGTCTGCTCCAGCTGGATGCAGCATTACTATAGTAACCGGTCTGCTCCAGCTGGATACAGCATTACTATAGTAACCTGTCTGCTCCAGCTGGATGCAGCATTACTATAGTAACCTGTCTGCTCCAGCTGGATACAGCATTACTATAGTAACCTGTCTGCTCCAGCTGGATACAGCATTACTATAGTAACCTGTCTGCTCCAGCTGGATACAGCATTACTATAGTAACCTGTCTGCTCCAGCTGGATACAGCATTACTATAGTAACCTGTCTGCTCCAGCTGGATGCAGCATTACTATAGTAACCTGTCTGCTCCAGCTGGATACAGCATTACTATATTAACCTGTCTGCTCCAGCTGGATGCAGCATTACTATAGTAACCTGTCTGCTCCAGCTGGATGCAGCATTACTATAGTAACCTGTCTGCTCCAGCTGGATGCAGCATTACTATAGTAACCTGTACTGAGGACTTTAAAAACAAAGTTGAAGGCTTATTATTTCCCTCAGGAGTCCATGGTCCCAAGTGGCACCGCGGTCTAAGGCACTGCATCTCAGTGCAAGAGGCATCACTACAGTCCCATAGGACGGCGCACAATTGGCCCAGCGTCGTCCAGGTTTGGCCGGGATAGGCCATCATTGTAAATAAGAATTTTGTTCTTAACTGACTTGCCTAGTTAAATAAAGGTTCAATTTAAAAAAATAAAACATTAACATTTTTGTTTCAATCTGACAGAGAGAGACGGATGGATAGAGGACAGACAAAGAGAGGAAGAGGGGTCGAAGGCAGGGAGAGGGAGAGTCAGGGAGGGAGAGGACAAACAAAGAGAGGAAGAGGCTCGAAGGCAGTGAGAGTCAGGGAGGGAGACGACAGACAAAGAGAGGAAGAGGGGTCGAGGCCCTGCAGAGTGTGACGTGAGACAGAATGTGCGTGTGATTGTCTGATTGTGTGTGTGATGTTGTGTGTCGCTGTGTGTGTGTGATGTTGTGTGTCGCTGTGTGTCTGTGATTTTGTGTGTCTCTGTGTGTGTGATGTTGTGTGTCGCTGTGTGTGTGTGATGTTGTGTGTTGCTGTGTGTGTGTCACATCTGGTGTCCTGGCAGACCTGTGGTCCTCATCCGTGTCTGACACAGAGAGAGGGCCTCGTCACTGGCTCCATTTCCACTGAAGACACAGGTGCTGCAGGGCAGGCTGACACAGTGTGTGTGTGTGTGTGTGTGTGTGTGTGTGTGTGTGTGTGTGTGTGTGTGTGTGTGTGTGTGTGTGTGTGTGTGTGTGTGTGTGTGTGTGTGTGTGTGCGTGCGTGCGTGCGTGCGTGCGTGCGTGCGTGCGTGCGTGCGTGCGTGCGTGCGTGCGTGCGTGCGTGCGTGCGTGCGTGCGTGCGTGCGCGCAATGCGTGCGTGCGCGGCGTGCGTGCGTGCGTGCGTGCGTGCGTGCGTGCGTGCGTGCGTGCGTGCGTGCGTGCGTGCGTGCGTGCGTGCGTGCGTGCGTGCGTGCGTGCGTGCGTGCGTGCGTGCGTGCGTGCGTGCGTGTTGGACTTGGGTGAGGAGACCAGCATTAGACTTGTCTACCAGTCGTGTATACATAGAATACTCGTCAACAGAGATGTTAGTATGTACCAGAGATTTCTGCAAGTCTTTAGCTGACACTCTAGGATTCTTCTTAACCTCATTGAGCATTCTGCACTGTGCTCTTGCAGTCATCTTTGCAGGACGGCCAGTCCTTGGGAGAGTAGCAGCAGTGCTGAACTTCCTCCATTTATAGACTATTTATCTTACCCTTTCCAGCTTTATTCAAGTCAACAATTCTTAATCGTAGGTCTTCTGAGATCTCTTTTGTTTGAGGCATGTTTCACATCAGGCAATGCTTCTTGTGAATAGTAAACTCACATTTTGTGAGTGTTTTTTATGGGGCAAGGCAGCTCTAACCAACATCTCCAATCTGTCGTCTGTCGTCTTGGCTGTCGTCTGCCACCATACATTTTCTGCCAGTTGAGTATAGACTACACTGCCTACATAATACTGCCAGTTGAGTATAGACTACACGGCCTAAATCAAACTGCCAGTTGAGTATAGACTACACGGCCTAAATAATACTGCCAGTTGAGTATAGACTACACGGCCTAAATAATACTGCCAGTTGAGTATAGACTACACTGCCTAAATAATACTGCCAGTTGAGTATAGACTACACGGCCTAAATAATACTGCCAGTTGAGTATAGACCTCACGGCCTAAATAATACTGCCAGTTGAGTATAGACTACACGGCCTAAATAATACTGCCAGTTGAGTATAGACTACACGGCCTAAATAATACTGCCAGTTGAGTATAGACTACACGGCCTAAATAATACTGCCAGTTGAGTATAGACTACACTGCTTAAATAATACTGCCAGTTGAGTATAGACTACACGGCCTAAATAATACTGCCAGTTGAGTATAGACTACACGGCCTAAATAATACTGCCAGTTGAGTATAGACTACACGGCCTAAATAATACTGCCAGTTGAGTATAGACTACACGGCCTAAATAATACTGCCAGTTGAGTATAGACTACACGGCCTAAATAATACTGCCAGTTGAGTATAGACTACACGGCCTAAATAATACTGCCAGTTGAGTATAGACTACACAGCCTAAATAATACTGCCAGTTGAGTATAGACTACATGGCCTAAATAATACTGCCAGTTGAGTATAGACTACACGGCCTGAATAATACTGCCAGTTGAGTATAGACTACACGGCCTAAATAATGCTGCCAGTTGAGTATAGACTACACGGCCTAAATAATACTGCCAGTTGAGTATAGACTACACGGCCTAAATAATACTGCCAGTTGAGTATAGACTACACTGCTTAAATAATACTGCCAGTTGAGTATAGACTACACGGCCTAAATAATACTGCCAGTTGAGTATAGACTACACGGCCTAAATAATACTGCCAGTTGAGTATAGACTACACTGCTTAAATAATACTGCCAGTTGAGTATAGACTACACGGCCTAAATAATACTGCCAGTTGAGTATAGACTACACGGCCTAAATAATACTGCCAGTTGAGTATAGACTACACAGCCTAAATAATACTGCCAGTTGAGTATAGACTACACGGCCTAAATAATACTGCCAGTTGAGTATAGACTACACGGCCTGAATAATACTGCCAGAAACAAAAAGACGACACTACACAAAAATGAATTTCTACAAAGAAATCTAAATCCAACGGAACATAATCCAAAAGCAGGATTTGGGTATCAACTGTGAAGACATAACACAGCCTACTGTGAAGACATAACACAGCCTACTGTGAAGACATAACACAGCCTACTGTGAAGACATAACACAGTCTACTGTGAAGACATAACACAGCCAACTGTGAAGACATAACACAGCCTACTGTGAAGACATAACACAGCCTACTGTGAAGACATAACACAGCCTACTGTGAAGACATAACACAGCCTACTGTGAAGACATAACACAGCCTACTGTGAAGACATAACACAGCCTACTGTGAAGACATAACACAGCCTACTGTGAAGACATAACACAGTCTACTGTGAAGACATAACACAGCCTACTGTGAAGACATAACACAGCCTACTGTGAAGACATAACACAGTCAACTATGAAGACATAACACAGCCTACTGTGAAGACATAACACAGCCTACTGTGAAGACATAACACAGCCTACTGTGAAGACATAACACAGCCTACTGTGAAGACATAACACAGCCTACTGTGAAGACATAACACAGTCTACTGTGAAGACATAACACAGCCTACTGTGAAGACATAACACAGCCTACTGTGAAGACATAACACAGTCAACTATGAAGACATAACACAGCCTACTGTGAAGACATAACACAGCCTACTGTGAAGACATAACACAGTCTACTGTGAAGACATAACACAGCCTACTGTGAAGACATAACACAGCCTACTGTGAAGACATAACACAGCCTACTGTGAAGACATAACACAGTCTACTGTGAAGACATAACACAGTCTACTGTGAAGACATAACACAGTCTACTGTGAAGACATAACACAGTCTACTGTGAAGACATAACACAGTCTACTGTGAAGACATAACACAGCCTACTGTGAAGACATAACACAGCCTACTGTGAAGACATAACACAGCCTACTGTGAAGACATAACACAGCCTACTGTGAAGACATAACACAGCCTACTGTGAAGACATAACACAGCCTACTGTGAAGACATAACACAGCCTACTGTGAAGACATAACACAGCCTACTGTGAAGACATAACACAGTCTACTGTGAAGACATAACACAGCCTACTGTGAAGACATAACACAGCCTACTGTGAAGACATAACACAGCCTACTGTGAAGACATAACACAGCCTACTGTGAAGACATAACACAGCCTACTGTGAAGACATAACACAGCCTACTGTGAAGACATAACACAGCCTACTGTGGAGACATAACACAGCCTACTGTGGAGACATAACACAGCCTACTGTGGAGACATAACACAGCCTACTGTGAAGACATAACACAGCCTACTGTGAAGACATAACACAGTCTACTGTGAATACATAACACAGCCTACTGTGAAGACATAACACAGTCTACTGTGAAGACATAACACAGCCTACTGTGAAGACATAACACAGCCTACTGTGAAGACATAACACAGCCTACTGTGAAGACATAACACAGCCTACTGTGAAGATATAACACAGCCTACTGTGAAGACATAACACAGTCTACTGTGAAGACATAACACAGCCTACTATGAAGACATAACACAGCCTACTGTGAAGACATAACACAGTCTACTGTGAAGACATAACACAGCCTACTGTGAAGACATAACACAGCCTACTGTGGAGACATAACACAGCCTACTGTGAAGACATAACACAGCCTACTGTGAAGACATAACACAGTCTACTGTGAATACATAACACAGCCTACTGTGAAGACATAACACAGTCTACTGTGAAGACATAACACAGCCTACTGTGAAGACATAACACAGTCTACTGTGAAGACATAACATAGTCTACTGTGAAGACATAACACAGTCTACTGTGAAGACAACATACAGCCTACTGTGAAGACAACACACAGCCTACTGTGAAGACATAACACAGTCTACTGTGAAGACATAACATAGTCTACTGTGAAGACATAACACAGTCTACTGTGAAGACAACATACAGCCTACTGTGAAGACAACACACAGTCTACTGTGAAGACAACACACAGTCTACTGTGAAGACAACACACAGTCTCCTGTGAAGACAACATACAGCCTACTGTGAAGACAACATACAGTCTACCCACATATGGATATTCTCCCCTTCAGAGTTTACACAACACTGGCAAAGTCAGGTAGAAAGACCTTAAGAAACTCCCCCCTGGTCAAAACCATAGACCCCACAAGCAGGGGTGCTGATACATTACAATGAACTCCAAAAGTATTGGGAAAGTGACCATTTGTGTTGTTGTTTTGTCTCTGTACTCCAGCCCTTTGGATTTGAAGTGATACAATGACTATGAGATTAAAGGGCAGACTGTCAGCTTTAATTTGAGGGTATTTTCATACATACCAGGTGAACTGAGAGAGAGAGAGAGAGAGAGAGGGAGGGAGGGAGGGAGGGAGGGAGGGAGGGAGGGAGGGAGGGAGGGAGAGGAGAGGAGAGAGAGAGAGAGAGAGAGAGAGAGAGAGAGAGAGAGAGAGAGAGAGAGAGAGAGAGAGAGAGAGAGAGAGAGAGAGAGAGAGAGAGAGAGAGAGAGAGAGAGAGAGAGAGGGAGGGAGGGAGGGAGGGAGGGAGGGAGGGAGGGAGGGAGGGAGGGAGGGAAATGGGAGAAGAGAAGAGGGAGGGACAAGCATCTAACTATACTGGACAACAATATAAATGCAACAATTTCAAAGATGTTCCTGAGTTACAGTTCATAAGGAAATCAGTCGAAAGGAAATAAATAAATGAGGCCCTAATCTATGGATTTCACATGACTGGGCAGGGGTGCTGGGCCTGGGAGGGCGTAGGCCCACTCACATCGGAGCCAGGCCCACCCACTGGGGACCCAGGTCCTAGCCAATCAGAAGGAGTTTTTCTCTCAGCACCCTTGAGGGAGTCACAGCTGTATCATGGAACACAGTCCTCTACCACAGAGCTGAGACCCTGGAACGTGTGTGTGGTGCTTACCATCTCTGACCAAGGGTCACTGCTCATAATCTTGGAAGTCAACTTTTGAGAACGTTGCACACACACACACACACACACACACACACACACACACACACACACACACACACACACACACACACACACACACACACACACACGTGCGCGCGCACGCACGCAAGCACACGCACGACACACTACACACACTCTAAAGAGATGAAGTCACATTAATCTACCATTAAGTGTGTGTAAATGTGTATGTACAGATAACATATGAGAGTCAAAGGGACTCTTAGGAGGAGGATCGTATCAGACTGCCTGGTTTACAGTACACCTCTATCTGACTCTGTGTATATATCCATCCACTAAGTGTTATGTGATAAGGTGCCGTGTGTATATATCCATCCACTATTAGAATTAGGTTTAGGGTTATGAATTAGGTTTAGGGTTATGAATTAGGTTTAGGGTTATGAATTAGGTTTAGGGTTATGAATTAGGTTTAGGGTTATGAATTAGGTTTAGGGTTATGAATTAGGTTTAGGGTTATGAATTAGGTTTAGGGTTATGAATTAGGTTTAGGGTTATGAATTAGGTTTAGGGTTATGAATTAGGGTTATGAATTAGGTTTATGAATTAGGTTTAGGGTTATGTTTAGGGTTATGAATTAGGGTTATGAATTAGGGTTATGAATTAGGGTTATGAATTAGGTTTAGGGTTATGAATTAGGTTTAGGGTTATGAATTAGGGTTATGAATTAGGTTTAGGATTATGTTTAGGGTTATGAATTAGGGTTATGAATTAGGGTTATGAATTAGGGTTATGAATTAGGTTTAGGGTTATGAATTAGGTTTAGGGTTATGAATTAGGTTTAGGGTTATGAATTAGGTTTAGGGTTATGAATTAGGTTTAGGGTTATGAATTAGGTTTAGGGTTATGAATTAGGGTTATGAATTAGGTTTAGGGTTATGTTTAGGGTTATGAATTAGGGTTATGAATTAGGGTTATGAATTAGGGTTATGAATTAGGTTTAGGGTTATGAATTAGGTTTAGGGTTATGAATTAGGTTTAGGGTTATGAATTAGGTTTAGGGTTATGAATTAGGGTTATGAATTAGGTTTAGGGTTATGTTTAGGGTTATGAATTAGGGTTATGAATTAGGGTTATGAATTAGGTTTAGGGTTATGAATTAGGGTTATGAATTAGGTTTAGGGTTATGAATTAGGGTTATGAATTAGGTTTAGGGTTATGAATTAGGTTTAGGGTTATGAATTAGGTTTAGGGTTATGAATTAGGTTTAGGGTTATGTTTAGGGTTATGAATTAGGTTTAGGGTTATGAATTAGGTTTAGGGTTATGAATTAGGTTTAGGGTTATGAATTAGGTTTAGGGTTATGTTTAGGGTTATGAATTAGGGTTATGAATTAGGGTTATGAATTAGGTTTAGGGTTATGAATTAGGTTTAGGGTTATGAATTAGGTTTAGGGTTATGAATTAGGTTTAGGGTTATGAATTAGGGTTATGAATTAGGTTTAGGGTTATGATTAGGGTTATGAATTAGGGTTATGAATTAGGGTTATGAATTAGGGTTATGAATTAGGTTTAGGGTTATGAATTAGGTTTAGGGTTATGAATTAGGTTTAGGGTTATGAATTAGGTTTAGGGTTATGAATTAGGGTTATGAATTAGGGTTATGAATTAGGTTTAGGGTTATGTTTAGGGTTATGAATTAGGGTTATGAATTAGGGTTATGAATTAGGGTTATGAATTAGGGTTATGAATTAGGTTTAGGGTTATGAATTAGGTTTAGGGTTATGAATTAGGTTTAGGGTTATGAATTAGGTTTATGAATTAGGTTTAGGGTTATGTTTAGGGTTATGAATTAGGGTTATGAATTAGGGTTATGAATTAGGTTTAGGGTTATGAATTAGGGTTATGAATTAGGTTTAGGGTTATGAATTAGGGTTATGAATTAGGTTTAGGGTTATGAATTAGGTTTAGGGTTATGAATTAGGTTTAGGGTTATGAATTAGGTTTAGGGTTATGTTTAGGGTTATGAATTAGGTTTAGGGTTATGAATTAGGTTTAGGGTTATGTTTAGGGTTATGAATTAGGTTTAGGGTTATGAATTAGGTTTAGGGTTATGAATTAGGGTTATGAATTAGGTTTAGGGTTATGTTTAGGGTTATGAATTAGGGTTATGAATTAGGGTTATGAATTAGGGTTATGAATTAGGGTTATGAATTAGGTTTAGGGTTATGAATTAGGGTTATGAATTAGGTTTAGGGTTATGTTTAGGGTTATGAATTAGGGTTATGAATTAGGGTTATGAATTAGGTTTAGGGTTATGAATTAGGTTTAGGGTTATGAATTAGGTTTAGGGTTATGAATTAGGTTTAGGGTTATGAATTAGGTTTAGGGTTATGAATTAGGGTTATGAATTAGGTTTAGGGTTATGAATTAGGGTTATGAATTAGGTTTAGGGTTATGTTTAGGGTTATGAATTAGGGTTATGAATTAGGTTTAGGGTTATGTTTAGGGTTATGAATTAGGTTTAGGGTTTTGAATTAGGTTTAGGTTTATGAATTAGGTTTAGGGTTATGAATTAGTTTAGGGTTATGAATTAGGTTTAGGGTTATGAATTAGGTTTAGGGTTATGTTTAGGGTTATGAATTAGGTTTAGGGTTATGAATTAGGTTTAGGGTTATGAATTAGTTTAGGGTTATGAATTAGGTTTAGGGTTATGTATTAGGTTTAGGGTTATGAATTAGGTTTAGGGTTATGAATTAGGTTCAGGGTTATGAATTAGGTTTAGGGTTAGGGTTATGAATTAGGTTTAGGGTTATGTATTAGGTTTAGGGTTATGAATTAGGTTCAGGGTTATGAATTAGGTTTAGGGTTATGAATTAGGTTTAGGGTTATGAATTAGGTTTAGGTTTGTGAGCTAGGATTAGGGTTATGAGCTAGGTTTAGGGTTATGAGCTAGGTTTAGGGTTATGAGCTAGGTTTAGGGTTATGAGCTAGGTTTAGGGTTATGAATTAGGTTTAGGTTTGTGAGCTAGGATTAGGGTTATGAGCTAGGTTTGGGGTTATGAGCTAGGTTTAGGGTTATGAGCTAGGGTTAGTTTTAGGGTTAGGGTTATGAGCTAGTTTTAGGGTTATGAGCTAGGTTCAGGGTTATGAGCTAGGGTTAGTTTTAGGGTTAGGGTTATGAGCTAGTTTTAGGGTTATGAGCTAGGTTTAGCGTTAGGAGCTAGGGTTAGTTTTAGGGTTCGGGTTCGGTTTAGGGTTAGGAGCTGGGGTTAATTTTAGGGTTAGGAGCTAGGGTTAGGTTTAGGGTTAGGAGCTAGGGTTAATTTTAGGATTAGGTTTAGGGTTAGTTTTAGGGTTAGGAGCTAGGGTTAATTTTAGGGTTAGGGTTATGAGCTAGTTTTAGGGTTATGAGCTAGGTTTAGGGTTAGGAGCTAGGGTTAAGTTTAGGGTTAGGAGCTAGGGTTAGGGTTAGGAGCTAGGGTTAGGGTTAGGAGCTAGAGTTAGTTTTAGGGTTAGGAGCTAGGGTTAGTTTTAGGTTTAGGGTTAGGAGCTCGGGTTAATTTTAGGGTTAGGGGCTAGGGTTAGGGTTAGGAGCTAGGGTTAGGGTTAGGAGCTAGGGTTAGTTTTAGGGTTAGGTTTAGGGTTAATGTTAGAATTAGGTTTAGGGTTCGTGTTAAGGTCAGGTTTGAGGTTAGTGAAAATAGGATGTGTGTGTGTGTGTAGGGTTAGGGTTAGGAGCTAGGGTTAGTTTTAAGGTTAGGTTTAGGGTTAATGGTAGAATTAGGTTTAGGTTTGTGTTAAGGTCAGGTTTGGGGTTAGTGAAATAGGATGTGTGTGTGTGTGTGTGTGTGTGTGTGTGTGTGTGTGTGTGTGTGTGTGTGTGTGTGTGTGTGTGTGTGTGTGTGTGTGTGTGTGTGTGTGTGTGTGTGTGTGTGTGTGTGTGTGTGTGTGTGTGTGTGTGTGTGTGTGTGTGTGTTCAGAGGATCAAATGGCTGCCTGCTGACTGAAGCGAATTGATTAGAGGATCATATCAGACCACACTGTTTATCCTGTGCTTAAATTCTTCTATAGCAAACACACACACAGACAGAGAGAGAGACTAACTCAGACAGAGATGAGGGAGTGGTTCTCCACCTTCCTCACTATCCAGGTGAGAGGACACATACTGTCAGACTGGTTATTATGATTCACTGTTCTGTCTGCCACACTGTTCTGTCTGCCACACTGTTCTGTCTGCCACACTGTTCTGTCTGTCATACTGTTCTGTCTGTCACACTGTTCTGTCTGTCACACTGGTTATTATGATTCACTGTTCTGTCTGTCACACTGTTCTGTCTGTCACACTGTTCTGTCTGTCACACTGTTCTGTCTGCCACACTGTTCTGTCTGTCACACTGTTCTGTCTGCCACACTGTTCTGTCTGTCACACTGTTCTGTCTGCCACACTGTTCTGTCTGTCACACTGGTTATTATGATTCACTGTTCTGTCTGTCACACTGTTCTGTCTGTCACACTGTTCTGTCTGTCACTGTTCTGTCTGTCACACTGTTCTGTCTGTCACACTGTTCTGTCTGCCACACTGTTCTGTCTGTCACACTGTTCTGTCTGCCACACTGTTCTGTCTGTCACACTGGTTATTATGATTCACTGTTCTCACACTAATAATTAGGATCCAGAGTTGAGATCCCCATCCCTTCTCTCTCGCTCTCTCTCAATCCAATTTCAATTTAAGGGGATTTATTGGCATGGGAAACATATGTTAACATTGCCAAAGTAAGTCAAAAATAGATTATAAACAAAAGTTAAATAAACAATACAAAATGTACAGTAAACATTACACTCACAAAAGTTCCAAAACAATAAAGACATTATTAAATGTCATATTATTATTATGTACAGTATTGTAATGATGTGCAAATAGTTAAAGTGCACGAGGAAAAATGAATGAACAAATATAGTTTGTAATTACATTTTGTTTGTTCTTCACCGGTTGCCCTTTTCTTATGGCAAATCTTGCTGCTGTGATGTCACACTGTGGTATTTTACCCAGTAGATATGGGAGTTTATCAAAATTGGACTTGTTTTCAAATTCTTTGTGGGTCTGTGTAATCTGTAATCTCTAATATTGGTCATGAGATTAACTTTTGTTATTGACCAAATACTTATTTTCCACCATCATTTGCAAATAAATTAATAAAAAATCCTACAATGTGATTTTCTGGATTTTTTTTCTCATTATGTCTGTCAGAGTTGAAGTGTACCTATGATGAAAATTACAGGCCTCTCTCATCTTTTTAAGTGGGAGAACTTGCATAATTGGTGACTGACTAAATGCTTTTTTGCCCCACTGTACATATGAGATGAGTAGTGTAGGGTATGTAAACATTATATAATGTTGCATTGTTTAAAGTGACTAGTGATACGTTTATTACATCCAATTTTTTATTATTAAAGTGGCTGGAGATTTGAGTCAGTATGTTGGCAGCAGCCTCTCTGAGTTAGTGATGGCTGTTTTTGTTGGTTATGTCGTTGTAGTTGTGTCTAGGGGGGAATATGGGGAGGGAATGCTGTCACCTCCAGGTAGGTGTTTGTCTCCCTGTGTGCTGAGGGTGTCAGGTTCTTGTCCGGTTCTGGCATTTAGGTCGCCACAGACTAGTAAATGTCCCTGGGCCTTTTTAATGATTTTTTAAATGTATTCTTTATTTAACTAGGCAAGTCAGTTAAGAACAAATTCTTATTTACAATGACGGACAGATTCTCATTTACATTGACGGCCTACCCCAGCTAAACCTGGCCGTGGGATTCCCAATAACGGCCGGTTGTGATACAGCCTGGATTCGAACCAGGGTGTCTGTAGCGACACCTTAATCACTGAGATGTAGTGCCTTAGACCACTGCGCCACTCGGGAGCCTGAGTGCCAGACACGATCACCAGGATGGAACACAGGCACCTCACTGCGGTGGTGATCCGCCTGCTCCTTCTGGTGACGGACGGCATGCGAGCTTCACTCCAAACCTCTGGGCACTGGAACCATTCGTCCACCACAGGGGCTTCGGTCTGGCTCGGAGACCATGGAGCCAGGCCTGGCTGATAACCCAGGTCCGGCTGATAACCCAGGTCCGGCTGATAACCCAGGTCCGGCTGATAACCCAGGTCTGGCTGATAACCCAGGCCCGGCTGATAACCCAGCTCCTGGTTCATCCTCTCCACCTGCCCATTGGACTGAGGCCGGTACCATGAAGTGAGGCTGACCGTGACCCCCAGTTTCTCCATGAACGCCCTCCATACCCCTGACATGAATTGGGGCCCACTGTCAGAGACAATGTCCTCCGGAAGGCCATAGTGCCAGAAGACCTGCTGGAACAGTGCCTCAGTGAACTGGAGAGATGTGGGGAGACCAGAGAGAGGGATAAACTGGCATTCGGGTGACCAGTCCGTGATTTTCATCCTCAATCATGAGATGGTGGGGTTAAGGCGTTGGAGCAATGGGAACCCGAGGTGGATCTTGTGAGCTGGTGCACTAGTGATGAGGAAGGGAATATTCTCCTGATGAATGGACTCCACGGTGAGGGTGAGTGGCGTGGTGATGTGTGTAATGGAGGCATGGTTCTGGTCAATAAAGTTCCCCGCAGCTCAGGCTCAGATACAGAGTCGTCACTGAGGGAGGGAGGGAGAGAAGCGATGAGGGTATTGACGCTCCCGAAGTAGGTTATCCAGATGGATGGCCATCGCGATGAGTGCGTCCAAAGAGAGGTTGTCATCGCGACATACCGGTTCCGTATGGACCTCCTCGCGCAGTCCTCTTCTGAATAGCGTACGGAGCGCCGGCTCATTCCATCCGCTGGATGCTGCTACAGTCTGGAAGGGGAGCGCACTCGGCAGCTGTCTGGTCATCCTGCTGTAGTTGGAATCAGCGCTCACTCCCCTTTATGCCCTCCGGTGGATGATCAAAGATACAGAGCCATGAACCCCTCATACGAATCCAGCTCCTCAGATGGCCGTAGCCCACTCCAACGCCCGCCCAGTAAGCAGAGAAGTTACTGTGGAAACCTTGGACCTCTCAGTGGTGGGAGCTCCCATCTGGTGCGCAAAACAGAGGGAGCAGGAAGTAGGAAGTCACACCATTTAGATGGGGTTCAATCATAATTATCTGGGAGGGACAGACAGGCATCGTTGACCTGGGTGGACTGCTGAATGGACTGGTGTACTGGCTCACTGGGTCGACTGGTGGTCAGAGTATCCTCCGCTAGGTGAAGACAACGCCACTCGGGTATGCTCGAAACTCTTCCGTAGCCTTCCCCAGTTGCGGTCGTGGTGACGAAGTAGGTATCCCTGTTTGTCGACCGTCTGGGGGATGTCCTACCTGCTGCTTCCATTTGTTGAGGCAGACTTCTGCAAAGAAGATGCTGAGAGTCAGAAAGCAAGTGGTGAGTTAAATTATAAACGGAACACAGAACAATACAAGAACCATGAGTAGCGTATAGACATGAAACACATCAATACTGCGTGGGGAATGGCACTAAGGAAGTGACAGATATAGGGGAGGTAATCAGTGAAGTGTTGGAGTCGAACACCGGAGGGGAGGAGTAGGAGTAGACATGGGCTCAAAGGGTTTTCACACGTCTGACTTCACACTTCAGTGCTAATTGAAGGTCCCGCCAGGTCTCTCCCAATTCAATTCTCTCTCTCTCCTCTCTCTCTCTCTCAATTCAACGACTGTCATGGTGTGCTTGGACCATGTTAGTTTGTTGTTGATGTGGACACCAAGGAACTTGAGGCCCTCAGCCTGCTCCACTACAGCCCCGTTGATGAGAATGGGGGCGTACTCCGTTCTCTTTTTCCTGTAGTCCACAATCATCTCCTTTGTCTTGAAAGAATGGTCACCCGCCCGCCCTCTCTCTCTCTCTCTCTCTCTCTCTCTCTCTCTCTCTCTCTCTCTCTTTCTCTCTCTCTCTCTCTCTCTCTCTCTCTCTCTCTCTCAATTCAATGGCTTTATTGGCATGGGAAACATGTGTTAACATTGCCAAAGCAAGTGAGGTAGTTAATATATAAAGTGAAATAAACAATAAAAATTAACATCACACATACAGAAGTTTCAAAACAATAAAGACATTACAAATGTCATATTATATATATATACAGTGTTTTAACAATGTACAAATGGTAAAGGACACAAGATAAAATAAATAAGCATAAATATGGGTTGTATTTACAATGGTGTGTGTTCTTCACTGGTTGCACTTTTCTCGTGGCAACAGGTCACAAATCTTGCTGCTGTGATGTCACACTGTGGAATTTCACCCAGTAGATATGGGAGTTTATCAAAATTGGATTTGTTTTCTGATTCTTTGTGGATCTGTGTAATCTGAGGGAAATATGTCTCTCTAATATGGTCATACATTGGGCAGGAGGTTAGGAAGTGCAACTCAGTTTCCACCTCATTTTGTGGGCAGTGAGCACATAGCCTGTCTTCTCTTGAGAGCCATGTCTGCCTACGGCAGCCTTTCTCAATAGCAAGGCTATGTTCACTGAGTCTGTACATAGTCAAAGCTTTCCTTAATTTTGGGTCAGTCACAGTGGTCAGGTATTCTGCCGCTGTGTACACTCTGTTTAGGGCCAAAAAGCATTCTAGTTTGCTCTGTTTTTTTGTTAATTCTTTCCAATGTGTCAAGTAATTATCCTTTTGTTTTCTCATGATTTGGTTGGGTCTAATTGTGCTGCTTTCCTGGGGCTCTTCAGTGTGTGTTTGTGTTTGTGAACAGAGCCCCAGGACCAGCTTGCTTAGGGGACTCTTCTCCAGGTTCATCTCTCTGTAGGTGATGGCTTTGTTGTGGAAGGTTTGGGAATCGCTTCCTTTTAAGTGGTTATAGAATTTAACGGCTCTTTTCTGGATTTTGATAATTAGTGGGTATCGGCCTAATTCTGCTCTGCGTGCATTATGTGGTGTTCTACGTTGTACACGGAGGATATTTTTGCAGAATTCTGCATGCAGAGTCTCAATTTTGTGTTTGTCCCATTTTGTGAAGTCTTGGTTGGTGAGCGGACCCCAGACCTCACAACCATAAAGGGCAATGGGCACTATGACTGATTCAAGTATTTTTAGCCAGATCCTAATTGGTATGTTAAAATGTATGTTCCTTTTGATGGCATAGAATGCCCTTCTTGCCTTGTCTCTCAGATCGTTCACAGCTTTGTGGAAGTTACCTGTGGCGCTGATGTTTAGGCCGAGGTATGTATAGTTTTTTGTGTGCTCTAGGGCAACAGTGTCTAGATGGAATTTGTATTTGTGGTCCTGGTAACTGGACCTTTTTTGGAACACCATTATTTTGGTCTTACTGAGATTTACTGTCAGGGCCCAGGTCTGGAAGAATCTGTGCAGAAGATCTAGGTGCTGCTGTAGGCCCTCCTTGGTTGGTGACAGAAGCACCAGATCATCAGCAAACAGTAGACATTTGACTTCAGATTCTAGTAGGGTGAGGCCGGGTGCTGCAGGCTTTTCTAGTGCCCGCGCCAATTCGTTGATATGTATGTTGAAGAGGGTGGGGCTTAAGCTGCATCCCTGTCTCACCCCACGGCCCTGTGGGAAGAAATGTGTTTTTTTCCAATTTTAACCACACACTTGTTGTTTGTGTACATGGATTTTATAATGTTGTATGTTTTACCCCCAACACCACTTTCCATCAATTTGTATAGCAGTCTCTCTCTCTCTCTCTCTCTCTCTCTCTCTCTCTCTCTCTCTCTCTCTCTCTCTCTCTCTCTCTCTCTCTCTCTCTCTCTCTCTCTCTCTCTCTCTCTCTGTGTCTCTCTCTCTCGCTCTCTCTCTCCTTCTCTTTCTTTCTGTGTCTGTGTCTCTCTCTCTCTCTCTTTCTGTGTCTCTCTGTGTCTCTCTCTCTCTGTCTCTCTCGCTCTCTGTGACTCTCTCGCTCTCTCGCTCTCTATACACCACACAGAGAAGGACAAAGAACAGGAACACAAAATAATTGGCATAGAAATAGCTTTCTCCTCGGCTTAACACCAGCTAGACACACATACAGGCAGTCACACTCTGACATAACGATGCCGGGGCTGCTGAGATAGCTAGTGAAAAGACAGAGCAAAGAGGATTACGCTAAAAAGTCTAACTTTACGGGGTGTGTGTGTTTTTGTGTACTAGAGAGGGAGAGAAAGAGAAAGAACGAGTGGTGCTGAGGAGAAATCCGAGCCCATTATTTAATAAAAACCCAATCTCAACCCCAGCCTTATCTCCAACTAAGTCTCTGACAGAAGTAGCTGGAAAGTTAAAAGTTCATATGCATTCTGCTTCATGCAACAAAACAGCTTACATAACTCACTCCCTCACATAGACACACATCAATGCAGTCTGTAGTACAGGACAGTGCCCTGTGGCTATATTTACACAATGTTCTCTCTCTCTCTCTCTCTCTCTCTCTCTCTCTCTCTCTCTCTCTCTCTCTCTCTCTCTCTCTCTCTCTCTCTCTCTCTCTCAATTCAATGGGCTTTATTGGCATGGGAAACATATGTTAACACTGCCATCTCTCTCTCTCTTTGATGATTCTGCATTTTGCTCTGAGGGATCCTAGATTCATACATATTATGCATGAGGCTTTTTCGTTCTCTCTCTCTCTCTCTCTCTCTCTCTCTCTCTCTCTCTCTCTCTCTCTCTCTCTCTCTCTCTCTCTCTCTCTCTCTCTCTCTCTCTCTCTCTCTCTCTCTCTCTCTCTCTCTCTCCATGTATTTATTCTGTTCCTCGGGCTATAATTTGAAAGGCTAAAGTGTTGTATCATCCCACTTCTCGCTGACACACACACACACACACACACACACACACACACACACACACACACACACGCACACACATACATACACACACTAGATGGTCTTACATTCATGCATGTGACACATCACAGCCACAGGGTTAGAGGTTAGGGGTCAGAGTTAGTGGCAACTGGGAGGGAGAGTAGAATCCCTGATGAGACTGTCATGACTCACACTAAAGAAACACAATCCAACACACCGTGAAAAGTCTTCATCCATCAGACAGGATGAGGAGGATGAGGAGGATGAGGAGGATGAGGAGGATGAGGAGGATGAGGAGGATGAGGAGGATGAGGAGGATGAGGAGGATGAGGAGGATGAGGAGAGGAGAGTAAAGAATAGATAAATACGGAAAGAGAGAGTGAGTGTTACGTAAAGTCAGAAAGAGAGAGAGATGAGAGACACAGAGAGAGCGTAAGGTACAGATGAGAGATAGAGTGTTAGGGAGAGAGAGAGAAGCAGCACTTCCTAACCTCCTGCCAAATGAATGACCATATTAGAGAGACATTTTCCCCTCAGATTACACAGACCGACAAAGAGTTTGGAAACAAATCAAATTTGGATAAACTCTCATATCTATTGGGTGAAATACCACAGTGTGCAATCACAGTAGCAATGTTTGTGAAAGGCTGTGCAACCAATGCACAACAGCAGAACCTGAGACAGAGCTGCATTTCCTGACAAAATGTAAAAAATATAAAACAATTAGAAAGTTGTCTCTATTTGAAGCAGAGGTCATAGATCTCAGAGAGAACAAGCTCCATGAGGACGACACTGTCCAGAAACTAAAAGAAGAGGTGAAACAGTTGAGGGAGGAGAGCAGAGCGTCTATTGCTAAATTAGAAAGCAGAGTGGACAAACTGAGTCAGACAAATGATGACCTCAGAGACCATCTGAGCACAACGAGAGAGGAGCTAGAGCAGAGAGAGAGAGGTACATTGACACCCTCAACCAGCAGCTAGTCATTATGTCCTCTGCATCTAGAGAACATGTTCACCAGCTTGGTACATCCTGAGACCAGCACAACCAGCATGGCCTCCCCCACACAGCCTGATGACACTGCACCAGCCTCCCAGTCTGCTCCAGCCTCCCAGTCTGCTCCAGCCTCCCAGTCTGCTCCAGCCTCCCAGTCTGCTCCAGCCCAGGTCAACCTACCAGCTTCTCAGACTGCTCCAGCCCAGGTCAACCTACCAGTCTCCCAGTCTGCTCCAGCCTCCCAGTCTGCTCCAGTCCAGGTCAACCTACCATCCTCTCAGTCTGCTCCAGCCCAGTTCAGAATACCAGCCTGCCAGTCTGCTCCAGCCCAGGTCAACCTACCAGTCTCCCAGTCTGCTCCAGCCCAGGTTAACCTACCAGCCTCCCAGTCAGCTCCAGCCCAGGTCAACCTACCAGCCTCCCAGTCTGCTGCAGCCCAGGTCAACCTACCAGTCTCCCAGTCTGCTCCAGCCCAGGTAACCTACCAGCCTCCCAGCCTGCTCCATCCCAGGTCAACCTACCAGCCTCCCAGTCAGCTCCAGCCCAGGTCAACCTACCAGTCTCCCAGTCTGCTCCAGCCCAGGTCAACCTACCAGCCTCCCAGTCTGCTCCAGCCCAGGTCAGAATACCAGCCTCCCAGTTTTTTCCAGACGCCCAGTCTGCTCCAGCCCAGGTCAGAATACCAGCCTCCCAGTCTGTTCCAGCCCAGCTCAACCTACAAGCCTCTCAGTCTGCTCCAGCCCAGGTGAACCTACCAGACTCCAAGTCTGCTCCAGCCCAGGTCAACCTACCAGCCTCTCAGTCTGCTCCAGCCCAGGTCAGAATACCAGCCTCCCAGTCTGCTCCAGCCAAGGTAAACCTACCAGCCTCCCAGTCTGCTCCAGCCCAGGTTAACCTACCAGCCTCCCGGTCAGCTCCAGCCCAGGTCAACCTACCAGTCTCCCAGTCTGCTCCAGCCCAGGTCAGAATACCAGCCTCCCAGTCTGCTCCAGCCAAGGTAAACCTACCAGCCTCCCAGTCTGCTCCAGCCCAGGTCAGAATACCAGCCTCCCAGTCTGCTCCAGCCAAGGTAAACCTACCAGTCTCCCAGTCTGCTCCAGCCCAGGTTAACCTACCAGCCTCCCGGTCAGCTCCAGCCCAGGTCAACCTACCAGTCTCCCAGTCTGCTCCAGCCCAGGTCAGAATACCAGCCTCCCAGTCTGCTCCACCCAGACAATCACCCACAACTGCAATCCTAATTGATTCAAATGGGAAGTTCTTAGTCCAGGAAAGTTTATTCCCTAGACACCAGGTGTATAAGTTCTGGTGTCCTACAACTGAGAGTGCAATGGAGCTACTCAGTCAGACCAGGATTGACACCCCTGACAACATCATCTTCCACACTGGCACAAACGACCTTCATGCCAGAGGTGAAAATGTATCTGGGGCAGTGAGGAGAGTGGCAGAACAGGCACAGGCTATGTTCCCAACAACCAATATAGTTGTGTCCACCCTCCTACCAAGAAAAGACTTCCCAGGAAAGATGATCGACAAAATAAATCAACAGATCACTGTGGACTGTGCCTCACTGCTCAACGTCAGAACAGCTCACCACCCCACTCTGACATGTCAACACTTATATGATAATGTACATCTGGATCAGGACAGTATCAGAACCTTTGCCAAGGACCTAACAGATACAACACTTGGAAGGGACCCACACACCCATCACCCCAGCAACAAAGGTCCCCCGCCCCACCTTCTGAAACAACAGTACCTCCACCATCCCAAGGAGAGAAGAGCCAGACATGGCTTATTACAGCACAGCTCTACTAGACCAGGCCCAAAACAGCACATATTTACCTGACCAGACCCGCCTCAGGACAGCACGACTAGACCCGTCCCATCACAACACAGCTCTACTAGACCAGGCCCAAAACAGCACATATTTACCAGACCAGACCCGCCTCAGGACAGCACGACTAGACCAGGCCCATCACAACATAGCTCTACTAGACCAGGCCCAACACAGCACAGCTCTACTAGACCAGGCCCGTCACAACACAGCTCTACTAGACCAGGCCCGTCACAACACAGCTCTACTAGACCAGGCCCAACACAACACAGCTCTACTAGACCCGGCCCAACACAACACAGCTCTACTAGACCAGGCCCATTACTACACAGCTCTACTAGACCAGGCCCATCACAGTACATATTTACCTGACCAGACCCGCCTCAGGACAGCACGACTAGACCCGGCCCATCACAACACAGCTCTACTAGACCAGGCCCAACACAGCACATATTTACCAGACCAGACCCGCCTCAGGACAGCACGACTAGACCCGGCCCATCACAACACAGCTCTACTAGACCAGGCCCAACACAGCACATATTTACCTGACCAGACCCGCCTCAGGACAGCACGACTAGACCCGGCCCATCACAACACAGCTCTACTAGACCCGGCCCATCACAACACAGCTCTACTAGACCCGGCCCATCACAACACAGCTCTACTAGACCTGGCCCATCACAACACAGCTCTACTAGACCCGGCCCATCACAACACAGCTCTACTAGACCCGTCCCATCACAACACAGCTCTACTAGACCAGGCCCATCACAACACTGCTCTACTAGACCTGGCCCATCACAACACAGCTCTACTAGACCCGGCCCATCATAACACAGCTCTACTAGACCCGGCCCACCACAACACAGCTCTACTAGACCCGGCCCATCACAACACAGCTCTACTAGACCAGGCCCAACACAGCACGTATTTACCAGACCAGACCCGCCTCAGGACAGCACGACTAGACCCGGCCCATCACAACACAGCTCTACTAGACCAGGCCCAACACAGCACATATTTACCTGACCAGACCCGCCTCAGGACAGCACGACTAGACCCGGCCCATCACAACACAGCTCTACTAGACCCGGCCCATCACAACACAGCTCTACTAGACCCGGCCCATCACAACACAGCTCTACTAGACCTGGCCCATCACAACACAGCTCTACTAGACCCGGCCCATCACAACACAGCTCTACTAGACCCGTCCCATCCCATCACCTGGCCCATCACAACACAGCTCTACTAGACCCGGCCCATCACAACACAGCTCTACTAGACCTGGCCCATCACAACACAGCTCTACTAGACCAGGCCCATCACAACACAGCTCTACTAGTCCAGGCCCATCACAAAAGACTAGACCAGGCCCATCACAACACAGCTCTTCAGACCTGGCCCATTACTACACAGCTCTACTAGACCAGGCCCATCACAACACAGCTCTACTAGACCAGGCCCATCACAACACAGCTCTACTAGACCCGGCCCATCACAACACAGCTCTACTAGACCAGTCCCACAACACAGCTCACAACACAGCTCTACTAGACCTGGCCCATCACAACACAGCTCTACTATACCTGGCCCATCACAACACAGCTCTACTAGTCCAGGCCCATCACAAAACCGCTCTACTAGACCAGGCCCATCACAACACAGCTCTTCTAGACCTGGCCCATTACTACACAGCTCTACTAGACCAGGCCCATCACAACACAGCTCTACTAGACCAGGCCCATCACAACACAGCTCTACTAGACCAGGCCCATCACAACACAGCTCTACTAGACCAGGCCCATCACAACACAGCTCTACAAGACCCGTCCCATCACAACACAGCTCTACTAGACCAGGCCCATCACAACACAGCTCTACTAGACCTGGCCCATCACAACACAGCTCTACTAGACCCGTCCCATCACAACAAAGCTCTACTCGACCTGGCCCATCACAAAACTGCTCTACTAGACCTGGTCCATCACAACACAGCTCTACTAGACCTGGCCCATCACAACACAGCTCTACTAGACCAGGCCCATCACAACACAGCTCTACTAGACCAGGCCCATTACTACACAGCTCTACTAGACCAGGCCCATCACAACACAGCTCTACTAGACCTGGCCCATTACTACACAGCTCTACTAGACCAGGCCCAACACAGTACATATTTACCTGACCAGACCCGCCTCAGGACAGCACGACTAGACCCGGCCCATCACAACACAGCTCTACTAGACCCGTCCCATCACAACACAGCTCTACTAGACCTGGCCCATCACAACACAGCTCTACTAGACCTGGCCCATCACAACACAGCTCTACTAGACCAGGCCCATCACAACACAGCTCTACTAGACCCGTCCCATCACAACACAGCTCTACTAGACCAGGCCCATCACAACACAGCTCTACTAGACCAGGCCCATCACAACACAGCTCTACTAGACCAGGCCCATCACAACACAGCTCTACTAGACCAGGCCCATCACAACACAGCTCTACTAGACCAGGCCCATCACAACACAGCTCTACTAGACCAGGCCCATCACAACACAGCTCTACTAGACCAGGCCCATCACAACACAGCTTTACTAGACCAGGCCCATCACAACACAGCTCTACTAGACCAGGCCCATCACAGCTCTACTAGACCATCACAACACAGCTCTACTAGACCAGCCCATCACAACACAGCTCTACTAGACCAGTCCCATCACAACACAGCTCTACTAGACCAGTCCCATCACAACACAGGCTAGTCCCATCACAACACAGCTCTACTAGACCTGGTCCATCACAACACAGCTCTACTAGACCTGGTCCATCACAACACAGCTCTACTAGACCTGGTCCATCACAACACAGCTCTACTAGACCTGGTCCATCACAACACAGCTCTACTAGACCAGGCCCATCACAACACAGCTCTACTAGACCAGGCCCATCACAACACAGCTCTACTAGTTCAGCTTTTTATATGTATTACATTTCTACTATTGACCGTTACCATTTTATTGTTGTAGTATTATTATTTACTATGATTTTACATAATTATTTGTTATTCTTTATAATTATATTACAATGTATATTGTATACATTGTTGCTTTGTGTAACGCGTGTCGTTGGAAGGATGAGTCCAAGGAGCAGCGTTCTCTGAGTTCCACATCATTTATTAACGAAGTGAAACTTTAGAAAACGATAACAACGACCGAACAGCTTCGTTGTGCAAACTACCTGCTAACAAACAAAGAACAAGATCCCACACAGAAGGAGGGAATAGGCCTGCCTAAGTATGATCCCCAATCAGAGACAATGATAGACAGCTGCCTCTGATTGGGAACTATACCCGGCAAACAAAGAAATAGAAAAACTAGAATGCCCACCCAAATCACACCCTGACCTAACCAAATAGAGACATTAAAAGGCTCTCTAAGGTCAGGGCGTGGCACTTTGGCAATATTGACACTATGGTTTTCATGACAATAAAGCAGCTTGAACTTGAATTTGAGAGAGAGAGGTGTATTGATCCATACTCTCTCTGTGTGTGTGTGTGTGTGTGTGTGTGTGTGTGTGTGTGTGTGTGTGTGTGTGTGTGTGTGTGTGTGTGTGTGTGTGTGTGTGTGTGTGTGTGTGTGTGTGTGTGTGTGTGTGTGTGTGTGTGTGTGTGTGTGTGTGTGTGTGTGTGTGTGTGTGTGTGTGTGTGTGTGTGTGTGTGTGTGTGTGTGTGTGTGTGTGTGTGTGTGTGTGTGTGTGTGTGTGTGTGTGTGTGTGTGTGTGTGTGTGTGTGTGTGTGTGTGTGTGTGTGTGTGTGTGTGTGTGTGTGTGTGTGTGTGTGTGTGTGTGTGTGTGTGTGTGTGTCTGTGTGTGTGTCTGTGTGTGTGTGTGTGTGTGTGTGTTGGACTTGGGTGAGGAGACCAGCATTAGTCTTGTCTACCAGTCGTGTATACATAGAATACTCGTCAACAGAGATGTTAGTATGTACCAGAGATTTCTGTAAGTCTTTAGCTGACACTCTAGGATTCTTCTTAACCTCATTGAGCATTCTGCACTGTGCTCTTGCAGTCATCTTTGCAGGACGGCCAGTCCTTGGGAGAGTAGCAGCAGTGCTGAACTTCCTCCATTTATAGACTATTTATCTTACCGTGGACTGACTTTTAGAGGTACCTTTGTAACCCTTTCCAGCTTTATGCAAGTCAACAATTCTTAATCGTAGGTCTTCTGAGATCTCTTTTGTTTGAGGCATGTTTCACATCAGGCAATGCTTCTTGTGAATAGTAAACTCACATTTTGTGAGTGTTTTTTATGGGGCAAGGCAGCTCTAACCAACATCTCCAATCTCGCCTTATTGATTGGACTCCAAGTTAGCTGACTCCTGACTCCAATTAGCTGTTGGAGAAGTCATTAGCCTCGGGGTTCACACACTGTGAAGGTTTAAATTATGTATTCAATATAGACAAGAAAAATACAATAATTTGTGTGTTATTAACTTAAACGCACTATGTTTGTCAATTATTGTGACTTAGATGAAGATCAGATCAAATTTGATGACCAATTTATGCAGAAATCCAGGTAATTCCAAAGGGAGCCTGCAGTCAATGGGAGCGATAATTAGTGCTGCTCCTCATGCCTCACTGTGGGCCGCCTCAGCCTCTAACCCACAGGAAACTCATCCTCTGCATTTACATGGAAATGGCAGCATAACTATTTTATTCAACAACACCCTATCTAGATTTAACCAGCTCTAACTCATAATGAAAAGCCTGGCAGCTTCGAGGAGGAGACTCTCTGACTACCTCACTCCGAATCTATGATTTCATCTGTCCTCATCATGGTGTGTGTGTGTGTGTGTGTGTGTGTGTGTGTGCCCTGCAGTCTCAACCATGTTTTTCTTACAGTAATTAGACTGTGCAGTGAACAAAGGGGACGTTCCTTCCTCTGCCAGTATATGCCATTCACTCACATAGACACATTTCAGTCAGTGGCATCTTTAGCATGCCTAATCTCTCACTAGACCTCAGTCTCCTCCTGTCCCCTCGGCTACCCTTCCTTCTCTCCTCCTGCTCCGCTTCTCATCCACTCGTCCTATCCTCCTCTCTCCCTCTCCTCCTGCTTCACTTCTCATCCACTCGTCCTGTCCTCCTCTCTCACTCTCCTCCTACTCTCATCTACTCGTCCTGTCCTCCTCTCTCCCTCTCCTCATACTCTCATCCACTCATCCTGTCCTCCTCTCTCCCTCTCCTCCTACTCTCATCTACTCATCCTGTCCTCCTCTCTCCCTCTCCTCCTGCTTCACTTCTCATCCACTCGTCCTGTCCTCCTCTCTCCCTCTTCTCCTACTCTCATCCACTCATCCTGTCCTCCTCTCTCCCTCTCCTCCTGCTTCACTTCTCTTCCACTCATCCTGTCCTCCTCTCTCCCTCTCCTCCTACTCTCATCCACTCATCCTGTCCTCCTCTCTCCCTCTCCTCCTGATCTGCTTCTCATCCACTCGTCCCCTCCTCCTCTCTCCCTCTCCTCCTACTCTCATCCACTCATCCTGTCCTCCTCTCTCCCTCTCCTCCTGCTTCACTTCTCTTCCACTCATCCTGTCCTCCTCTCTCCCTCTCCTCCTACTCTCATCCACTCATCCTGTCCTCCTCTCTCCCTCTCCTCCTGATCTGCTTCTCATCCACTCGTCCCCTCCTCCTCTCTCCCTCTCCTCCTACTCTCATCCACTCATCCTGTCCTCCTCTCCTCCTACTCTCATCCACTCGTCCTGTCCTCCTCTCTCCCTCTTCTCCCGATCTGCTTCTCATCGACTCGACCTGTCCTCCTCTCTCCCTCTCCTCCTACTCTCATCCACTCGTCCTGTCCTCCTCTCTCCCTCTTCTCCCGATCTGCTTCTCATCCACTCGACCCGTCCTCCTCTCTCCCTCTCCTCCTGATCTGCTTCTCATCCACTCGTCCCCTCCTCCTCTCTCCCTCTCCTCCTACTCTCATCCACTCATCCTGTCCTCCTCTCTCCCTCTCCTCCTACTCTCATCCACTCATCTTGTCCTCCTCTCTCCCTCTCCTCCTGCTTCACTTCTCATCCACTCGTCCTGTCCTCCTCTCTCCCTCTTCTCCTACTCTCATCCACTCGTCCTGTCCTCCTCTCTCCCTCTTCTCCTACTCTCATCCACTCGTCCTGTCCTCCTCTCTCCCTCTTCTCCTACTCTCATCCACTCATCCTGTCCTCCTCTCTCCCTCTCCTCCTGCTTCACTTCTCTTCCACTCGTCCTGTCCTCCTCTCTCCCTCTTCTCCTACTCTCATCCACTCGTCCTGTCCTCCTCTCTCCCTCTTCTCCTACTCTCATCCACTCGTCCTGTCCTCCTCTCTCCCTCTTCTCCTACTCTCATCCACTCGTCCTGTCCTCTCTCCCTCTTCTCCTGATCTGCTTCTCATCCACTCATCCTGTCCTCCTCTCTCCCTCTCCTCCTACTCTCATCCACTCGTCCTGTCCTCCTCTCTCCCTCTTCTCCCGATCTGCTTCTCATCCACTCGACCCGTCCTCCTCTCTCCCTCTCCTCCTGATCTGCTTCTCATCCACTCGACCCATCCTCCTCTCTCCCTCTCCTCCTACTCTCATCCACTCATCCTGTCCTCCTCTCTCCCTCTTCTCCTGATCTGCTTCTCATCCACTCATCCTGTCCTCCTCTCTCCCTCTCCTCCTACTCTCATCCACTCATCCTGTCCTCCTCTCTCCCTCTCCTCCCCTTCATTACCTGTACATTACATTTCCATTTGAGTCATTTCGGAGACACTCTTATTCAGAGCAACATGCAGTTAGTGCATTTGTAAAAACATGTAATAATACAGTAGACTATACGACCGACAGACAGACAGACAGACAGACAGACAGACAGACAGACAGACAGACAGACAGACAGACAGACAGACAGACAGACAGACAGACAGACAGACAGACAGACAGACAGACAGACAGACAGACAGACAGACAGACAGACAGACAGACAGACAGACAGACAGACAGACAGACAGAGACAGACAGACAGACAGACAGACAGACAGACAGACAGACAGACAGACAGACAGACAGACAGACAGACAGACAGACAGACAGACAGACAGACAGACAGACAGACAGACAGACAGACAGACAGACAGACAGACAGACAGACAGACAGACAGACAGACAGACAGACAGACAGACAGACAGACAGACAGACAGACAGACAGACAGACAGACAGACAGACAGACAGACAGACAGACAGACAGACAGACAGACAGACAGACAGACAGACAGACAGACAGACAGACAGACAGACAGACAGACAGACAGACAGACAGACAGACAGACAGACAGACAGACAGACAGACAGACAGACAGACAGACAGACAGACAGACAGACAGACAGACAGACCAGACAGACAGACCAGACCGACAAGACAGACAAGACAGACAAGACAGACAAGACAGACAGACAAGACAGACAAGACAGACAGGACAGACAGACAGGACAGACAGGACAGACAGTTCCTTCTAACCCCAGAAAGTGAAAATGACTTCTCCCACCTCTCCTTTAGTGCCGTCTGTATGGCACAGTTACACAACCTGGAGCAAACTGATTCTGCAGATAAGATGGAGAGCCAGAGAAAGGGTTGCCATGGAGATGGCTTTCTGAACAGCTCTTTCTGAAGTGGGGGGTGGGTTCAGTCAGACGTTAACCTGGCGAGACACAACTCACATAAGACTGAATCGGTCAGTCGGTCTACAGTCTATAGTCTACAGTACAGTCTATAGTCTACAGTAACGTTACAGTCTATAGTGTACAGTCTACAGTTTACAGTCTATAGTGTATAGTTTACAGCCTACAGTCTATAGTCTACAGTAGTCTATAGTCCATAGTCTACAGTTTACAGTCTACAGTCTATAGTTTACAGTCTACAGTCTATAGTGTATAGTTTACAGTCTACAGTCTATAGTGTATAGTTTACAGTCTACAGTCTATAGTGTATAGTTTACAGTCTACAGTCTATAGTGTATAGTTTACAGTCTACAGTCTATAGTGTATAGTTTACAGTCTATAGTGCACAGTACAGTCTATAGTGTATAGTTTACTATCAAGACCATTTCGAGGACAGCTTTTTTCCATCTACTTAACATTGCAAAAATCAGAAACTTTCTGTCCAAAAATTATGCAGAAAAATTAATCCATGCTTTTGTCACTTCTAGGTTAGACTACTGCAATGCTCTATTTTCCGGCTACCCGGATAAAGCACTAAATAAACTTCAGTTAGTGTTAAATACGGCTGCTAGAATCCTGACTAGAACCAAAAAAATTGATCATATTACTCCAGTGCTGGCCTCTACACTGGCTTCCTGTCAAAGCAAGGGCTGATTTCAAGGTTTTACTGCTAACCTACAAGCATTACATGGGCTTGCTCCTACCTACCTCTCTGATTTGGTCCTGCCGTACATACCTACACGTACGCTACGGTCACAAGACGCAGGCCTCCTAATTGTCCCTAGAATTTCTAAGCAAACAGCTGGAGGCAGGGCTTTCTCCTATAGAGCTCCATTTTTATGGAACGGTCTGCCTACCCATGTCAGAGACGCAAACTCGGTCTAAACCTTTAAGTCTTTACTGAAGACTCATCTCTTCAGTGGGTCATATGATTGAGTGTAGTCTGGCCCAGGAGTGGGAAGGTGAACGGAAAGGCTCTGGAGCAACGAACCGCCCTTGCTGTCTCTGCCTGGCCGGTTCCCCTCTTTCCACTGGGATTCTCTGCCTCTAA
Organism: Oncorhynchus keta; assembly: GCF_023373465.1. Classification (NCBI taxonomy): domain Eukaryota; kingdom Metazoa; phylum Chordata; class Actinopteri; order Salmoniformes; family Salmonidae; genus Oncorhynchus; species Oncorhynchus keta. Next base: position 4,437,809 of record NC_068421.1, read on the forward strand.
CCCTGTTACGGGGGCTGAGTCACTGGCTTGCTGGGGCTCCTGTCTCAGCCTCCAGTATTTATGCTGCAGTAGTTTATGTGTCGGGGGGCTAGGGTCAGTTTGTTATATCTGGAGTACTTCTCCTGTCCTATTCGGTGTCCTGTGTGAATCTAAGTGTGCGTTCTCTAATTCTCTCCTTCTCTCTTTCTTTCTCTCTCTCGGAGGACCTGAGCCCTAGGACCATGCCCCAGGACTACCTGACATGATGACTCCTTGCTGTCCCCAGTCCACCTGGCCATGCTGCTGCTCCAGTTTCAACTGGCCTGGGCCCTAGGACCATGTCCCAGGACTACCTGACATGATGACTCCTTGCTGTCCCCAGTCCACCTGGCCATGCTGCTGCTCCAGTTTCAACTGTTCTGCCTTACTATTATTCAACCATGCTGGTCATTTATGAACATTTGAACATCTTGGCCACGTTCTGTTATAATCTCCACCCGGCACAGCCAGAAGAGGACTGGCCACCCCACATATGCTCTCTCTAATTCTCTCTTTCTTTCTCTCTCTCGGAGGACCTGAGCCCTAGGACCGTGCCCCAGGACTACCTGACATGATGGCTCCTTGCTGTCCCCAGTCCACCTGACTGTGCTGCTGCTCCAGTTTCAACTGTTCTGCCTTATTATTATTCGACCATGCTGGTCATTTATGAACATTTGAACATCTTGGTCATGTTCTGTTATAATCTCTACCCGGCACAGCCAGAAGAGGACTGGCCACCCCACATAGCCCGGTTCCTCTCTAGGTTTCTTCCTAGGTTTTGGCCTTTCTAGGGAGTTTTTCCTAGCCACCGTGCTTTTACACCTGCATTGTTTGCTGTTTGGGGTTTTAGGCTGGGTTTCTGTACAGCACTTTGAGATATCAGCTGATGTACGAAGGGCTATATAAATACATTTGATTTGATTTGATTAGTTTAGTCTACAGTCTATAGTTTACAGTCTACAGTACAGTCTACAGTCTACAGTACAGTCTACAGTACAGTCTACAGTACAGTCTACAGTTTACAGTCTACAGTTTACAGCCTACAGTACAGTTTACAGTCTACAGTCTAGTGTATAGTTTACAGTCTACAGTCTATAGTCTACAGTACAGTCTATAAACTACAGTTTACAGTCTACAGTTTACAGTCTATAGTGTATAGTTTACAGTCTACAGTACAGTGTACAGTCTACAGTACAGTCTACAGTTTACAGTCTATAGTTTACAGTTTAAGTCTATAGTGTATAGTCTACAGTACAGTCTACAGTTTACAGTCTATAGTGTATAGTTTACAGTCTATAGTGTATAGTTTGCAGTCTACAGTACAGTCTATAGTGTACATTCTACAGTTTACAGTACAGTCTACAGTCTATAGTGTATAGTTTACAGTCTACAGTCTGCAGTCTACTTTGTGTCCATATATACTCTCCCCCCTCTGTCTCTTCAGAACAGCTCCTTGCTAGATAGGACAAGGTGTTTTAATCAGACCTATTACAGGTGCCTCTCCTCTCTAGCTGAGCCATGATACTGTCCTCTGTGTCCTCTGATCTATGGACATGATCAGCTCTGTAAACGGCATTGTGTAGGTTGAGTAAGCATTTAACGTTAAGGTCTACACATCCACTGTGCAGGTTGATCATCTCTGTAAAAGGCACTGTGCAGGTTGATCATCTCTGTAAAAGGCACTGTGTAGGTTTATTCATCTCTATAAAAGGCATTGTGCAGGTTGATCATCTCTGTAAAAGGCACTGTGTAGGTTTATTCATCTCTATAAAAGGCATTGTGCAGGTTGATCATCTCTATAAAAGGCATTGTGCAGGTTGATCATCTCTGTAAAAGGCACTGTGCAGGTTGATCATCTCTGTAAAAGGCACTGTGTAGGTTGAGTAAGCATTTCACGGTAAGGTCTACACATCCACTGTGCAGGTTAATCATTACATTTACATTTACATTTAAGTCATTTAGCAGACGCTCTTATCCAGAGCGACTTGCAAATTGGTGCATTCACCTTATGAGATCCAGTGGAACAGTCACTTTACAATAGTGCATCTAAATCTTAAAAGGGGGGTGAGAATGATTACTTATCCTATCCTAGGTATTCCTTAAAGAGGTGGGGTTTCAGGTGTCTCCGGAAGGTGGTGATTGACTCCGCTGTCCTGGCGTCGTGAGGGTGTTTGTTCCACCATTGGGGGCCAGAGCAGCGAACAGTTTTGACTGGGCTGAGCGGGAACTGTACTTCCTCAGTGGTAGGGAGGCGAGCAGGCCAGAGGTGGATGAACGCAGTGCCCTTGTTTGGGTGTAGGGCCTGATCAGAGCCTGGAGGTACTGAGGTGCCGTTCCCCTCACAGCTCCGTAGGCAAGCACCATGGTCTTGTAGCAGATGCGAGCTTCAACTGGAAGCCAGTGGAGAGAGCGGAGGAGCGGGGTGACGTGGGAGAACTTGGGAAGGTTGAACACCAGACGGGCTGCGGCGTTCTGGATGAGTTGTAGGGGTTTAATGGCACAGGCAGGGAGCCCAGCCAACAGCGAGTTGCAGTAGTCCAGACGGGAGATGACAAGTGCCTGGATTAGGACCTGCGCCGCTTCCTGTGTGAGGCAGGGTCGTACTCTGCGGATGTTGTAGAGCATGAACCTACAGGAACGGGCCACCGCCTTGATGTTAGTTGAGAACGACAGGGTGTTGTCCAGGATCACGCCAAGGTTCTTAGCGCTCTGGGAGGAGGACACAATGGAGTTGTCAACCGTGATGGCGAGATCATGGAACGGGCAGTCCTTCCCCGGGAGGAAGAGCAGCTCCGTCTTGCCGAGGTTCAGCTTGAGGTGGTGATCCGTCATCCACACTGATATGTCTGCCAGACATGCAGAGATGCGATTCGCCACCTGGTCATCAGAAGGGGGAAAGGAGAAGATTAATTGTGTGTCGTCTGCATAGCAATGATAGGAGAGACCATGTGAGGTTATGACAGAGCCAAGTGACTTGGTGTATAGCGAGAATAGGAGAGGGCCTAGAACAGAGCCCTGGGGGACACCAGTGGTGAGAGCGCGTGGTGAGGAGACAGATTCTCGCCACGCCACCTGGTAGGAGCGACCTGTCAGGTAGGACGCAATCCAAGCGTGGGCCGCGCCGGAGATGCCCAACTCGGAGAGGGTGGAGAGGAGGATCTGATGGTTCACAGTATCGAAGGCAGCCGATAGGTCTAGAAGGATGAGAGCAGAGGAGAGAGAGTTAGCTTTAGCAGTGCGGAGCGCCTCCGTGATACAGAGAAGAGCAGTCTCAGTTGAATGACTAGTCTTGAAACCTGACTGATTTGGATCAAGAAGGTCATTCTGAGAGAGATAGCGGGAGAGCTGGCCAAGGACGGCACGTTCAAGAGTTTTGGAGAGAAAAGAAAGAAGGGATACTGGTCTGTAGTTGTTGACATCGGAGGGATCGATTGTAGGTTTTTTCAGAAGGGGTGCAACTCTCGCTCTCTTGAAGACGGAAGGGACGTAGCCAGCGGTCAGGGATGAGTTGATGAGCGAGGTGAGGTAAGGGAGAAGGTCTCCGGAAATGGTCTGGAGAAGAGAGGAGGGGATAGGGTCAAGCGGGCAGGTTGTTGGGCGGCCGGCCGTCACAAGACGCGAGATTTCATCTGGAGAGAGAGGGGAGAAAGAGGTCAGAGCACAGGGTAGGGCAGGGTGAGCAGAACCAGCGGTGTCGTTTGACTTAGCAAACGAGGATCGGATGTCGTCGACCTTCTTTTCAAAATGGTTGACGAAGTCATCTGCAGAGAGGGAGGAGGGGGGATTCAGGAGGGAGGAGATTCAGGAGGGAGGAGAAGGTGGCAAAGAGCTTCCTAGGGTTAGAGGCAGAAGCTTGGAATTTAGAGTGGTAGAAAGTGGCTTTAGCAGCAGAGACAGAAGAGGAAAATGTAGAGAGGAGGGAGCGAAAGGATGCCAGGTCCGCAGGGAGGCGAGTTTTCCTCCATTTCCGCTCGGCTGCCCGGAGCCCTGTTCTGTGAGCTCGCAATGAGTCATCGAGCCACGGAGCGGGAGGGGAGGACCGAGCCGGCCTGGAGGATAGGGGGCATAGAGAGTCAAAGGATGCAGAAAGGGAGGAGAGGAGGGTTGAGGAGGCAGAATCAGGAGAAGGTTTGAGCAGAGGGAAGAGATGATAGGATGGAAGAGGAGAGAGTAGCGGGGGAGAGAGAGCGAAGGTTGGGACGGCACGATACCATCCGAGTAGGGGCAGTGTGGGAAGTGTTGGATGAGAGCGAGAGGGAAAAGGATACAAGGTAGTGGTCGGAGACTTGGAGGGGAGTTGCAATGAGGTTAGTGGAAGAACAGCATCTAGTAAAGATGAGGTCGAGCGTATTGCCTGCCTTGTGAGTAGGGGGGGAAGGTGAGAGGGTGAGGTCAAAAGAGGAGAGGAGTGGAAAGAAGGAGGCAGAGAGGAATGAGTCAAAGGTAGACGTGGGGAAGTTAAAGTCGCCCAGAACTGTGAGAGGTGAGCCGTCCTCAGGAAAGGAGCTTATCAAGGCATCAAGCTCATTGATGAACTCTCCGAGGGAACCTGGAGGGCGATAAATGATAAGGATGTTAAGCTTGAAAGGGCTGGTAACTGTGACAGCATGGAATTCAAAGGAGGCGATAGACAGATGGGTAAGGGGAGAAAGAGAGAATGACCACTTGGGAGAGATGAGGATCCCGGTGCCACCACCCCGCTGACCAGAAGCTCTCGGGTGTGCGAGAACACGTGGGCGGACGAAGAGAGAGCAGTAGGAGTGGCAGTGTTATCTGTGGTGATCCATGTTTCCGTCAGTGCCAAGAAGTCGAGGGACTGGAGGGAGGCATAGGCTGAGATGAACTCTGCCTTGTTGGCCGCAGATCGGCAGTTCCAGAGGCTACCGGAGACCTGGAACTCTACGTGGGTCGTGCGCGCTGGGACCACCAGATTAGGGTGGCCGCGGCCACGCGGTGTGGAGCGTTTGTATGGTCTGTGCAGAGAGGAGAGAACAGGGATAGACAGACACATAGTTGACAGGCTACAGAAGAGGCTACGCTAATGCAAAGGAGATTGGAATGACAAGTGGACTACACGTCTCGAATGTTCAGAAAGTTAAGCTTACGTAGCAAGAATCTTATTGACTAAAATGATTAAAATGATACAGTACTGCTGAAGTAGGCTAGCTGGCAGTGGCTGCGTTGTTGACTTTGTAGGCTAGCTGGCAGTGGCTGCGTTGTTGACACTACACTAATCAAGTCGTTCCGTTGAGTGTAATAGTTTCTACAGTGCTGCTATTCGGGGCTAGCTGGCTAGCTAGCAGTGTTGATTACATTACGTTGCGTTAAAAGAACGACAATAGCTGGCTAGCTAACCTAGAAAATCGCTCTAGACTACACAATTATCTTTGATACAAAGACGGCTATGTAGCTAGCTATGTAGCTAGCTACGATCAAACAAATCAAACCGTTGTACTGTAATGAAATTAAATGAAAATGTGATACTGGAGCGAAGCGGAATGCGACCGGGTTGTTGAGTTCTATTCAGAAGACGTTGGCTAGCTGTTGGCTAGCTAGCAGTGTCTCCTACGTTAAGGACGACAAATAGCTGGCTAGCTAACCTCGGTAAATTAAGATAATCACTCTAAGACTACACAATTATCTTGGATAATCATCTCTGTAAAAGGCATTGTGTAGGTTGATCATCTCTATAAAAGGCATTGTGTAGGTTTATTAATCTCTATAAAAGGCATTGTGTAGGTTGAGTAAGCATTTCACAGTAAGGTCTACACATCCACTGTGCAGGTTGAGTAAGCATTTCACGGTAAGGTCTACACATCCACTGTGCAGGTTAATCATCTCTATAAAAGGCACTGTGCAGGTTGAGTAAGCATTTCACAGTAAGGTCTACACCTCCACTGTGCAGGTTGACCATCTATGTAAAAGAGGATGACTAGAACTGGTAGTTGCTGTGTAGATCAGTGAGTCTGTGCAGGGCCTCGGTCCATCCACAGAGCGTTCTGAGCTGTAAACTTCCATGATGATTTCTAATGATCAACGTTTGTCTTCCAACCTGACATTCTGACAGCACTACAGCTGCTGCCCCATGGCTGTACACAGAGGAGGTCGACGAGGAAATGCCCTGACCACACACACACCTCCTGGGTCTCCTGTGTGTTACCTGAGGTGCAGGGTGACCCTGTTGTGTCGGCTCGGCTCAGGGCGATGACAGGATTGCTGGTAGAACACCGGTGACACATACACAGCCTCCTCTGCAGGCTTCCATTGTACGGCTGAGCAGTGACATTGTCATGAAAGACACAGGCCTAGGGAACGTGTGAGAGATGAACAGTTGCATCCTTCCGCTCTTCTCCTGCAGAGTGTGTGTGTGTGTGTGTGTGTGTGTGTGTGTGTGTGTGTGTCATAGCTTTATGAATGTAAATACGTCCTAGACAGAATGAATGCTGAATGACTTCGATGGGACTGTGATCAGAAATACAGACCAGCATCTACCTTCACAGTGGGTTCATCCAGACTCACCGTTAGTGAATTCATCGTAACATAACTAGGTGGGACAACCACATGTCACAGTAAGTCAATTCTTTTCTCAATAAAGTAGTTATGAGCAAAGTCGTCGACAGTAAGTAATAATATTATCTGCTACTCAAGTCTGACCAGACAACGACAGAATCCGAGGGCAGTTGGTCACCGTGGAGACTGTTGGGTGGTCATTCAGAGAACAGAATCCGAGGGCAGTTTGTCACCGTGGAGACAGTTGGGTGGACATTCAGAGAACAGAATCTGAGGGCAGTTTGTCACCGTGGAGACAGTTGGGTGGACATTCAGAGAACAGAATCTGAGGGCAGTTTGTCACCGTGGAGACAGTTGGGTGGACATTCAGAGAACAGAATCTGAGGGCAGTTGGTCACCGTGGAGACAGTTGGGTGGTCATTCAGAGAACAGAATCCGAGGGCAGTTGGTCACCATGGAGACAGTTGGGTGGTCATTCAGAGAGCAGAATCTGAGGGCAGTTGGTCACCTTGGAAACAGTTGATTTGTCATTTAGAGAACAAATTCAGAGGCAGTTGGGCACCATGGAAACAGTTGATTTGTCATTCAGAGAACAAATTCAGAGGCAGTTGGGCACCATGGAAACAGTTGATTTGTCATTTAGAGAACAAATTCAGAGGCAGTTGGGCACCATGGAAACAGTTGATTTGTCATTTAGAGAACAAATTCAGAGGCAGTTGGGCACCATGGAAACAGTTGATTTGTCATTTAGAGAACAAATTCAGAGGCAGTTGGGCACCATGGAAACAGTTGATTTGTCATTCAGAGAACAAATTCAGAGGCAGTTGGGCACCATGGAAACAGTTGATTTGTCATTTAGAGAACAAATTCAGAGGCAGTTGGGCACCATGGAAACAGTTGATTTGTCATTCAGAGAACAAATTCAGAGGCAGTTGGGCACCATGGAAACAGTTGATTTGTCATTTAGAGAACAGACGCCGACGGCAGAACGGAATGGTTGTAGTGTCAGAGCGTGCTACATCTCAGTCACACACACAGACTGGAGATCCAATGAGCATAGACTTTATTAAAAACATACCTACAGTTACAATCTGAAGAATTACAAAAGTTATTTTCACATAAAAACACATTTATAAGACAGAGACAGATTAAAAGTGAAATGCGACATATGATATGATGATTGAGAGTATGTGATATTGATAGACACAGCTCGGGCTGAAATGTGTTTATTCAAGTGTACAGAGTACCAGACAGACGATCCGTCTTAACAAAACAGGAAACAGATCAGTTCTTTCATTGGACAAAAACAGATATGAGGGCCAGTGGGGGGCTGGCTGGCTGGCTGGCTGGCTGGCTGGCTGGCTGGCTGGGTTGGTTGGTTGGTTGGGTGAGTGAGTGGGTTGGTTGGGTAGGGGGGGTGTGTCTCTACAGGTTAAGACCTAGAAGTGGGAGTAATGATGTCACTACAATAAGTGAACTTGGACACACACACACACATCACTGTCCTCCCTCTAGTCTAGTGGAACCAACTTAATGTCTAGTGGAACCAACTTAATGTCTAGTGATGGTCATGGTTGTCTAACAGTTTACCTACATACACGACCGTATTTCTAAATGGACAGTCCCCCCTTAACTTCCTATATGCTGCTCCCTCTGCTGGAGAAATAAATAATTACAGTCTAAAACATGGAGGGAGAAGACCGTGGGAGAGGTGATGTGAGCACTCTGCAGATGGGGGAGTCTTTAAGAGAGAAGGGGACACGGGTGAGGCTGACGAGATGAGGGTACAGGTGGGGGAGAGTTCACAACAGGGAGCGAGAGAGACGGTTCGAGGAGGGGACAGGGTTGATGTGGGACATACAGGGACAGTTACGGCTGGATTGTCGGTGAAGATCATCCCATTATCTCCAGGCCTCTCAGAGACAAGCGGTAACAGTCTGTACTCAGTCAGTCTGTACTTAGTCAGTCTGTACTCAGTCAGTTTGTTCCAGTAACAGTCTATAATCAGTCAGTCTGTTCCAGTAACAGTCTGTACTGAGTCTGTACTCAGTCAGTCTGTACTCAGTCAGTCTGTACTTAGTCAGTCTGTACTTAGTCAGTCTGTACTCAGTCAGTTTGTTCCAGTAACAGTCTATAATCAGTCAGTCTGTTCCAGTAACAGTCTGTACTCAGTCTGTACTCAGTCAGTCTGTACTCAGTCAGTCTGTACTCAATCAGTCTGTAATCAATCAGTCTGTACTCAGTCAGTCTGTACTCAGTCAGTCTGTACTCAGTCAGTCTGTTCGAGTGTCAGTCTGTACTCAGTCAGTCTGTACTCAGTCAGTCTGTTCCAGTGACAGTCTGTTCAGTTACAGTCTGTTCCAGTGACAGTCTGTACTCAGTCAGTCTGCTCCAGTGACAGTCTGTACTCAATCTGTCTGTACTCAGTCAGTCTGTACTCAATCAGCCTGTTCCATGTCAGTCTGTTCCATGTCATTCTGTACTCAGTCAGTCTGTACTCAGTCAGTCTGTTCCAGTGACAGTCTGTACTCAATCTGTCTGTACTCAATCAGTCTGTACTCAGTCAGTCTGTACTCAGTCAGTCTGTACTCAGTCAGTCTGTACTCAGTCAGTCTGTTCCAGTAACAATCTGTACTCAGTCAGTCTGTTCCAGTAACAGTCTGTACTCAGTCAGTCTGTTCCAGTGTCAGTCTGTACTCAGTCAGTCTGTTCCAGTGTCAGTCTGTACTCAATCAGTCTGTACTCAGTCAGTCTGTTCCAGTAACAGTCTGTACTCAGTCAGTCTGTTCCAGTGTCAGTCTGTACCCAGTCAGTCTGTTCCAGTGTCAGTCTGTACTCAATCAGTCTGTACTCAGTCAGTCTGTACTCAGTCAGTCTGTTCCAGTGTCAGTCTGTACTCAGTCAGTCTGTACTCAGTCAGTCTGTTCCAGTGACAGTCTGTTCAGTTACAGTCTGTTCCAGTGACAGTCTGTACTCAGTCAGTCTGTTCCAGTGACAGTCTGTACTCAATCTGGCTGTACTCAATCAGTCTGTACTCAGTCAGTCTGTACTCAGTCAGTCTGTACTCAGTCAGTCTGTACTCAGTCAGTCTGTTCCATGTCAGTCTGTTCCATGTCAGTCTGTTCCATGTCAGTCTGTTCCATGTCAGTCTGTTCCAGTAACAATCTGTACTCAGTCAGTCTGTACTCAGTCAGTCTATACTCAGTCAGTCTATACTCAGTCAGTCTATACTCAGTCAGTCTATACTCAGTCAGTCTGTTCCAGTAACAATCTGTACTCAGTCAGTCTTTGTTCTCAGCCTCTCAGTCCATACCAGGAGCTTCTTACAGGACATCCATGTATCCCAGGGTGCACTGCAGTCCTAAAAGGCACTGTGGTAACAGTCTCTCTCTCCTCATGACACATCTGCTGCCCCTGCTTAGAGGTCCAGCTCATAGGCACAGGTGTGTGTGTGGCGGGGGGGGGGGGTCGTTACTGGAATGTTCTGAAGACTTTGTGGGTTCTACGGCTGGTGGTCTATCCCCTATGGAACATACACAGACAATTAGATAACTGCACACACACTCTTACACACGTAGGAACTTTAGATAATGTCTCACCTTGTCTGGCCCCATTATCAGACATCTCTAAAGAGCTGAGAGAGGGAGAGAGAGGGAGAGAGAGAGAGGGATAGAGAGAGGGATTGAGAGAGAGAGAGAGGGATTGAGGGAGGAAAAGGAGGGAGGGAGAGAAAGAGGGGGAGTAGAGAGCGAGGGGGTGGAGAGAGAGAGGGGGTAGAGAGAGAGAGAGAGAGTGAGAGAGAGAGAGCGAGAGAGAGAGAGAGAGAGAGAGAGCGAGAGAGAGAGGGAGGGAGGGATTAATTCATTCAGACTGGCTGACATGAACTCTGTCATGTGTAATGGTGAGTGCTAACAGTCATGTCTAACACAGTCAGTGTTCTGTATGGATTCAACATCCTGTGCTTACATTCAACCAGGACACAGACAAGCTTACGGCACGAAGAGACAACACAACAATATATGATCACAATACCCAACACACACACACACACACACACACACACACACACACACACACACACACACACACACACACACACACACACACACACACACACACACACACACACACACACACACACACACACACACCATCCAGCTGATAAGGAAAAAAAGCCCCATGCACAATTGTAAACTCCTGTGTGTGTGTGTGGGGGGATTGCGACGAGCGTAATCAGGGTTAATCAGAGTCCAGAGGTTATCCATCCTGACCACATGGTCGACTCCGCCCCCCTCCTGACCACACACGCACTGCATCATGGGACTCAGGACAGGGCTTGGAATGGCTGTGTCAGCAGCATGGAGGTCTCTGATAGGCCCACGACTGTGGATTGGCCCCTGTGATTGGAGGATTGACTCACACCAAGCGGGTCGGCGGTGAAAGCTGCAACGCTGTTCCGCATCTCATTCTCGCTGCCGCGCAACGGAATCAACGCCACATTACCATGACGCGTATCCGCTGGCAACGCACGGGTCACACGTGTTTGTACTGCATCCGCTGGCCACACGTTACCATCATACTGAGAGGGGAGAGAGAGAGAAAGAGAAGTGAGAGAGAGAGAGAACAGTGAGAGACAAGAGAAAGAGAAGTGAGAGAGAGAAAGAACAGCGAGAGACAAAGAGAAAGAGAAGTGAGAGAGAGAAAGAACAGCGAGAGACAAAGAGAAAGAGAAGTGAGAGAGAGAAAGAACAGCGAGAGACAAAGAGAAAGAGAAGTGAGAGAGAAAGAACAGCGAGAGACAAAGAGAAAGAGAAGTGAGAGAGAGAAAGAACAGCGAGAGACAAAGAGAAAGAGAAGTGAGAGAGAGAAAGAACAGCGAGAGACAAAGAGAAAGAGAAGTGAGAGAGAAAGAACAGCGAGAGACAAAGAGAAAGAGAAGTGAGAGAGAGAAAGAACAGCGAGAGACAAAGAGAAAGAGAAGTGAGAGAGAAAGAACAGCAAGAGACAAAGAGAAAGAAGTGAGAGAGAGAAAGAACAGCGAGAGACAAAGAGAAAGAGAAGTGAGAGAGAAAGAACAGCGAGAGACAAAGAGAAAGAGAAGTGAGAGAGAAAGAACAGCGAGAGACAAAGAGAAAGAGAAGTGAGAGAGAAAGAACAGCGAGAGACAAAGAGAAAGAGAAGTGAGAGAGACAATGAACAGCAAAAGACAAGAGAGAGAGAAGTGAGAGAGAGACAAAGAACAGCAAGAGACAAGAGAAAGAGAAGTGAGAGAGAGAAAGAACAGCGAGAGACAAGAGAAAGAGAAGTGAGAGAGAGAAAGAACAGCGAGAGACAAGAGAAAGAGAAGTGAGAGAGAGAAAGAACAGCGAGAGACAAGAGAAAGAGAAGTGAGAGAGAGAGAGAACAGTGAGAGACAAGAGAAAGAGAAGTGAGAGAGAGACAAAGAACAGCAAGAGACAAAGAGAAAGAGAAGTGAGAGAGAGAAAGAACAGCGAGAGACAAGAGAAAGAGAAGTGAGAGAGAGAAAGAACAGCGAGAGACAAAGAGAAAGAGAAGTGAGAGAGAGAAAGAACAGCGAGAGACAAAGAGAAAGAGAAGTGAGAGAGAGAAAGAACAGCGAGAGACAAGAGAAAGAGAAGTGAGAGAGAGAAAGAACAGCGAGAGACAAAGAGAAAGAGAAGTGAGAGAGAGAAAGAACAGCGAGAGACAAGAGAAAGAGAAGTGAGAGAGAGAAAGAACAGCGAGAGACAAAGAGAAAGAGAAGTGAGAGAGAGAAAGAACAGCAAGAGACAAAGAGAAAGAGAAGTGAGAGAGAGAAAGAACAGCAAGAGACAAAGAGAAAGAGAGAGAGAGCAAATTATACTCTGACCTTAATTCAGAAAGAATCATAATAACCAGTGTGACAGACAGAACAGTGTGGCAGACAGAACAGTGTGGCAGACAGAACAGTGTGACAGACAGAACAGTGTGACAGACAGAACAGTGTGACAGACAGAACAGTGTGACAGACAGAACAGTGTGACAGACAGAACAGTGTGGCAGACAGAACAGTGTGACAGACAGAACAGTGTGACAGACAGAACAGTGTGACAGACAGAACAGTGGACCATAATAACCAGTGTGGCAGACAGAACAGTGTGACAGACAGAACAGTGTGGCAGACAGAACAGTGTGGCAGACAGAACAGTGTGACAGACAGAACAGTGTGGCAGACAGAACAGTGTGGCAGACAGAACAGTGTGACAGACAGAACAGTGGACCATAATAACCAGTGTGGCAGACAGAACAGTGTGACAGACAGAACAGTGTGACAGACAGAACAGTGTGACAGACAGAACAGTGTGGCAGACAGAACAGTGTGACAGACAGAACAGTGTGACAGACAGAACAGTGTGGCAGACAGAACAGTGTGACAGACAGAACAGTGTGACAGACAGAACAGTGTGACAGACAGAACAGTGGACCATAATAACCAGTGTGGCAGACAGAAAAGTGTGACAGACAGAACAGTGAATCATAATAACCAGTGTGACAGACAGAACAGTGTGACAGACAGAACAGTGGACCATAATAACCAGTGTGGCAGACAAAACAGTGTGACAGACAGAACAGTGTGACAGACAGAACAGTGGACCATAATAACCAGTGTGGCAGACAAAACAGTGAATCATAATAACCAGTGTGACAGACAGAACAGTGTGACAGACAGCACAGTGAATCATAATAACCAGTGTGACAGACAGAACAGTGTGACAGACAGAACAGTGTGACAGACAGAACAGTGTGACAGACAGAACAGTGAATCATAATAACCAGTGTGACAGTATGTGTCCTCTCACCTGGATAGTGAGGAAGGTGGAGAACCACTCCCTCATCTCTGTCTGAGTGTCACAACACAGATACCTACAGAGGGAGAGAGTGAGACAGGAGAAAGAGAGAGGAGTGAAAGAAAGAAAGAAAGAAAGAAAGAAAGAAAGAAAGAAGAGGGAGAGAACAGATGAGCTCCTGCATTTCTCAGCGTGTTTTCAGGAAGGACATACAGAATACTACCCTCTACAACACAACCTTCACTCCAAATCAAAACTTCAAACCTACAACCTGATTTTGGATGGAATGACCCGGAAGGATTCGTACTACCAAAGATTCTTATTCCAAAGCTATACAGCAAATGATCTGTCAAAACACCATCCAACCTGGAACTGACTGAGTCATGTTTAGTCTGAAGCAATTTTTTATTTTCAAAAGCCAAGAAGAAAGATATATTACAATGAAATATTTTACTTTATAAGAACTGAATGCTAAATTAATGCTACCGAGCTTGATAGACAGAATGGATACAACTTCAATTAGCATGGAGGTGTGAAGTGAGAGGTGTCAAAGCCCTTGAGCATAACAATGGCAGGAGAGTTTCACAGCCCCCCATCCCAAATGCAGAGGCCTTTGAAGCCCCCACCCGCTGTTCAGAAGTAATTCAAATTCAGTACTCTCTGTATGTAAAAATGATAAGGCACAAAAAGAGCACAAAATGAAGCTACTTATGGAAAATTGGTGAGTTGGTGGTTGAAGATATCCCTCTAGTGGTGTGGGGGGCTGTGCTTTGGCAAAGTGGGTGGGGTTATATCCTTCCTGTTTGGCCCTGTCCGGGGGTATCGTCGGACGGGGCCACAGTTTCTCCTGACCCCTCCTGTCTCAGCCTCCAGTATTTATGCTGCAGTAGTTTATGTGTCGGGGGGCTAGGGTCAGTTTGTTATATCTGGAGTACTTCTCCTGTCTTATCCGGTGTCCTGTGTGAATTTAAGTATGCTCTCTTTAATTCTCTCTTTCTCTCTTTCTTTCTCTCTCACGGAAAACCTGAGCCCTAGGACCATGCCTCAGGACTACCTGGCCTGATGACTCCTTGCTGTCCCCAGTCCACCTGGCCGTGCTGCTGCTCTAGTTTCAACTGTTCTGCCTGCGGCTATGGAACCCTGACCTGTTCACCAGACGTGACACCTTGTCCCCCGGACCTGCTGTTTTCAACTCTCTTTCTCTACCACACTTGCTGTCTTTAACTCTGAATGATCGGCTATGAAAAGACAACTGACATTTACTCCTGAGTTGCTGACTTGTTGCACCCTCTACAACCACTGTGATTATTATTATTTGACCCTGCTGGTCATCTATGAGCGTTTGAACATCTTGGCCATGTTCTGTTATAATCTCCACCCGGCACAGCCAGAAAAGGACTGGCCACCCCTCAGAGCCTGGTTCCTCTCTAGGTTTCTTCCTGGGTTTTGGCCTTTCTAGGGAGTTTTTCCTAGCCACCGTGCTTCTACACCTGCATTGCTTGCTTTGTGGGGTTTTAGGCTGGGTTTCTGTACAGCACTTTGAGATATCAGCTGATGTACGAAGAGCTAAATAAATACATTTGATTTGATTTGAAAAATAAAACAACAACTCTGCATCTGCCCAGCCTGGTAAGAGGGGTCAAAAGGTTGTTCAGCATCCCCAGTAGCTCTGTAAGAGGGGTCAAAAGGTTGTTCAGCATCCCCAGTAGCTCTGTAAGAGGGGTCAACAGGTTGTTCAGCATCCCCAGTAGCTCTGTAAGAGGGGTCAACAGGTTGTTCAGCATCCCCAGTAGCTCTGTAAGAGGGGTCAACAGGTTGTTTAGCATCCCCAGTAGCTCTGTAAGAGGGGTCAACAGGTTGTTCAGCATCCCCAGTAGCTCTGTAAGAGGGGTCAAAAGGTTGTTCAGCATCCCCAGTAGCTCTGTAAGAGGGGTCAAAAGGTTGTTCAGCATCCCCAGTAGCTCTGTAAGAGGGGTCAAAGGTTGTTCAGCATCCCCAGTAGCTCTGTAAGAGGGTCAAAAGGTTGTTCAGCATCCCCAGTAGCTCTGTAAGAGGGGTCAAAAGGTTGTTCAGTATCCCCAGTAGCTCTGTAAGAGGGGTCAAAAGGTTGTTCAGCATCCCCAGTAGCTCTGTAAGAGGGGTCAACAGGTTGTTCAGCATCCCCAGTAGCTCTGTAAGAGGGGTCAAAAGGTTGTTTCACATCCCCAGTAGCTCTGTAAGAGGGGTCAACAGGTTGTTCAGCATCCCCAGTAGCTCTGTAAGAGGGGTCAACAGGTTGTTCAGCATCCCCAGTAGCTCTGTAAGAGGGGTCAAAAGGTTGTTTCGCATCAAATCAAATCAAATCAAATTTATTTATATAGCCCTTCGTACATCAGCTGATATCTCAAAGTGCTGTACAGAAACCCAGCCTAAAACCCCAAACAGCAAACAATGCAGGTGTAAAAGCACGGTGGCTAGGAAAAACTCCCTAGAAAGGCCAAAACCTAGGAAGAAACCTAGAGAGGAACCGGGCTATGTGGGGTGGCCAGTCCTCTTCTGGCTGTGCCGGGTAGAGATTATAACAGAACATGACCAAGATGTTCAAATGTTCATAAATGACCAGCATGGTCGAATAATAATAAGGCAGAACAGTTGAAACTGGAGCAGCAGCAGTCAGGTGGAATGGGGACAGCAAGGAGCCATCATGTCAGGTAGTCCTGGGGCACTGTCCTAGGGCTCAGGTCCTCCGAGAGAGAGAGAAAGAAAGAGAGAATTAGAGAGAGCATATGTGGGGTGGCCAGTCCTCTTTTGGCTGTGCCGGGTGGAGATTATAACAGAACGTGGCCAAGATGTTCAAATGTTCATAAATGACCCAGCATGGTTGAATAATAGTAAGGCAGAACAGTTGAAACTGGAGCAGGAGCATGGCCAGGTGGACTGGGGACAGCAAGGAGTCCTCATGTCAGGTAGTCCTGGGACATGGTCCTAGGGCCCAGGCCAGTTGAAACTGGAGCAGCAGCATCCCCAGTAGCTCTGTAAGAGGGGTCAACAGGTTGTTCAGCATCCCCAGTAGCTCTGTAAGAGGGGTCAAAAGGTTGTTCAGCATCCCCAGTAGCTCTGTAAGAGGGGTCAACAGGTTGTTCAGCATCCCCAGTAGCTCTGTAAGAGGGGTCAAAAGGTTGTTCAGCATCCCCAGTAGCTCTGTAAGAGGGGTCAAAAGGTTGTTTAGCATCCCCAGTAGCTCTGTAAGAGGGGTCAAAAGGTTGTTTCGCATCCCCAGTAGCTCTGTAAGAGGGGTCAACAGGTTGTTCAGCATCCCCAGTAGCTCTGTAAGAGGGGTCAAAAGGTTGTTCAGCATCCCCAGTAGCTCTGTAAGAGGGGTCAACAGGTTGTTCAGCATCCCCAGTAGCTCTGTAAGAGGGGTCAAAAGGTTGTTCAGCATCCCCAGTAGCTCTGTAAGAGGGGTCAAAGGTTGTTTAGCATCCCCAGTAGCTCTGTAAGAGGGGTCAAAAGGTTGTTCAGCATCCCCAGTAGCTCTGTAAGAGGGGTCAAAAGGTTGTTCAGTATCCCCAGTAGCTCTGTAAGAGGGGTCAAAAGGTTGTTCAGCATCCCCAGTAGCTCTGTAAGAGGGGTCAAAAGGTTGTTTAGCATCCCCAGTAGCTCTGTAAGAGGGGTCAAAAGGTTGTTCAGCATCCCCAGTAGCTCTGTAAGAGGGGTCAAAAGGTTGTTTAGCATCCCCAGTAGCTCTGTAAGAGGGGTCAAAAGGTTGTTTAGCATCCCCAGTAGCTCTGTAAGAGGGGTCAAAAGGTTGTTCAGCATCCCCAGTAGCTCTGTAAGAGGGGTCAAAAGGTTGTTCAGCATCCCCAGTAGCTCTGTAAGAGGGGTCAAAAGGTTGTTTAGCATCCCCAGTAGCTCTGTAAGAGGGGTCAAAAGGTTGTTCAGCATCCCCAGTAGCTCTGTAAGAGGGGTCAAAAGGTTGTTCAGTATCCCCAGTAGCTCTGTAAGAGGGGTCAAAAGGTTGTTCAGCATCCCCAGTAGCTCTGTAAGAGGGGTCAAAAGGTTGTTTAGCATCCCCAGTAGCTCTGTAAGAGGGGTCAAAAGGTTGTTCAGCATCCCCAGTAGCTCTGTAAGAGGGGTCAAAAGGTTGTTTAGCATCCCCAGTAGCTCTGTAAGAGGGGTCAAAAGGTTGTTTAGCATCCCCAGTAGCTCTGTAAGAGGGGTCAAAAGGTTGTTCAGCATCCCCAGTAGCTCTGTAAGAGGGGTCAAAAGGTTGTTCAGTATCCCCAGTAGCTCTGTAAGAGGGGTCAAAAGGTTGTTCAGCATCCCCAGTAGCTCTGTAAGAGGGGTCAAAAGGTTGTTCAGTATCCCCAGTAGCTCTGTAAGAGGGGTCAAAAGGTTGTTCAGCATCCCCAGTAGCTCTGTAAGAGGGGTCAAAAGGTTGTTCAGCATCCCCAGTAGCTCTGTAAGAGGGGTCAAAAGGTTGTTCAGCATCCCCAGTAGCTCTGTAAGAGGGGTCAAAAGGTTGTTTCGCATCCCCAGTAGCTCTGTAAGAGGGGTCAAAAGGTTGTTTAGCATCCCCAGTAGCTCTGTAAGAGGGGTCAAAAGGTTGTTTCGCATCCCCAGTAGGTCTGTAAGAGGGGTCAAAAGGTTGTTTCGCATCCCCAGTAGCTCTGTAAGAGGGGTCAAAAGGTTGTTCAGCATCCCCATTAGCTCTGTAAGAGGGGTCAATAGGTTGTTCAGCATCCCCAGTAGCTCTGTAAGAGGGGTCAAAAGGTTGTTCAGCATCCCCAGTAGCTCTGTAAGAGGGGTCAAAAGATTGTTTAGCATCCCCAGTAGCTCTGTAAGAGGGGTCAAAAGGTTGTTTAGCATCCCCAGTAGCTCTGTAAGAGGGGTCAAAAGGTTGTTCAGCATCCCCAGTAGCTCTGTAAGAGGGGTCAAAAGGTTGTTCAGTATCCCCAGTAGCTCTGTAAGAGGGGTCAAAAGGTTGTTCAGCATCCCCAGTAGCTCTGTAAGAGGGGTCAAAAGGTTGTTCAGTATCCCCAGTAGCTCTGTAAGAGGGGTCAAAAGGTTGTTCAGCATCCCCAGTAGCTCTGTAAGAGGGGTCAAAAGGTTGTTTCGCATCCCCAGTAGCTCTGTAAGAGGGGTCAAAAGGTTGTTTAGCATCCCCAGTAGCTCTGTAAGAGGGGTCAAAAGGTTGTTTCGCATCCCCAGTAGGTCTGTAAGAGGGGTCAAAAGGTTGTTTCGCATCCCCAGTAGCTCTGTAAGAGGGGTCAAAAGGTTGTTCAGCATCCCCATTAGCTCTGTAAGAGGGGTCAATAGGTTGTTCAGCATCCCCAGTAGCTCTGTAAGAGGGTCAAAAGGTTGTTCAGCATCCCCAGTAGCTCTGTAAGAGGGGTCAAAAGATTGTTTAGCATCCCCAGTAGCTCTGTAAGAGGGGTCAAAAGGTTGTTTAGCATCCCCAGTAGCTCTGTAAGAGGGGTCAAACGGTTGTTCAGCATCCCCAGTAGCTCTGTAAGAGCGGTCAACAGGTTGTTCAGCATCCCCAGTAGCTCTGTAAGAGGGGTCAACAGGTTGTTTAGCATCCCCAGTAGCTCTGTAAGAGGGGTCAAAAGGTTGTTCAGAATCCCCAGTAGCTCTGTAAGAGGGTCAAACGGTTGTTCAGCATCCCCAGTAGCTCTGTAAGAGGGGTCAACAGGTTGTTCAGCATCCCCAGTAGCTCTGTAAGAGGGGTCAAAAGGTTGTTTAGCATCCCCAGTAGCTCTGTAAGAGGGGTCAAACGGTTGTTTAGCATCCCCAGTAGCTCTGTAAGAGGGGTCAAAAGGTTGTTCAGCATCCCCAGTAGCTCTGTAAGAGGGGTCAAAAGGTTGTTTAGCATCCCCAGTAGCTCTGTAAGAGGGGTCAAACGGTTGTTCAGCATCCCCAGTAGCTCTGTAAGAGGGGTCAAAAGGTTGTTCAGCATCCCCAGTAGCTCTGTAAGAGGAGAGAGGGTGTTATCCGCTGCAGGCCGGCTCTCCAGGCACCAACGCATGAGTCTGAAGCCATAGAGTGGCCAAACACTTGTTTCTAAAAATGAATTCAAAGGCATTAATAAGTCATCTTTCATTTCATTTCATGTAAGTCACAGCCTGTATATAGACTATCATGATTTCATACAAGGTAATGTTATTTAAATGCTGAGGGCTTTATGTCCCTACCAGCCTAGTGTGTCACACTCGCTAATGCTTCACAATGTATTTCTCTGTAGGCTCTAGCCTTGAAATAATTGAAATAATATAACCTAAATAATTCATTTCTGTTCCTTCTTAGTCTCCCTGTCTGGCTCCTGACCTATTTAGAGAGTTTATATGCTGTTTAATATGACATGTAGCCTATCTGAAATGATGAGCGGTTAGGAAAGGACTTGATGGAGAGATGCACAACCCTCCATGAGCGATGAGTGAGATTTACAACTCTGCTCACATGCTCTACTCCCAACTTCCCCTCTCTCACACACCCGCACAAGCACACTAAGACACACACACACACAGTGCCTGGCGATAGAACCCTGGCGATAGAACCCTGGCAATAGAACCCTGGCAATAGAGCCCTGGCAATAGAGCCCTGGCAATAGAGCCCTGGCAATAGAGCCCTGGCAATAGAGCCCTGGGCGTCAACACTTTCTCTCCCCCACACTCTCCCTCTCTTTCTCTCCTTCTCTTTCTCTCCCTCTCTTTCTCTCCCTCTCTTTCTCTCCCTCTCTTTCTCTCCCTCTCTTTCTCTCCCTCTCTTTCTCTTTGTCTCTCTCAACTGCGCAACTTTTCTGCCTGTTGTTGCTAATGGCTTGACCTAGCAGCACACAGGTGTGTGTGTGCGTGTGTGTGTGTGTGTGTGTGTGTGGGGGGGGGGTGACCTTTCTACTCATGATCTCTTAGTAAAAGTATTTATCTTCAACTCAAACCTCTTTTTTATTTATTTATCTGAAACATACAATATAGTTGCAGTCAAGTCGCTCAACAACTACACCACATCAGTCATCCAACAGACTCCCATTCAGAGAGACACACAGAAGCATCCAGCATCCTGCTCAAGGGCACGTTGACAGATCTCCCACCAGGCCAAGAAACATGAACCCGAACCCCCCACAGTTCCCCAATAGCTGTCCCTCAACCATCCGAGACCCCTCCCCCCACTCCCACCCTCAACCATCGGAGACAACTCCCCCCCACTCCCACCCTCACACATCCGAGACCACTCCCCCCACTCCCACCCTCACACATCCGAGACCACTCCCCGCCACTCCCACCCTCAACCATCCGAGACCACTCCCACCCTCAACCATCCGAGACCACTCCCCCTCAACCATCTGAGACCACTCCCCCAACCATCCGAGACCACTCCCACCCTCAACCATCCGAGACCACTCCCCCGGTCCCACCCTCAACCATCCGAGACCACTCCCACCCTCAACCATCTGAGACCACTCCCCCAACCATCCGAGACCACTCCCCCTCAACCATCTGAGACCACTCCCCCAACCATCCGAGACCACTCCCACCCTCAACCATCCGAGACCACTCCCCCCCGCTCCCACCCTCAACCATCTGAGACCACTCCCACCCTCAACCATCCGAGACCACTCCCCCTCAACCATCTGAGACCACTCCCCCAACCATCCGAGACCACTCCCACCCTCAACCATCCGAGACCACTCCCCACTCCCACCCTCAACCATCCGAGACAACTCCCCCCACTCCCACCCTCAACCATCCGAGTCTACTCCCACCCTCAACCATCTGAGACCACTCCCACCCTCAACCATCCGAGACCACTCACCCCTCAACCATCTGAGACCACTCCCACCCTCAACCATCTGAGACCACTCCCCCCACTCCCACCCTCAACCATCCGAGAACACTCCCCCCACTCCCACCCTCAACCATCCGAGACCACCCCCCACTCCCACCCTCAACCATCCGAGACAACTCCCCCCACTCCCACCCTCAACCATCCGAGTCTACTCCCACCCTCAACCATCTGAGACCACTCCCACCCTCAACCATCCGAGACCACTCACCCCTCAACCATCCGAGACCACCCCCCTCAACCATCCGAGACCACTCCCCCCACTCCCACCCTCAACCATCCGAGACCACTCCCCCCCCACTCCCACCCTCAACCATCCGAGACACTCTCACCCTCAACCATCCGAGACCACTCCCACCCTCAACCATCCGAGACCACTCCCCCTCAACCATCTGAGACCACTCCCCCTCAACCATGTGAGACCACTACCCCCTCAACCATCCGAGACCACTCCCCCCTCAACCATCTGAGACCACTCCCCCTCAACCATGTGAGACCACTACCCCCTCAACCATCCGAGACCACTCCCACCTTCAACCATCTGAGACCACTCCCCCAACCATCCGAGACCACTCCCACCCTCAACCATCTGAGACCATTCCCCCCACTCCCACCCTCAACCATCCGAGACCACTCCCACCCTCAACCATCCGAGACCACTCCCCCTCAACCATCTGAGACCACTCCCCCAACCATCCGAGACCACTCCCACCCTCAACCATCCGAGACCACTCCCCCCACTCCCACCCTCAACCATCCGAGACCACTCCCCCCTCAACCATCCGAGACAACTCCCCCCACTCCCACCCTCAACCATCCGAGACCACTCCCCCCTCAACCATCCGAGACAACTCCCCCCACTCCCACCCTCAACCATCCGAGTCTACTCCCACCCTCAACCATCCGAGACCACTCCCACCCTCAACCATCCGAGTCTACTCCCCCCCTCAACCATCCGAGACCACTCCCACCCTCAACCATCCGAGACCACTCACCCCCTCAACCATCTGAGACCACTCCCACCCTCAACCATCTGAGACCACTCCCCCCACTCCCACCCTCAACCATCCGAGACCACTCCCCCCCCACTCCCACCCTCAACCATCCGAGACCACCCCCCCCCTCAACCATCCGAGACCACTCCCCCCACTCCCACCCTCAACCATCCGAGACCACTCCCCCCACTCCCACCCCCAACCATCCGAGACCACCCCCCCCACTCCCACCCTCAACCATCCGAGTCCACTCCCACCCTCAACCATCCGAGACCACTCCCCCCTCAACCATCTGAGACCACTCCCACCCTCAACCATCCGAGACCACTCCCCCTCAACCATCCGAGACCACTCCCCCTCAACCATCTGAGACCACTCCCCCTCAACCATCCGAGACCACCCCCCTCAGCCATCCGAGACCACCCCCCTCAACCATCCGAGACCACCCCCCTCAACCATCCGAGACCACCCCCTCAACCATCCGAGACCACTCCCCCTCAACCATCCGAGACCACCCCCCTCAACCACCCGAGACCACCCCCGAGACCATCCGAGACCACCCCCAACCATCCGAGACCACCCCTCAACCATCCGAGACCACTCCCCCCACTCCCACCCTCAACCATCCGAGACCACCCCCCTCAACCATCTGAGACCACTCCCCCTCAACCATCCGAGACCACCCCCCTCAACCATCTGAGACCACCCCCTCAACCATCCGAGACCACCCCCAACCATCCGAGACCACCCCCTCAACCATCTGAGACCCCCCTCAACCATCCGAGACCATCCCCCCTCAACCATCCGAGACCCCCTCAACCATCCGAGACCACTCCCCCCCCACTCCCACCCTCAACCATCCAAGACCCCCTCAACCATCCGAGACCCCCCTCAACCATCCGAGACCACCCCCCTCAGCCATCCCAGACCACTCCCTATGATATTTAACGTACAATTTCAATCTAATCGAATAGAATCTACAGATTGCGTGTTGAAGATCAATACTTTTACTAAGAGTATTGGTATATTAGTAATTGACTAACCCGGTCTCTCCAGATCTCCTAACAGTACTATTTCTAGGGTCAATTTTAGATCAGTGTTATGCATTTTCAGCCATTCCTGAACCTGAGACCAGAACCAGGCTACCTGAGGGCAACACCAAAACAAATGGTCTATTGATTCTGTATTCTCAACAAAAATCTGCAGAGCTTCGATGATTTTATGCCCCAAATATTCATCATTTTGTTGGTGGCAAGTATTCAATATAATAATTTTAGCTGAAAAGTATGAAGTCTTGAATCTTGCGTTGTTTTATATATCAACTCATACACCCTGTACCATGGAAGCATTACATCACAAATCTCTTCCCAACTATTTTGCAATCTGTATGGCACAGTTGTCAACAACATCCTGGTCCTCAAATGAAACTGGTATTTATGCTATTTTAATTCCTCTGCCAGTTTTGATCCTCTATATTGGGCAGACAGACCAGTTCACTACCTCCCCCAGCTGCCACCTGCCTCCTCCAGTTTTGATCCTTTATATTGGGCAGACAGACCAGTTCCCTACCTCCCCCAGCTGGCACCTGCCTCCTCCATTTTTGGGGCAATGCTGTAATCAATTGGTTGTACTCTTGGATTGAGCAGACCTTCCTGTACAATTCTGATAACTCCATGAAGGATATAACTCTACCATTACAATTTACAATATAATTTAAGAACAACATTCCCTTTTCAAACATCTTTACCATTAATACAGGTATTTTATCAACCAGCACATTTGAGTTCAGTCATAATATTTAATGTAATATTTGTTCTCTCTATTCAGAGGGATGAAATTGAAATTGTAGCCTTCATCCTCTTTCTATCTCGCATCATACCCCCACTGCTGACACCATACCCCCACTACTGACATCATACCCCCACTGCTGACATCATACCCCCACTGCTGACACCATAACCCCACTACTGACATCATACCCCCACTGCTGACATCATACCCCCACTGCTGACACCATACCCCCACTACTGACATCATACCCCCACTGCTGACACCATACCCCCACTACTGACATCATACCCCCACTGCTGACACCATACCCCCACTGCTGACATCATACCCCCACTGCTGACATCATACCCCCACTGCTGACACCATACCCCCACTGCTGACATCATACCCCCACTGCTGACATCATACCCCCACTGCTGACACCATACCCCCACTACTGACATCATACCCCCACTGCTGACACCATACCCCCACTACTGACATCATACCCCCACTGCTGACATCATACCCCCACTGCTGACATCATACCCCCACTGCTGACATCATACCCCCACTGCTGACATCATACCCCCACTGCTGACATCATACCCCCACTGCTGACATCATACCCCCACTGCTGACATCATACCCCCACTGCTGACACCATACCCCCACTACTGACATCATACCCCCACTGCTGACACCATACCCCCACTACTGACATCATACCCCCACTGCTGACACCATACCCCCACTGCTGACATCATACCCCCACTGCTGACATCATACCCCCACTACTGACATCTGTTCCCTGGTGTAGCTCAGTAATTCTAGAGAAATACAGGACATGCTGTATAGCACACACACACACACACACACACACACACACACACACACACACACACACACACACACACACACACACACACACACACACACACACACACACACACACACACACACACACACACACACACACACACACACATTCAGGGACTTACCATTGCTGCCTCTCTGGCTTCTCCTGTTTTTCACTTCCATTGATCACAGTCAGACCCCAACTACAGAGAGATAGATAGAGAGAGATAGGAAACATTAACTTCTTATGGCTGCAGGGGCAGTATTGAGTAGCTTGGATGACAAGGTGCCCAGAGTAAACTGCCAGCTCCTCAGTCTCAGTTGCTAATATATGCATATTATTATTAGTATTGGATAGAAAACACTCTAAAGATTCCAAAACTGTCAAAATATTGTCTGTGAGTATAACAGAACTGATATTGCAGGCGAAACCCTGAGGAAAATCAAACCAGGAAGTGGCTTCTATTTTGAAAACTCCATGTTCTATAGCCTCCCTTTGCTCCATTTAAAAGGATATTAACCAGATTACTTTTCCTATCGCTTCCTCAAGGGGTCAACAGTCTTCAGACATAGTTTCAGGCTTTTATTTTGAAAAATTAGCCAGAACGATAACATGAGCATGAGTTTTGCTCGCGCATCAGAGTTTGGGCTGCCATTGCCTTTCCCTCTCTTACTGATCAAGACATTTGCGGTTGATATATTATCGATTATATATTTTAAAAACAACCTGAGGATTGATTGATTATAAAAAACGTTTGACGAGTTTCTGTGGACATTATCAAAACTATTTGAAATTTGTCCACGTTGTCGTGACCACTCTTTCCTGTGGATTTATGAACATAACGCGCCATACAAACGGAGGTATTTTGGGTATAAAAATAATCTTTATGGAACAAAAGGAACATTTATTGTGTAACTGGGAGTCTTGTGAGTGAAAACATCCGAAGATCATCAAAGGTAAATGATTAATTTGATTGCTTTTCTGATTTTCGTGACCAAGCTACTTGATGCTAAGTGTACATAATGTTTTGTTGAGCGATCGATAAACTTACAAACACTTGGATTGCTTTCACTGTAAATTTTCAAAATCTGACACGACAGGTGGATTAACAAAAGGCTAAACTGTGTTTTCCTATATTGCACTTGTGATTTCATGAATATAAATATTTTTAGTAATATTATTTGAATGTGGCGCTATTCAATTCAGCGGTTGTTGATGACAATTATCCTGTTAACAGGATTGCAGCCATAACAAGTTAACCTGTTGAGTGTAGGGGGCAGTATTTTGAAGTTTGGATGAAAAACGTACCCAAATGAAACTGCCTATTTCTCAGGCCCAGAATCTAGAATATACACATAATTGTCAGATTAGGGCAGAAAACACTCTAAAGTTTCCAAAACTGTCAAAATATTGTCTGTGAGTATAACAGAACTGATATTGCAGGCGAAAACCTGAGGAAAATCCAACAAGGAAGTGCCTAAGAGAAATTAATCTCCCTGTTCCATTGCATGCCTTCCCTCCATTTAAAGGGATATCAACCAGATTCCTTTCCCTATGGCTTCCACATGGTGTGAACAGTCTTTAGACATAGTTTCAGCCTTTTATTCTGAAAAATGAGCGAGAAGAATCACATCGCGTCAGTGGATGGCTTGGTGCCAGCAGAGTTTTGCATGCGCAACAGCTTGGAGCAGACATTTTCTCTCTCTCTCCTATTGAAAAAGCTATGGCCCGGTTGAAATATTATCGATTATTTATTGTAAAAACAACCTGAGGATTGATTATAAAAAACATTTGACATGTTTCTACAAACTTTACGGATACTATTTGGAATTTTCGTCTGTCCAGTCGTGACCGCTCGAGCCTGTGGATTTCTGAACAAAACACGCCAAACAAATGGAGGTATTTTGGATATAAAAATAATATTTATGGAACAAAAGGAACATTTATTGTGTAACTGGGAGTCTCGTGAGTGCAAACATCCAAAGATCATCAAAGGTAAGCGATTCATTTTATTGGTTTTCTGACTTTCGTGACCAATCTACTTTGCTGCTAGCTGTTTGTAATGTTTTGCCTGCTGAGAGAGTCCTTACATAAACACTTGGTATGCTTTTGCTGTCAAGTTTTTTTTAAATCTGACACGCCAGGTGGATTAACAACAAGCCAAGCTGTGTTTTGCTATATTGCACTTGTGATTTCATGAAAATTAAATATTTTTAGTAATTTCATTTGAATTTGAGGCTCTGCAATTCATCGGGTGTGTGGCGAAAATGATCCCGCTAATGGGATGGGCGCGCCAAGATTAAGTGAGTGGAGATTTAGCAGCAGACAGACAAAGGAGACGGTATAGGACTGTCCTGCCTTCTCTACTGTCAGCTACTGTTCTCTAGTCACTAAAGAACAGGACTGTGGAGTAAGACTGCTCTATAACAGTCTCTCTCTCTCTCAGAGAGACAGAGAGGGGAAAGACAAGGCGAGGGTGAGACACAGGGAGAGGTGTTCTGACCAGTTGGGTGATCATGGGACAGGCAAGAAGAGAGGACAGAGAGGTGCTCTGACCAGGCAGGAGGAGAGGACAGAGAGGTGTTCTGACCAGGCAGGAGGAGAGAACAGAGAGGTGTTCTGATCAGGCAGGAGGAGAGGACAGAGAGGTGTTCTGATCAGGCAGGAGGAGAGGACAGAGAGGTGTTCTGATCAGGCAGGAGGAGAGGACAGAGAGGTGTTCTGATCAGGCAGGAGGAGAGGACAGAGAGGTGTTCTGATCAGGCGGGAGGAGAGGACAGAGAGGTGTTCTGATCAGGCGGGAGGAGAGGACAGAGAGGTGACCTGACCAGGCAGGAGGAGAGGACAGAGAGGTGTTCTGACCAGGCAGGAGGAGAGGACAGAGAGGTGACCTGACCAGGCAGGAGGAGAGAACAGAGAGGTGACCTGACCAGGCAGGAGGAGAGAACAGAGAGGTGTTCTGACCAGGCAGGAGGAGAGGACAGAGAGGTGTTCTGACCAGGCAGGAGGAGAGAACAGAGAGGTGTTCTGACCAGGCAGGAGGAGAGGACAGAGAGGTGTTCTGACCAGGCAGGAGGAGAGGACAGAGAGGTGTTCTGACCAGGTGGGTGGTCGTAGTTTCTTCTTGATGCCTAGATAGACCCTCAGGTTCTTCACCTGCCATTCCCTCTCTGGACGATTACTCTACAGGGACACAAAACAGACAGATTAGATGTTTAGATGTTTGTGTGTGTGTGTGTGTGTTTGTGTTTTTGTGTGTGTGTGTGTGTGTGTGTGTGTTTTTGTGTGTGTGTGTGTGTGTCTCTTACCCGCACTTCCTTGTACATCCTGAGGGAGGCAGTGCTCAGGATGAAGTAGCGGTCGTGGAAGCTGCCGGTATTCAGTCCCAATCCCAGAATGCTCCTCTCCTCCCGGAACTTCACCATCCCGTGCTTGGACACATCCACTTTACTGGCTATGGGGGAACGGATCGTACCAAATCAGAAACAGCATAGGGGCAATAGCAGAGCTGAGAAGTCAATTCAATTGTGTGTTGTGTGTGTGTGTGTGTGTGTGTGTGTGTGTGTGTGTGTGTGTGTGTGTGTGTGTGTGTGTGTGTGTGTGTGTGTGTGTGTGTGTGTGTGTGTGTGTGTGTGTGTGTGTGTGTGTGTGTGTGTGTGTGTGTGTGTGTGTGTGTGTGTGTGTGTGTGTGTGTGTGTGTTGAGAATGTTGATATATGTATTTTGTTTTCAATGGGAGCGAACAGACTGTTTTGCAGCACAGACTGGATTATGTTCTGAGATTCCTCCAATGGCATTGAGGAGTACACCACATCTCGTCGGATGTGGCAGGGCTTGCAAACCATTACAGACTACAAAGGGAAGCACAGCCGAGAGCTGCCCAGTGACACGAGCCTACCAGACGAGCTAAACCACTTCTATGCTCGCTTCGAGGAAAATAACACTGAAACATGCATGAGAGCACCAGCTGTACCGGAAGACTTGTGATACCTCTCCCCACAGTCGATGTGAGTAAGACCTTTAGACAGGTCAACATTCAGATGGCCGCATGGCCAGATGGATTACCAGGACGTGTACTGCGAGCATGCGCTGACCAACTAGCAAGTGTCTTCACTGACATTTTCAACCTCTCCCTGTCCGAGTCTGTAATACCAACATGTTTTAAGCAGACCACCATAGTCCCTGTGCCCAATAATTCTAAGGTAACCTGCCTAAATGACTACCAACCCGTAGTACTCACATCTGTAGCCATGAAGTGCTTTCAAAGGCTGGTCATGGCTCACATCCACACACTCATCCCAGAAACCCTCCAATTCACATTCCACCCCAACAGATCCACAGATGATGCAGTCTCTATTGCACTCCATACTGCCCTTTCCCACCTGGACAAAAGGAACACCTACAGTATGTGAGGATGCTGTTCATTGACTACAGCTCAGCGTTCAACACCATAGTACCCTCAAAGCTCATCACTAAGCTAAGGACCCTGGGACTAAACACCTCCCTCTGCAACTGGATCCTGGACTTCCTGACGGGCCGTCCCCAGGTGGTAAGGGTAGGTAACAACACATCTGCCACGCCGCTCCTCAACATGGGGGCCCCTCAGGGGTGTGTGCTCTTCCCCTTCCTATACTCCTTGTTCACTCATGATTGAATGGCCAGGCACGACTCCAACACTATCATTAAGTTTGTCGACGACACAACAGTGGTAGGCCTGATCACCGACAACGACGAGACAGCCTATAGGGAGGAGGTCAGAGAACTGGCAATGTGGTGCCAGGACAGCAACCTCTCCCTCAATGTGATCAAGACAAAGGAGATGATTGTGGACTGTGGAAAAGAGGACCGAGCACGCCCCCATCGACGGGCTGCAGTGGAGCAGGTTGAGAGTTTCAAGTTCCTTTGTGTCCACATCACCAACAAACTAACATGGTCCAAGCACACCATGACGGTCGTGAAGAGGGCACGACAAAACCTATTCTGCCTCAGGAGACTGAAAAGATTTGGCATGGGTCCTCAGATCCTCAAAAGGTTCTACTGCTGCACCATCGAGAGCATTCTGACTGGTTGCATCACGGCCTGGTATGGCAACTGTTCGGCCTCCGACCGCAAGGCACTACAGAGGGTAGTGCGAACGGCCCAGTGCATCACTGGACCTCTTTACCAGGCGGTGTCAGAGGAAGGCCTTAAACATTTTCAAAGACTCTTGCCATCCTAGTCATAGACTGTTCTCTCTGCTACCGCACGGCAAGCGGTACTGGAGCGCCAAGTCTTGGTCCAAGGGTCTTCTAAACAGCTTCTACACCTTCTACCCACCACTCTCTGTTGTCATCTATGCATAGTCACTTTAATAAATCTACCTACATGTACATACTACCTCAACTAACCGGATCCCCCCCACACATTGACTCTGTATCAGTACCCCCCTGTATATAGTCTTACTATTGTTATTTTACTGCTGCTCTTTAATTACTTGTTACTTTTTTCTCTTATTTTTATCTGCAATGAATTCCTAAACTGTTAT
The DNA here is from genome assembly GCF_023373465.1 of Oncorhynchus keta. Taxonomy (NCBI): domain Eukaryota; kingdom Metazoa; phylum Chordata; class Actinopteri; order Salmoniformes; family Salmonidae; genus Oncorhynchus; species Oncorhynchus keta. The sequence goes on from NC_068421.1 coordinate 4,468,132, forward strand.
TTTTTTATATGCGTGGTTAGTTAGTGTGTGTGTGTGTGTGTGTGTGTGTGTGTGTGTGTGTGTGTGTGTGTGTGTGTGTGTGTGTGTGTGTGTGTGTGTGTGTGTGTGTGTGCGTGCGTGCGTGCGTGCGTGCGTGTGTGTACCCAGGTAGATGCGTATGGCCTCCATGGCCAGATGTTTTTTGACCAGCAAGTGGGAGTCGGTACCCAGAGAATGGATGATGGGTAACACACGCTCCAGGTGATGCAATGGACGCTCTGAGAGAGAGAGAGAGAGAGAGAGAGACAGAGACAGAAAGAGAGACAGAAAGAGAGACAGAGAAGGGAAGGGGACAAAAAGTCTCAACATCAGCATCACCCCTCCATAGCACTACCATCCCCTGGTCTCCTTCCTCTCTCTCTACTCCTTCCTCTCTCTCTACTCCCACCTCTCTCCCTACTCCCAACTCTCTCCCTACTCCCAACTCTCCTTCCTCTCTCTATCTACTCCCACCTCTCTCTCTCTCCTCCCACCTCTCCTTCCTCTCTCTCTCTACTCCCACCTCTCCTTCCTCTCTCTCTACTCCCACCCTCTCTCTACTCCCACCCTCTCTCTACTCCCACCCTCTCTCTACTCCCACCCTCTCTCTACTCCCACCCTCTCTCTACTCCCACCCTCTCTCTACTCCCACCATCTCTCTACTCCCACCATCTCTCTACTCCCAAATCTCCTTCCTCTCTCTCTCTCTCTACTCCCACCTCTCCCTCTCTACTCCCAACTCTCCTTCCTCTCTCTCTACTCCCACCCTCTCTCTCTCTACTCCCACCTCTCTCTCTCTACTCCCACCTCTCTCTCTACTCCCACCTCTCCCTCTCTACTCCCAACTCTCCTTCCTCTCTCTCTACTCCCACCTCTCTCTCTCCTCCCACCCTCTCTCTCTCTACTCCCACCTCTCCTTCCTCTCTCTCTACTCCCACCTCTCCTTCCTCTCTCTCTACTCCCACCCTCTCTCTACTCCCTCCTCTTCCTCTCTACTCCCACCTCTCCCTCTCTAATCCCACCTCTCCTTCCTCTCTCTCTCTCTACTCCCACCCCTCCTTCCTCTCTCTCTACTCCCACCTCACCTTCCTCTCTCTCTACTCCCACCTCTTCCTCTCTAATCCCACCTCTCCTTCCTCTCTCTCTACTCCCACCTCTCTCTCTCTCTCTACTCCCACCTCTCCTTCCTCTCTTACATACTCCTCTCTCCTCTGCTCCTTCTCAAAACCCATTGGAGGAGAAGGTCAGAGGGGAGGGAGCTCTGTTCTTCTCATCAACGGTTTTTGAAAAGGAGGCGATGGGAGAGGACGCAAGGAGTATGCAATTATGAAACTCTCTCTCTCACACACACACACACACACACACACACACACACACACACACACACACACACACACACACACACACACACACACACACACACACACACACACACACACACACACACACACACACACACACACACACACACACACACACACACACACACAACATTAAGAACACCTGCTCTTTCCATGACAGACTGACCAGGTGAATCCAGCTGAAAGCTATGATCCCTTATTGATGTCACTCAATCAGTGTAGATGAAGGGGAGGTGACAGGTGAGGTGTCATTCAGAGGGTCAGTGGGCAAGATACAAGATGTAAGTGCCTTTAAACGGGGTATGGTAGTAGGTTCCAGGTGCACCTGTTTGTGTCAAGAACTGCAATGCTGCTGGGTTTTTCACGCTCAACAATTTCCTGTGTGTATCAAGAATGGTCCACCACCCAAAGGACATCCAGCCAACTTGACACAACTGTGGGAAGCATTGGAAAAAACGTGACACTTTGTAGAGTCCATGTCCTGATGAATTGAGGCTGTTCCGAGGGCAAAAGGGGGGTGCAACTCAATATTAGGACTGACCTCTCATCTCTCTCTCCACTCACCCATCTCCTCCTTCTGACTGACCTCTCATCTCTCTGTCCACTCACCCCTTTCCTCCTTCTGGCTGACCTCTCATCTCTCTGTCCACTCACCCATCTCCTCCTTCTGGCTGACCTCTCATCTCTCTGTCCACTCACCAGTCTCCTCCTTCAGACCTCTCATCTCTCTGTCCACTCACCAGTCTCCTCCTTCTGACTGACCTCTCATCTCTCTCTCCACTCACCCATCTCCTCCTTCTGGCTGACCTCTCATCTCTCTCTCCACTCACCCATCTCCTCCTTCTGGCTGACCTCTCATCTCTCTGTCCACTCACCCCTTTCCTCCTTCTGGCTGACCTCTCATCTCTCTCTCCACTCACCCATCTCCTCCTTCTGACTGACCTCTCATCTCTCTGTCCACTCACCCCTTTCCTCCTTCTGGCTGACCTCTCATCTCTCTGTCCACTCACCCATCTCCTCCTTCTGGCTGACCTCTCATCTCTCTGTCCACTCACCCATCTCCTCCTTCTGACTGACCTCTCATCTCTCTGTCCACTCACCCATCTCCTCCTTCTGGCTGACCTCTCATCTCTCTCTCCACTCACCCATCTCCTCCTTCTGACTGACCTCTCATCTCTCTGTCCACTCACCCATCTCCTCCTTCTGGCTGACCTCTCATCTCTCTGTTCACTCACCCATCTCCTCCTTCTGGCTGACCTCTCATCTCTCTCTCCACTCACCCATCTCCTCCTTCTGACTGACCTCTCATCTCTCTGTCCACTCACCCATCTCCTCCTTCTGGCTGACCTCTCATCTCTCTCTCCACTCACCCATCTCCTCCTTCTGGCTGACCTCTCATCTCTCTCTCCACTCACCCATCTCCTCCTTCAGACCTCTCATCTCTCTGTCCACTCACCAGTCTCCTCCTTCTGACTGACCTCTCATCTCTCTCTCCACTCACCCATCTCCTCCTTCTGGCTGACCTCTCATCTCTCTGTCCACTCACTAGTCTCCTCCTTCTGACTGACCTCTCATCTCTCTGTCCACTCACTAGTCTCCTCCTTCTGGCTGACCTCTCATCTCTCTGTCCACTCACCAGTCTCCTCCTTCTGACTGACCTCTCATCTCTCTGTCCACTCACCCATCTCCTCCTTCTGGCTGACCTCTCATCTCTCTGTCCACTCACCAGTCTCCTCCTTCAGACCTCTCATCTCTCTGTCCACTCACCCATCTCCTCCTTCTGGCTGACCTCTCATCTCTCTGTCCACTCACCAGTCTCCTCCTTCAGACCTCTCATCTCTCTGTCCACTCACCAGTCTCCTCCTTCTGACTGACCTCTCATCTCTCTCTCCACTCACCAGTCTCCTCCTTCTGGCTGACCTCTCATCTCTCTGTCCACTCACCAGTCTCCTCCTTCTGACCTCTCATCTCTCTATCCACTCACCAGTCTCCTCCTTCTGGCTGACCTCTCATCTCTCTGTCCACTCACCCATCTCCTCCTTCTGGCTGACCTCTCATCTCTCTGTCCACTCACCAGTCTCCTCCTTCTGACTGACCTCTCATCTCTCTGTCCACTCACCCATCTCCTCCTTCTGGCTGACCTCTCATCTCTCTGTCCACTCACCAGTCTCCTCCTTCTGACTGACCTCTCATCTCTCTGTCCACTCACCCATCTCCTCCTTCTGGCTGACCTCTCATCTCTCTGTCCACTCACCAGTCTCCTCCTTCTGGCTGACCTCTCATCTCTCTGTCCACTCACCCGTCTCCTCCTTCTGGCTGACCTCTCATCTCTCTGTCCACTCACCGCTCTCCTCCTCCTGACTGACCTCTCATCTCTCTCTCCACTCACCAGTCTCCTCCTTCTGGCTGACCTCTCATCTCTCTGTCCACTCACCGCTCTCCTCCTCCTGAATGACCTCTCATCGCTCTGTCCACTCACCAGTCTCCTCCTTCTGGCTGACCTCTCATTGCTCTGTCCACTCACCGCTCTCCTCCTCCTGACTGACCTCTCATCTCTCTCTCCACTCACCAGTCTCCTCCTTCTGAATGACCTCTCATCTCTCTGTCCACTCACCGCTCTCCTCCTCCTGAATGACCTCTCATCTCTCTCTCCACTCACCCATCTCCTCCTTCTGGCTGACCTCTCATCTCTCTGTCCACTCACCAGTCTCCTCCTTCTGGCTGACCTCTCATCTCTCTGTCCACTCACCCGTCTCCTCCTTCTGGCTGACCTCTCATCTCTCTGTCCACTCACCGCTCTCCTCCTCCTGACTGACCTCTCATCTCTCTCTCCACTCACCAGTCTCCTCCTTCTGGCTGACCTCTCATCTCTCTGTCCACTCACCGCTCTCCTCCTCCTGAATGACCTCTCATCTCTCTCTCCACTCACCCATCTCCTCCTTCTGGCTGACCTCTCATCTCTCTGTCCACTCACCAGTCTCCTCCTTCTGGCTGACCTCCCAGCAGCTCCAGTAGTCTTTCTCTCTGTCCACTCACCAGTCTCCTCCTTCTGGCTGACCTCCCAGCAGCTCCAGTAGTCTTTCTCTCTGACCACTCACCAGTCTCCTCCTTCTGGCTGACCTCCCAGCAGCTCCAGTAGTCTTTCTCTCTGTCCACTCACCAGTCTCCTCCTTCTGGCTGACCTCCCAGCAGCTCCAGTAGTCTTTCTCTCTGACCACTCACCAGTCTCCTCCTTCTGGCTGACCTCCCAGCAGCTCCAGTAGTCTTTCTCTCTGTCCACTCACCAGTCTCCTCCTTCTGGCTGACCTCCCAGCAGCTCCAGTAGTCTTTCTCTCTGTCCACTCACCAGTCTCCTCCTTCTGGCTGACCTCCCAGCAGCTCCAGTAGTCTTTCTCTCTGACCTGGATCTTCCGCCGGTCCAGAATCTCACAGGTCAGCTCTGCTGCCGTCATAGAACCAGGGATCTGGAGGGGAGAGCAGTGGAGGGAGTGAGATTCAGGACGGCTTCTTACTCTCTTTATTTCCCTATCATGATAAAGGTGAGATCATAAGGGGTTAGGTAAGGTCAGAGGTGAGAGAGCACCTTGACATGCTGCTCTGTCGTCTCCTTCTTCTCCTCCAGGTACACTGTACAGATGAAGTCACCTGCTGACCCCGACGCCTGCACAACGCACACACACACACGCACATTGGGTAACTGCAGAACACTGTATGATATAAGAAGGTAGTGTGACTCACAGAAGCCTTGGTGTTGAGGTGTGTGTGAGTACTGTATGACTCACAGAAGCCTTGGTGTTGAGGTGTGTGTGTGAGTACTGTATGACTCACAGAAGCCTTGGTGTTGAGGTGTGTGTGTGAGTACTGTATGACTCACAGAAGCCTTGGTGTTGAGGTGTGTGTGTGAGTACTGTATGACTCACAGAAGCCTTGGTGTTGAGGTGTGTGTGTGAGTACTGTATGACTCACAGAAGCCTTGGTGTTGAGGTGTGTGTGTGAGTACTGTATGACTAACAGAAGCCTTGGTGTTGAGGTGTGTGTGTGAGTACTGTATGACTCACAGAAGCCTTGGTGTTGAGGTGTGTGTGTGAGTACTGTATGACTCACAGAAGCCTTGGTGTTGAGGTGTGTGTGTGAGTACTGTATGACTCACAGAAGCCTTGGTGTTGAGGTGTGTGTGTGAGTACTGTATGACTCACAGAAGCCTTGGTGTTGAGGTGTGTGTGTGAGTACTGTATGACTCACAGAAGCCTTGGTGTTGAGGTGTGTGTGAGTACTGTATGACTCACAGAAGCCTTGGTGTTGAGGTGTGTGTGTGAGTACTGTATGACTCACAGGGACGCTGGAGTTGTGGTTCAACTTCTCTCTGACTTTAATGATGGCCGTGATCTCATCCAGCTGTCTTTTCAGCTGCAGCTCATCCACCTGAACCGCAAAACAACCACACACGGTCAACCACACACGGTCAACCACACACGGTCAACCACACACGGTCAACCACATGACAAAACAACATGATCGTATTTTTGGATCCTCTGGGAGGAGAAGAGACACAGTCTGGTATCAATAACCATGACAGCCTTGAGTTGGGGAGGAGCACTTTGGTGTAGAGGTCAGGTCAGATGATGTGAGGAAGAACAGATATCACTCAGGTTCTGCCTAGCAACAGAGATGCATTGGCTGTTCAGTTGTGGAGGAGGAGACTCAGCCCAGGAGAAAGGGTTAAATATCAGTGCTTGTGTGAAACGTTTTTTTCATCTGAATTACAGCTGTAACGACCCTTTGGGAAGAATTCAACTTGGTTCATCTTCTCTAGTGTCTGTGACGTATTTACTCTGAGAAATTAGAACCTGACAGTATATAACGACTCACTCCATGGTTGAAACATCATTGACCAGCTCACAGTGTAGTCACCCCCCTACCAAACAGTATAGTCACCCCCTACCAAACACTGGAGTCACCCCCTACCAAACACTGTAGTCACCCCCCTACCAAACACTATAGTCACCCCCTACCAAACAGTGTAGTCACCCCCCTACCAAACAGTGTAGTCACCCCCCTACCAAACACTATAGTCACCCCCCTACCAAACACCAGTCATACCCCTACCAAACACCAGAGAGCAGAAGAGAGCTAGTGCCTAAACTCAAAGATGACAGAGTGCCGTGGGGATTCCACTATGTACAGATCTAGGATCAGCTTCCTCTACCTCAATCTTAACCTTAAACATTAGCAGAGGAAAATGCTAAACTGACCCAAGATCAGCGTCTATGGGCAATAATGCACTAGTACATTTAAATGTAAGTCATTTAGCAGACGCTCTTATCCAGCGCGACTTACAGGAGCAATTATGGTTAAGTGCCTTGCTCAAGGGCACATCAGCAGATTGTTCAGCTTGTCAGACTCAGGGATTCAAACCAGCACCGTTTCGGTTACTGGCTCAATGCTCTAAGCTGCTAGGCTAGCTGCCGCCTCTGAGGTTAGGGGTCAGGGGTTAGAGCTAACAGCGTCTCTGACCTCAAAGACGTCAGTGTAGTGCTCTATGAGGTTAGGGGTCAGGGGTTAGAGTTTACAACGTCTCTGACCTCAAAAACGTCAGTGTAGTGCTCTATGAGGTTAGGGGTCAGGGGTCAGAGCTAACAGGATCTCTGACCTCAAAGACGTCAGTGTAGTGCTCTATGAGGTTAGGGGTCAGGGGTTAGAGTAAACAGCGTCTCTGACCTCAAAGACGTCAGTGTAGTGCTCTATGAGGTTAGGAGTCAGGGGTTAGAGTAAACAGTGTCTCTGACCTCAAAGACGTCAGTGTAGTGCTCTATGAGGTTAGGGGTCAGGGGTTAGAGTAAACAGTGTCTCTGACCTCAAAGACGTCAGTGTAGTGCTCTATGAGGTTAGGGGTCAGGGGTCAGAGCTAACAGGATCTCTGACCTCAAAGACGTCAGTGTAGTGCTCTATGAGGTTAGGGGTCAGGGGTCAGAGCTAACAGGATCTCTGACCTCAAAGACGTCAGTGTAGTGCTCTATGAGGTTAGGAGTCAGGGGTTAGAGCTAACAGCGTCTCTGACCTCAAAGACGTCAGTGTAGTGCTCTATGAGTTCCTCTATGACGAGGCCAGCTGTGTAGTCCTTCCCGTCGCTCTGGAACAGTGTTGGGCCAAATACTATAGCCAGGTTATGGAGATTCATCTGGTTCAGCTCTGCAAACCGCTGCACACTGTGGACAACACACACACCGTTACACTCTGACCTGAGGGGTGTGTGTGTGTGTTTATATGTGTCTCACCAGTAGAGGTGGTTGACCAGGGCTCGTAGCGTGGCCTTGTTGACTCTGGGCAGCTGGCTCAGCAGCAGCTGGTACTGACAGATCTTTCTGCTCTCCTCTGGGATCACTGACAGACAACACACACACAGCCAAGCATGTTTAATTCAGTTAGGTCACGTTTGGTTCTTAGTGAATACACCCCTGCTATATAGTACCTCACCCCTATTTTAGGGTGAGTGTAGGGAGTTGGGGTTCGAGTGTAGGGTGCTACGGTTAGGGTGTACGGTGTTGGGGTTAGGGTATAAGGGTAGGGGTTAGGGTGTAGGGAGTTAAGGTTAGGGTGTTGGGGTTAGGGTGTTGGGGTTAGGGTTAGGGTGTAGGGGTAGGAGTTAGGGTGTAGGGGTAGTGGTTAGGGTGTAGGGTGTAGGGTTAGGGGTTAGGGTGTAGGGCTAGTGGTTAGGGTGTAGGGCTAGTGGTTAGGGTGTTGGGGTTAGGGGTAGGGAGTTAGGGGTAAGGGTGTAGGGGCTAGGGTGTAGGGGTAGTGGTTAGGGTGTAGGGGTAGTGGTTAGGGTGTAGGGGTAGTGGTTAGGGTGTTGGGGTTAGGGAGTTAGGGGTAAGGGTGTAGGGTAGGGGTTAGGGTGTAGGGGTAGTGGTTAGGGTGTTGGGGTAGGGGTTAAGGGAAGGGTTAGGGCGTTAGGGGTTAGGGTGTAGGGGTAAGGGTTTAGGGGTAGTGGTTATGGTGTTGGGGTATGGGTTAGGGTGTAGGGTGTTGGGGTAGGGGTTAAGGGTAAGGGTGTAGGGGTAGTGGTTAGGGTGTTTGGGTAGGGGTTAAGGGTAGGGTTAAGGAGTTAGGGGTAGGGGTTAGGGTGTAGGGGTAGGGGTTAGGGTGTAGGGGTTAGGGGTAGGGGTTAGGGTGTAGGGGTAGGGGTTAGGGTGTAGGGTTAAGGAGTTAGGGGTAGTGGTTAGGGTGTTGGGGTAGGGGTTAAGGGTAGGGTTAAGGAGTTAGGGGTAGGGGTTAGGGTGTAGGGGTAGGGGTTAAGGGTAGGGTTAAGGAGTTAGGGGTAGGGGTTAGGGTGTAGGGGTTAGGGGTTTTGTATACATTTCATTATATTTCAACTTCTTTTTTCCATTTTCGAATAAAATATACCTTCCTGCAACCCGCCTCACCCAATGTGGTACAGATCTGCAATTCTTTAGACCTTCTAATTGGAACATCAATCAACAGCTAGGCAGCTAATTAGCTACTAGCATTTTAGTCATTGTTAGCCACTGCTAGCGGTCTTTACCTTTAGCTCGGACTCCAGCCACTTTAGCCTGGATAGCCTGGATAATACCTGCCAGTCTGCACAGCACGATATCAGCCTTGGGCATATCGGACTGCTTTTTTATCCACTACATCACCGGATTGCTGCCGCAAGCTCTGGACCATTACACCGAATCTTCACAGCGAGCTAGTTGCTACCGAGTGGCTATTGTGGCTAATGCCCTTGTCCAGAAGCATGCACCAGCCAGCCTCGAGCTAGCCTCGAGCTAGGCCCATTTCCCGGCTAGCAAACGAAGTGCACCAACTACAATACCTCTCTTCCCAATTGGACGGGACCCTTTTGTCGACAAGGAGCCCCGCCGATCCATCACAACATAATCCGGCCGATGTGCTGGTGTTGATCCATCTGCTTGCCCCGGCCTGCTAGCTTCCTGAACACCGTGTCACTCGCCTTGCTTAATAATCGACTACCGAACGGCTCCCTGTTTCATCTTTGCTGCTCATTGGACCCTGTGATCACTCAGATACACAGCTGATGCTGGACTGTACATTAACACAGTACTTCATTTTGTTTATCTGTCGGCCCCAGCCTCGAACTCAGGCCCTGTGTGTAGATAACTGACCCTCTCTGCCCATTCAATGCCATTATACCAGTTGTTATCTCACCCATTGTTGTTGTAGCTCTCCCAATCAACACCTGTGATTGCTTTATGCCTCTCTCTAATGTCAATATTTTATTTTTATTTATTTTACCTTTATTTAACTAGGCAAGTTAGTTAAGAACAAATTCTTATTTTCAATGACGGCCTGGGAACAGTGGGTTAACTGCCTGTTCAGGGGCAGAACGACAGATTTGTACCTTGTCAGCTCGGGGGTTTGAACTTGCAACCTTCTGGTTACTAGTCCAACGCTCTAACCACTAGGCTACCCTGCCTTGTATCCTGTTGCTTAGGGCAGCTCTCCTTGTTTTACTTTACTGTGGAGCCCCTAATCCTGCTCAACATGCCTCAGATAGCCCCCTTGTCCCATCCCCCCACATGCGGAGACTGCACCTAGCTTAACTGTCACCTCCAGAGATAAAACCTCTCTCATTGTCACTCAATGCCTAGGTTTACCTCCACTGTACTCACATCCTACCATACCCTTGTCTGTACACTATGCCCTGAATCTATTCTACCACACCCAGAAATCTGCTCCTTTTATTCTCTGTTCCCAAAGCACTAGACGACCAGTTCTTATAGCCTTTAGCCGTACCCTTATCATACTCCTCCTCTGTTCCTCTGGTGATGTAGAGGTTAACCCAGGCCCCGTGTGTCCCCAGACACTTTCATTCGTTGGCTTCTGCAACTGTAGAAGTCTTGGGTTCATGCATGTTAACATCAGAAGCCTCCTCCCTAAGTTTGTTTTACTCACTGCTTTAGCACACTCTGCCAATCCTGATGTCCTTGTCGTGTCTGAATCCTGGCTTCGGAAGGCCACCAGTTATAGATGCCCCTCAGCTCCCAGCTGTGACCTGGACTGTGAATGTGAATTGATTGCCCCCCATCTATCGTCAGAGTCCGTACTGTTAGGTGACCTAAATTGGGATATGCTTAACACCCCGGCCATCCTACAATCTAAAGTAGATGCCCTCAATCTCACACAAATTATCAAGGAACCTACCAAGTACCACCCCAAATCCGTAAACATGGGCACCCTCATAGTTATCATCCTGACCAACCTGGCCTCTAAATACACCTCTGCTGTCTTCAACCAGGATCTCAGCGATCACTGCCTCATTGGTTGCGTCAGTTATGGGTCCGCAGTCAAAAGACCACCCCTCATCACTGTCAAGCGATACCCTAAAACACTTCTGTGAGCAGGCCTTTCTAATCAACCTGGCCTGGGTATCCTGGAAGGATCCCGTCAGTAAAGGATGCCTGGTTGTTCTTTAAACGTGCTTTCCTCACCATTAAATAAGCATGCCCCTTTCACAAAATGTAAAACTAAGAACAGATATAGCCCTAAGTTCACTCCAGACTTGACTGCCCTTGACCAGCACAAAAACACCCTGTGGCGTACCGCAACATGCAACTTTTCAGGGAAGTCAGGAACCAATACACACAGCCAGGTAGGAAAGCAAAGGCTAGCTTTTTCAAACAGAATTTTTCATCATGCAGCATGAATTCCAAAAAGTTTTGGGACACTGTAAAGCACCTCCTACCAGTTGCCCACTGCACTGAGACTAGGAACCACTGCCACCAGCAACAAACCCATGATAATTGAGAATTTCTCTACGGCTGGCCATACTTTCCTCCTGGCTACCCAAACTCCGGCCAACAGCTCTGCACCACCCCGCGGCAACTGGCCCAAGCCCCCCCCCCCAAATAAAATCAGCTGGGGAAGACAATCAGGACACCCTTTTCCTAAAGTTATCCGCCGCCATTGTTGCAACCCCTATTACTAGTCTGTTTAACCTCTCTTTCATATTGTCTGAGATTTCTACAGATTTGAAAGCGGCCGCAGTCATCCTTCTCTACAAAGGGGGAGACACTCTTCAACCAATCTGTAACAGACCTATATCCATCCTACCCTGCCTTTCTAAAGTCTTCGAAACTCAAGTAAACAAACAGATCACCAAAAAGTTTGAATCCCACCGTACCTTCTCCGCTATGCAATCTGGTTTCCGAGCTGGTCACGGGTGCACCTCAGCCACGCTTAAGGTCCTAAATTATATCATAACCGCCATCGATAAAAGACGGTACTGTGCAGCCATCTTCATCGACCTGCCCAAGGGTTTAAACTCTGTCAATCACCGTATTCTTATCGGCAGACTCAACATCCTTGGTTTCTCTAATAACTGCCTCGCCTGGTTCACTAACTACTTCTCAGATAGAGTTCAGTGTGTCAAATCAGAGGGCCTTGCAGTCTCCATGGGGGTGCCACAGGGTTCAATTCTCGGGCCGACTCTTTTCTCTGTATATATCAATGATGTCGCTCTTGCTGCGGGTGATTATTTAATCCACCTCTATGCAGACGACACCATTCTGTATACATTTGTCCCTTCTTTGGGCACTGTGTTAACAAACCTCCAAATGAGCTTCAATGCAATACAACACTCCTTTGTTGGGCTCCAACTGCTCTTAAATGTTACAAAGCCTCCTTCACTCATGTTGCCAAACATACCCTCGTAAAACTGACTATCCTACCGATCCTTGACTTCGATGTCATTTACAAAATAGCCTCCAACCCTCTACTCAGCAAACTGGATGCAGTCTATCACAGTGCCATCCGTTTTGTTACCAAAGCCCCTTATACCACCCACCACTACGACCTGTATGCTCTCGTTGGCTGGACCTCGCTACATATTCGTCGCCAAACCCACTGGCTCCAGGTCATCTATAATTCTTTGCTAGGTAAAGCTCCGCCTTATCTCAGCTCACTGGTCACCATAGCAACACCCACCCGTAGCACGCGCTCCAGCAGGTATATCTCACTGATCATCCCCAAAGCCAACACCTCGTTTGGCCGCCTTTCCATCCAGTTCTCTGCTGCCAATGACTGGAATGAATTCACTGAAGTTGGAGACTCATATCTCCCTCACTAACTTTAAGTGTCAGCTGTCAGAGCAGCTTACCGATCGCTGCAGCTGTACACAGCCCATTTGTAAATAGCCCATCCAACTACCTACCTCATCCCCATATTTGTTTTTTGTTCTTCTGCTCATTTGCACACCAGTATTTCTACTTGCACATCCTCATCTGCACATCTATCACTCCAGTGTAAATTGCAAAATTGCTAACTTCACCACTATTGGCCTATTTATTGCCTTGCCACCTTACTTCATTTGCACACACTGTATACCGATTTTCTCTTGTGTTATTGACTGTATGTTTGTTTATTCCATGTGTAACTCTGTGT
>NC_068421.1:4490928-4608428 GCF_023373465.1 Oncorhynchus keta
GAAGGACTAGGGGAAGGGACTAGAAGTATGGACTAAGAGACTAGGGGAAGGGACTAAGAGACTAGGGGAAGGGACTAAGAGACTAGGGGAAGGGACTAAGAGACTAGGGGAAGGGAATATGGGAGGGGACTCAGAGAAAAGGGCACTAGAGGATGGGACTAGGGGAGGGAACTAGGAGACTAAGGAAGAAACTATGGGGGATGTGTGTGTGTGTGTGTGTGTGTGATTGGCTCACCCTCCCTGGCCTTACGCTCCGTGATAGGCCGGGCCATGGAGGCAGTCTTGAAAAGGAAGCCATTGTGCGTGACGGGGTGCTGTGGTGAATAGTGTTGAGGCTCCATGACCCCAGTCACCTCCGACCGAGGCAGCTCTGCAGACACACAACAACACACTGTCATTATTATAACACACTGTCACTCATTATTACACTGGAATACAACATGTAAATACCTGTGTTGAGATTGTGTGAGAGGAACTGGGCCTGTAGTTTCTGGTTGTGGGCGAGTGCCAGGGAGAGAGGGGAGGGACAGTCAGCCTGGCCAGTAGAACAGTTCACATCAGCTCCACAGAACACCAGACATAAGGTCTCCAGGACATCACTGCACTGCACGTTTATACACAGCGCCTGGAGAGAGAGAGGGGGGAGAGGGGGAAAGGGGGGAGAGAGAGAGGGGGAGAGAGGGGAGAGAGGGGGGAGAGAGAGAGGGGGAGAGAGGGGAGAGGGGGTTAGGGGGATAACTGCTTCAAATTCAGAAAATGTTTTGATCACTTTGTCAGTGTTAGCGAGGAGGAAGTAACATTGCTGCTATGCTGAGTCTGAGCTTTTTGCCTGAAACAGCAGTGACCAGACTGTCATTGTAGCTGTCACAGCAGTATTAGACTGTCATTGTAGCTGTCACAGCAGTATTATACTGTCATTTTAGCTGTCACAGCAGTATTATACTGTCATTGTAGCTGTCACAGCAGTATTATACTGTCATTGTAGGTCTCACAGCCAGTATTAGACCGTCACTGTAGCTGTCACAGCAGTATTAGACCGTCACTGTAGCTGTCACAGCAGTATTAGACCGTCACTGTAGCTGTCACAGCAGTATTAGACCGTCACTGTAGCTGTCACAGCAGTATTAGACCGTCACTGTAGCTGTCACAGCAGTATTAGACCGTCACTGTAGCTGTCACAGCAGTATTAGACCGTCACTGTAGCTGTCACAGCAGTATTAGTGAACTTGTTTAGTTCAGGGTCTCAGACAGTTGTACGACATCATAACCTACGACATTCCACAAGCCTACACATTCCACTAGCCTACACATTCCACAAGCCTACACATTCCACAAGCCTACACATTCCACAAGCCTACACATTCCACAAGCCTACACATTCCACAAGCCTACACATTCCACAAGCCTACACATTCCACAAGCCTACACATTTCACAAGCCTCTACACATTCCACAAGCCTACACATTCCACAAGCCTACACATTCCACAAGCCTACACATTTCACAAGCCTACACATTCCACAAGCCTACACATTCCACAAGCCTACACATTCCACAAGCCTACACATTCCACAAGCCTACACATTCCACAAGCCTACACATTCCACAAGCCTCTACACATTCCACAAGCCTCTACACATTCCACAAGCCTACACATTCCACAAGCCTACACATTCCACAAGCCTACACATTCCACAAGCCTCTACACATTCCACAAGCCTACACATTCCACAAGCCTCTACACATTCCACAAGCCTACACATTCCACAAGCCTACACATTCCACAAGCCTACACATTCCACAACATTTACACATTTTACATTTAAACATTCCACAAGCCTCTACACATTCCACAAGCCTACACATTCCACAAGCCTCTACACATTCCACAAGCCTACACATTCCACAAGCCTACACATTCCACAAGCCTACACATTCCACAAGCCTACACATTCCACAAGCCTACACATTCCACAAGCCTACACATTCCACAAGCCTACACATTTCACAAGCCTACACATTCCACAAGCCTACACATTCCACAAGACTCTACACATTCCACAAGCCTCTACACATTCCATCCAAGCGACTAGCCTACACATTCCACAAGCCTCTACACATTCCACAAGCCTCTACACATTCCACAAGCCTCTACACATTCCACAAGCCTCTACACATTCCACAAGCCTACACATTCCACAAGCCTCTACACATTCCACAAGCCTACACATTCCACAAGCCTCTACACATTCCACAAGCCTACACATTCCACAAGCCTCTACACATTCCACAAGCCTCTACACATTCCACAAGCCTACACATTCCACAAGCCTACACATTCCACAAGCCTACACATTCCACAAGCCTACACATTCCACAAGCCTACACATTCCACAAGTCTACACATTCCACAAGCCTCTACACATTCCACAAGCCTACACATTCCACAAGCCTACACATTCCACAAGCCTACACATTCCACAAGCCTACACATTCCACAAGCCTACACATTCCACAACACATTTCACACCAACCCACAGTCCACCTGTTGTTGTTGGGCAAAGCAGTGGTGCAGCTGACTCACAGCTGTGGTTCAGAACAATCCACAGTTTCTCAACTGAGACCAATGACTCACATCTCTGAGGACTTTAAGGTGAGGGGGACAGGGTAAGGGACCAGGGGACAGGGTCGGGGTAAGACTAAACGGGGTGAGGGGACAGGTTAACTGGGAATCATGGGAGGAAATTAAAACCAGTCAGGAAGAGAGGGTGACTGCCCCGTTGAGAGAAAGATAGAGACCAGGAGAGATACAAAACAGGGAGGAGGATGTTTTTACAGCTGACCTCAATGCAGCCTTCCAGCTGGAGCACAACCCAACACAGTAACACACACCTTATTACAAGCACACACACACACAATGATGCTGCTGCACTCTCTCTAAACCAACAACCCCACATCCTTTTGGTGTGATTGGGGGATTCCACAATTCCATGTCACTCCTCTGTCTCTTCCCTTCTCTCCTTCCTCCCTCTCTACTCAATTCTCTCCCTTCTCCTACTCTCTACTTCTCCTGCTCTCTCCTTCTCCTGCTCTCTCCTTCTCCTGCTCTCTCCTTCTCCTGCTCTCTCCTTCTCCTGCTCTCTCCTTCTCCTGCTCTCTCCTTCTCCTGCTCTCCCCTTCTCCTGCTCTCCCCTTCTCCTGCTCTCCCCTTCTCCTGCTCTCTCCTTCTCCTGCTCTCTCCTTCTCCTGCTCTCTCCTTCTCCTACTCTCTCCTACATCTTTTTCTTCTCCAGGACTTCTAGCCCTCACACATCAGCAAACATGCACACAGACACAGGGAGGAATCAAAGACTTTTACACAACCCCTGAAGAGCTAGAGAGAAAGAAAGAAAGAGAACAAGATAGAGAGAGCGAGACACAGAGAGAGAATGATTTTTCTGAGGGCCGTGTGGAGTGCACTCTATACCCTGGGTGTATCTCTGAAAGGAAAGTGAAAGGAAAATATGAAAAAAATATGAAAGTCTTGTAATCAGAGAGTGATTACAGATACCCCTTGCCTCTATCCTCCCCATTCCCTCCATTCGCAAACTAACAAAATGTTGCACATGCTTGGCAAGCAGAGGAGCACACACAAACACATTCACACAATACAGAAACACAAGACAGGAAGAAAGAAGTGTGATCCATCTGTTCCAGCATTACCTCACCAGAGACCTACTGTTGCAGACAGAGATCTATCAGACAGAGAGACCAGCAGACAGAGAGACCTACTGTTGCAGACAGAGATCTATCAGACAGAGAGACCAGCAGACAGAGAGACCTACTGTTGAGACAGAGACCTATCAGACAGAGAGACCAGCAGACAGAGAGACCTACTGTTGAGACAGAGACCTATCAGACAGAGAGACCAGCAGACAGAGAGACCTACTGTTGCAGACAGAGACCTATCAGACAGAGAGACCAGCAGACAGAGAGACCTACTGTTGCAGACAGAGACCTATCAGACAGCGAGACCAGCAGACAGAGAGACCTACTGTTGCAGACAGAGACCTATCAGACAGAGAGACCAGCAGACAGAGAGACCTACTGTTGCAGACAGAGATCTATCAGACAGAGAGACCAGCAGACAGAGAGACCTACTGTTGCAGACAGAGACCTATCAGACAGAGAGACCAGCAGACAGAGAGACCTACTGTTGCAGACAGAGACCTATCAGACAGAGAGACCAGCAGACAGAGAGACCTACTGTTGCAGACAGAGATCTATCAGACAGAGAGACCAGCAGACAGAGAGACCTACTGTTGCAGACAGAGATCTATCAGACAGAGAGACCAGCAGACAGAGAGACCTACTGTTGCAGACAGAGACCTATCAGACAGAGAGACCAGCAGACAGAGAGACCTGGTGTAGCAGACAGAGACCTATCAGACAGAGAGACCAGCAGACAGAGAGACCTATCAGACAGAGAGACATACTGTAGCAGACAGAGAGACCTACTGTAGCAGACAGAGAGAACAATTAGACAGAGAGGCCTATCAGACAGAGAGACTTAGCAGACAGAGAGACCTATCAGACAGAGAGACCCAGCAGACAGAGAGACCTATCAGACAGAGAGACCTATCAGACAGAGAGCCCTATCAGACAGAGAGCCCTATCAGACAGAGAGACCAATCAGACAGAGAGGCCTATCAGACAGAGATCTATCAGACAGAGAGCCCTATCAGACAGAGAGACCTATCAGACAGAGAGCCCTATCAGACAGAGAGACCTATCAGACAGAGAGACCTATCAGACAGAGAGACCCAGCAGACATAGAGACCCAGCAGACATAGAGACCCAGCAGACAGAGAGCCCTATCAGACAGAGAGACTTAGCAGACAGAGAGACCTATCAGACAGAGACCTAGCAGACAGAGAGACCCAGCAGACAGAGACCTATCAGACAGAGAGCCCTATCAGACAGAGAGCCCTATCAGACAGAGAGACCTATCAGACAGAGAGCCCTATCAGACAGAGAGACCTATCAGACAGAGAGACCCAGCAGACAGAGAGCCCTATCAGACAGAGATCTATCAGACAGAGAGACCAGCAGACAGAGAGACCTACTGTTGCAGACAGAGATATATCAGACAGAGAGACCAGCAGACAGAGAGACCTACTGTTGCAGACAGAGATCTATCAGACAGAGAGACCAGCAGACAGAGAGACCTACTGTTGACAGACAGAGACCTATCAGACAGAGAGCCCTATCAGACAGAGAGCAGAGAGACCTATCAGACAGACAGAGACCTATCAGACAGAGAGCCCTATCAGACAGAGAGACAGAGAGACCTATCAGACAGACAGAGAGACCCAGCAGACAGAGAGCCCTATCAGACAGAGCCCAGAGACCTATCAGACAGAGAGACCTATCAGACAGAGAGCCCTATCAGACCTATCAGACAGAGAGACCTATCAGACAGAGAGCCCTATCAGACAGAGAGACCCAGCAGACATAGAGACCCAGCAGACATAGAGACCCAGACAGACAGAGAGACCTAGCAGACATAGAGACCCAGCAGACAGAGAGCCCTATCAGACAGAGATCTATCAGACAGAGAGACCAGCAGACAGAGACCTATCAGACAGAGAGCCCTATCAGACAGAGAGCCCTATCAGACAGAGAGACCTATCAGACAGAGAGCCCTATCAGACAGAGAGACCTATCAGACAGAGAGACCCAGCAGACAGAGAGCCCTATCAGACAGAGATCTATCAGACAGAGAGACCAGCAGACAGAGAGACCTACTGTTGCAGACAGAGATATATCAGACAGAGAGACCAGCAGACAGAGAGACCTACTGTTGCAGACAGAGATCTATCAGACAGAGAGACCAGCAGACAGAGAGACCTACTGTTGCAGACAGAGACCTATCAGACAGAGAGACCAGCAGACAGAGAGACCTGGTGTAGCAGACAGAGACCTATCAGACAGAGACCAGCAGACAGAGAGACCTATCAGACAGAGAGACATACTGTAGCAGACAGAGAGACCTACTGTAGCAGACAGAGAGAACAATTAGACAGAGAGGCCTATCAGACAGACAGGGAGACCCAGCAGACAGAGAGACCTATCAGACAGAGAGCCCTACTGTAGCAGACAGAGACCTATCAGACAGAGAGCCCTATCAGACAGAGAGCCCTATCAGACAGAGAGACCTAGCAGACAGAGAGACCCAGCAGACAGAGAGACCCAGCAGACAGAGAGACCCAGCAGACATAGAGACCCAGCAGACAGAGAGACCTAGCAGACAGAGAGCCCTATCAGACAGAGAGCCCTATCAGACAGAGAGACCTATCAGACAGAGAGACCCAGCAGACAGAGAGACCTATCAGACAGAGAGACCTAGCAGACAGAGTGACATAGCAGACAGAGAGACATAGCAGATAGAGAAACCTAGCAGACAGAAAGGCATAGCAGACAGACAGGCCTACTGTAGCAGACAGAGCGACCTAGCAGACCAAGAGGGAAAGCAAGGCTGAGGAGAAAAACAGAGAGAGTGTGATATGAAAGAAAGAGAGGCGAAAAATAATTTAAACATTTGGCAGAAGAGAAATAGGGCAAAGAGAGAAATAGAGAAACAGGCAACAAAGATATTAGAATAAGAGGGGAAAGGACAGAGAAAGAGAGGAGAATAACAGGGGAAAGGATAGAGAAAGTCTCACACACTGATCTGTTTCATCTGTCTCCACCCCCCTCCAGGTGTCGCCCATCTTCCCTGTTATCACCTGTGTATTTATACCTGTGTTTTCTGTTTGGCTGTTGCCAGTTCGTCTTGTCTCATCAAGTCTACCAGCGTTTTTCCCGTACTCCTGTTTCTCATTAGTTCCTGTTTTATTTTAGTTCTCCTGGTTTTTGACCATTCTGCCTGCCCTGACCCTGAGCCTGCCTGCTGTTCTGTACCTCACAGACTCC
The DNA here is from genome assembly GCF_023373465.1 of Oncorhynchus keta. NCBI lineage: Eukaryota > Metazoa > Chordata > Actinopteri > Salmoniformes > Salmonidae > Oncorhynchus > Oncorhynchus keta. The sequence goes on from NC_068421.1 coordinate 4,497,883, forward strand.
TAGATTATCGACCTCTGCCTGCCCTTGACCTGTCATTTGCCTGCCCCCTGTTTTGTAAATAAACATTTGTTATTTCGAACTGTCTGCATCTGGGTCTTATCCTGAGGTCTGATAGTACGAACTGGCCCTGACTGACTGACACAGCAGACTCGGACCAGTTCCGCAACGCCGTCTCCTCCCAAGGAGCCTCCATTAGGAGACACGAGGAGTTACTCTGAGGTCTTATGGAAGGGTTCCAAACCTTAGCAGAACACCATGACCGTGCCTTGAATGAATTGGCGTGAGGCAGCCGGCCACGACAGTAACCTCCCAGCTCCTCAGTAAAACAGCTGTCGGCAGTGCGTCTCTCCAGGCCATCCAGGCTTCTCGAGAACCCCGCTTACCTCCTCCAGAACTCTTCGCTGGAAGGTCAGGAACCTGACGGGAGATTCTCTTCCAGTGTTCCCTCATCTTCGAGCTGCAGCCCTTGTCCTTTCCCTCAGATCGCTTGAAGATAGCGTATTTCATAACGCTAATGTCCAGGAGGGCTCTTGCCTGGGCTACGGCGGTGTGAGAACAATGATCTGCTGTATGTTCCAGTCTGGAGGAGTTCGTAGCTGAGGTAAAAAAGGTTTTCGATTCTCCATTGTCCGGGAGAGAGGCTGCCCGGAAGTTACTCCAGCTACTCCAAGACCCCTGCAGTGTGGAGGACTATCCGCACGTTCCTACATGGATTATCGGAGGAGGTTAAGGACGAGCTCGCTGCCCGGGAGCTGCCTACGGATCTTGACTCGCTCATCGCCTTGACCATCTGAATCGATGGGCGGCTACGGGAACGTAGGAGGGAGAGGAGGTCTGTCGGCTCGCCTTTTCCGGAGCCGATGCAACTCGTCAGAGCTAGGCTGCCTCCAACCTAACGCTTGCGACGAGAGTTTCATGGACACCCTGGTGTTTGAGCTGGGCATCCCCACTCAGCCCCTCTCCATTCCCATGGACGTTAGAGCACAGGATGGGCACTCTATAGGCAGGGTCACCCACAATACTACTCCCATCCACCTGTGTGTGTCTGGGAACCACACAGAGTCTATTACGTTTATGCTCATCAAATCTCCTCAGGTTCCCGTGGTATTGGGGTTTTCTTGGCTCCAGCGCCACAATCCCCTTATCAAAAGACTACTGGTACTATCATTGGCTGGAGCCCGTTCTGCAGCGCCCATTGTCTGAAGTCGGCGCAGCCTGCCCCGGGACATCTTCCTGTGGGCTCGGAAGAAGCCTCAGACCTCTCCACCGTTCCCGCGGAGTACCAGGACCTATGGGAGGTTTTCAGCAAGGCCTGGGCCACGTCGCTTCCTCCGTGTCGACCCTATGACTGCGGGTCCGACCTTCTCCCGGGCACTACACCACCCCGGGGACAGCTGTATTCCCTGTACCAGCAGTCCATCTTCTCTAAGTTGGACCTGCAGAACACCTATCACCTGGTACGGATACGGGACAGAAAGACAGCCTTCAACAATACTAGCGGACATTATGAAAACCCGGTGATGCCATTCGGTCTGACCAATGCTCCTGCAGTGTTTCAGGCACTGGTTAATGACTTTCTCCGCTGCATGTTTAACCGGTTTGTGTTCGCCTACCTGGACGACATCCTCATCCGGCTAATCAGATGTTTGTCCCAGACGCAGCCCACTCCCCGGTTCTGGAAAGGGCTCCTTCTTCCAGGCTTGCCTGCCGCCCTGGCAGACCGTCAGACCCTGGCCTTTGTGCGACAATGCTTTATTTTGGTGGCCCACCATGGTCCCTGACGTCTCCGCGTTCATCGCCGCCTGCACTGTCAAAACAAGACTCCTCTGCAAGCTCCGGCTGGCCTCCTTCAACCTCTTCCTGTCCCTCACCGTCCCTGGTTACATATATCCCTGGACTTCATCACTGGTCTCTCTTCGTATGATGGAAACACTACAATCCTCACAGTGGTGGACAGGTTTTCCAAAACCGCTCATTTCATTCCCCTCCCCAAGCTACCTTCTGCCAAGGAGATGGCCCAGGTCATGGTGCAGCACATCTTCCGGATCCATGGACTTCCGGTGGACATGGTCTCCAACCGTGATCCTCAGTTCTCGTCCCGGTACTGGAAGGCCTGCTGCACACTCATTGGGTCATCGGCCAGCCTGTCCTCCTGGTTTCATCCGAAATTGAACGGCCAGTCGGAGAGTGCCAATCAAGACCTGGAGATGACTCTTCAGTGTCTTGTCTCGGCCAACCCCACTATCTGCAGCCAGAAACTTGTGCGGGTGGAGTACTCCTGGGAACACCCTTCCCTGCTCAGCCACTGGGCTCTCGCCCTTCGAGTGCTCCGTTGGTTATCAGCCCCCGCTCTTCCCAGAGCAAGAGGAAGAGGACAACATGCCCTCGGCCCAGATGTTTGGCCGCTGCTGTCGGCGTACCTGGAAGAGACCATTATGCCTGCCCTGACCCTGAGCCTGCCTGGTGTTCTGTACTTTACATACTCTGCCCTGGATTATCGACCACTGCCTGCCCTTGATCTGTAGCTTGCCTGCCCACTGTTTTGTAAATAAATATTTGTTATTTCAAACTGTCTGCAGGACAACCACATATCACAGTCATAGTAAGTACATTTCTGCGGTGGGGAGGGGTGATGTAGGACTAATCGAGATACGTTTTCAGAAGATGCGCAGGGATTCATTGTTCCGTCATTGGTGTGCCAGGGCAGAAAATAGCTTTGGTTGGGATAAGCCATCCCCTCATAGGGGTGGAAGTCCCAAGAGACCAAAGATGGCAGAACCAAGTGCTCAGGTTGAGGTGTAGGGTTTGAAACACACAGACATGTCAATATTCAATACAGACATATGGAGAAATTCCTAAACCACACGCACAAACAAACATAGTCGCTCTGGATAAGAGGGTCTGCTAAATGACTTAAATGTAAATGTAAATATTCAAAACCATCCATACACACACATAAATATCTCTCTCTGCGTCTCTTAACACTGTCAGCCCACAGTCACACTGTCAAATTAATATTCTCAATGGTTGCTGTCTAATCACTGGGTTGGTTGCATATTCTAGCATCTTGTCCTGACAAAATATGCCGTTTAAAACGGGAATGTTTTTTTTTCTCCAAAAATGAAAATACTCCCCCTAGAGTCGCAAGAGGTTAATTATCATGTGGAGGTTAGATGTGAGGTAGACTGGCAGCCCTGTAAAAGCAGTGCTAGCCTGCACTGAGAGATGCTAGAAAAGCAGACATAATTTAGCTTCACTATGTTATAACTGTGTAGCATAGCAATCAAATTAGGATCCAAGTTTTTCCTGACCATGTCAGCTGACCAGGAAAAACTCCTGGCGCTAGCTGTAGAAAAGGCCCATGGAGTTGGTGGAATACTCCTTTAATTCATTGCCATTTACTCAGCTGGGCCAGGGGCGCTTTAATTAGGTCAGGTGGAAATGTCCGACAGATCTCAACTCCATAAAAGGAGGAAATTGCCATCGCCTGATCTCGCTGCTTTCTCTTCCTTAATTCCATCTCATCCAGAAGTTCTGTGCGTCCATGAATCCACCTAAGTCCACAGACTCTGTTACCTTTCATGTTACCTTTCTGAATTATCAGTGGCAATCGGGAGAGTGGGCCATTCAGTTACTGTTAATAGTTAGCGGACAGAGCGTAGCTTCAAACATATTGTGTAATGTGAATTGTCAATGATCACGGCCCTACGGATCCTCATAGGCCAATTATGCAATCGATATGGTTCATGTGTATTGAAATTAATTATATGTACACATGAAGACAATTGAAAGAGTGAAATGAGAAACGTCATTGTTTGCTAACTGATTGACTTTGATCATGGGGATTATAGATTGTATAACCATTCACTGTTTGTATTCTTTCATGATTTATGATAAATAGTTATGAGCCTAAATGACTCGCGGATGATTACTATTGGCTTCTTTTTTACATTTTTAATTTTACCTTTATTTAACCAGGCAAGTCAGTTAAGAACACATTCTTATTTTCAATGACGGCCTGGGAACAGTGGGTTAACTGCCTGTTCAGGGGCAGAACGACAGATTTGTACCTTGTCAGCTCGGGGGTTTGAACTCGCAACCTTCCGGTTACTAGTCCAACGCTCTAACCACGAGGCTACGCTGTTGAATTCCTTAACTTGTGTTAATAATGACTGATATGATTTGATCTTTGATTATGAATTTGATTGTATACATGTTATTTGTTTCCTTTGTGATGCAGCACAGACTACTCAGTAAATATACCACTTTATGGTTAAAGGAATTCCTGCCTCAGTCTCATCCATTCCTCTGTCACCTGACACGTGACCACCTGTTCACCTTCACTGTCAGTCATCCTACCTGTCCAGCTACCCACACAGATTCCACTAATCTTTCACTAGCTATAAGATGCTAACATAGTTTAGCGTTGATGTGCCATAAGATGCTAACATTGTTTAGCGTTGATGTGCTATAAGATACTAACATAGTTTAGCTGTGATGTGCCATAAGATGCTAACATTGTTTGGCGTTGATGTGCTATAAGATGCTAACATAGTTTAGCTGTGATGTGCTATAAGATGCTAACATTGTTTAGCAGTGATGTGTTATAGCATGCTAACATAGTTTAGCTGGGATGTGCTATAAGATGCTAACATAGTTTAGCGTTGATGTGCTATAAGATGCTAACATAGTTTAGCTGTGATGTGCCATAAGATGCTAACATTGTTTAGCGTTGATGTGCTATAAGATGCTAACATAGTTTAGCTGTGATGTGCTATAAGATGCTAACATTGTTTAGCAGTGATGTGTTATAGCATGCTAACATAGTTTAGCTGGGATGTGCTATAAGATGCTAACATAGTTTAGCTGTGATGTGCTATAAGATGCTAACATTTTTTAGCAGTGATGTGTTATAGCATGCTAACATTGTTTAGCTGGGATGTGCTATAAGATACTAACATAGTTTAGCGTTGATGTGCTATAAGATGCTAACATAGTTTAGCTGTGATGTGCTATAAGATGCTAACATTGTTTAGCAGTAATATGTTATAGCATGCTAACATAGTTTTGCTGTGATGTGCTATAAGATGCTAACATAGTTTCGCTGTGATGTGCTATAAGATGCTAGCATGGTTTAGCTATGATGTGTTATAAGATGCTAACATGGTTTAGCTGTGATGTGCTATAAGATGCTAACATGGTTTAGCTGTGATGTGCTATAAGATGTTAACATGGTTTAGCTGTGATGTGCCATGAGATTCTGGCATATAGGTAACAGAAAACACCAACATAAAGTGTCTTAACAGTGCGTTGGGTCACTACGAGCCACCAGAACAGCTTCAATGCACCTTGGCATAGATTCTACAAGTGTCTGGAACTCTATTGGAGGGACATGACACCATTCTTCCACAAGAAATTCAAGAATTTGGCGTTTCGTTGATGGTGGTGGAAAACTGTCTCAGGCGCCGCTCCAGAATGTTCAATTGTGTTGAGATCTGGAGACTGAGACCCAAAGTCACAGATCTCTTGTAGTCAAAATAATGGGCAACTGGGCATTTTTAACACATGTTCTTAAGCATGATGGGATGTGAAAGCATCTGCTTTCAATATACTTAGTATCCCTCATTTACTCAAGTGTTTTTCTTTATTTTGGCAGTTCCCTGTAGTTTAGCCGTGATGTGTTATAAGATGCTATCAGCATAGATCAGCAGAGTGGGAGAGGGAGCTGACTCGTACAAGACTGTCCATTCAGAAAGGGGAGGCTATGACCACACAAAGAACACATGGAGTCACACGTCTCCCTCCAGCTGAGCATAGAGGAAGTCGTCCATTTCAATCATCCAACTCACATATTTACACAATTCAACACACTTACGCAAATACAACTCTCGAACCCACACTCTATTACAACTCTCGGACCCACACTCTAATACAACTCTCGGACCCACACTCTAATACAACTCTCAACCCACACGCAAATACAACTCTCGGACCCACACTCAGACCCACACTCGAATACAACTCTCGGACCCACACTCTAATACAACTCTCGGACCCACACTCTAATACAACTCTCGGACCCACACTCTAATACAACTCTCGGACCCACACTCTAATACAACTCTCGGACCCACACTCTAATACAACTCTCGGACCCACACTCTAATACAACTCTCGGACCCACACTCTAATACAACTCTCGAACCCACACTCTAATACAACTCTCGGACCCACACTCTAATACAACTCTCGTACCCACACTCGAATACAACTCTCAGACCCACACTCTAATACAACTCTCGGACCCACACTCTAATACAACTCTCGGACCCACACTCGAATACAACTCTCGAACCCACACTCGAATACAACTCTCGGACCCACACTCGAATACAACTCTCGGACCCACACTCGAATACAACTCTCGGACCCACACTCGAATACAACTCTCGGACCCACACTCGAATACAACTCTCGGACCCACACTCAAATACAACTCTCGGACCCACACTCGAATACAACTCTCGGACCCACACTCGAATACAACTCTCGGACCCACACTAGAGTACAACTCTCGGACCCACACTCGAGTACAACTCTCAGACCCACACTCGAATACAACTCTCAGACCCACACTCGAATACAACTCTGACCCACACTCGAATACAACTCTCGGACCCACACTCGAATACAACTCTCGGACCCACACTCCAATACAACTCTCAGACCCACACTCCAATACAACTCTCAGACCCACACTCCAATACAACTCTCAGACCCACACTCCAATACAACTCTCAGACCCACACTCCAATACAACTCTCAGACCCACACTCCAATACAACTCTCAGACCCACACTCCAATACAACTCTCAGACCCACACTCCAATACAACTCTCAGACCCACACTCCAATACAACTCTCAGACCCACACTCCAATACAACTCTCAGACCCACACTCCAATACAACTCTCAAACACATTCTTTCCCCTCACATTTTATACACACGACACACAAACACAAAAACAGGCCTTGTCCACAAACATACAATGCCAACAAACAGAGCACACAGTCCTACACAGCTACTGCAGTGGTGAACTCACCCATGAGCTGACAGTGTAGTCCTCTTGAATGTCACCGGTGCATGTGTGTGTGTCTGTGTGTCTGTGTCTGTGTATGTGTGTGTACCAAACTGCATAGTTCCAAGTGAAGACGATGCAAGAGCCCTCCTCACAAAAATATAACAACAGAAGAGAGGAGGAGGGACAGAGAGAAACACCTTCCTCAGCTCCACTGACCAGACCCTCAGCTCCACTGACCAGACCCTCAGCTCCACTGACCAGACCCAAACAGTGAAACGGGGATAAAAGGGGGAGGGGAGGAGAAAAAACTCTGGAGGGGCGGGGTTAGAGAACATTCCTGCAGAAAGACCATGATGACATCTGATGGAGGGGTGGAGTCAGCAACATGAGCTTATACATGCTTGAGGTGGGTTGAGGCCCAGGAAGAGCACAGAGAGAGACACAGTCCAGGCAGCAGGGAATGGACCAGGGAGAACACAGAAACACAGTCCAGACAACAGGGAATGGACCAGGGAGAACACAGAGACACAGTCCAGACAGCAGGGAATGGACCAGGGAGAACACAGAGACACAGTCCAGGCAGCAGGGAATGGACCAGGGAGAACACAGAGACACAGTCCAGACAACAGGGAATGGACCAGGGAGAACACAGAGACACAGTACAGACAACAGGGAATGGACCAGGGAGAACACAGAGAGAGACACAGTCCAGGCAGCAGGGAATGGACCAGGGAGAACACAGAAACACAGTCCAGACAACAGGGAATGGACCAGGGAGAACACAGAGACAGTCCAGGCAGCAGGGAATGGACCAGGGAGAACACAGAAACACAGTCCAGGCAGCAGGGAATGGACCAACAGCAGGGAATGGACCAGGGAGAACGGGAACAGACCAGAAAAAGAGAGGGGAGAAGGAGAACAAAGGATTCATTTAGTTCTGTGTGTCTCTGTGTGTGTGTGTGTGTGTGTGTGTGTGTGTGTGTGTGTGTGTGTGTGTGTGTGTGTGTGTGTGTGTGTGTGTGTGTGTGTGTGTGTGTGTGTGTGTGTGTGTGTGTGTGTGTGTGTGTGTGTGTGTGTGTGTGTGTGTGTGTGTGTGTGTGTGTGTGTGTGTGTGTGTGTGTGTGTGTGTGTGTGTGTGTGTGTGTGTGTGTGTGTGTGTGTGTGTGTGTGTGTGTGTGTGTGTGTGTGTGTGTGTGTGTGTGTGTGTGTGTGTGTGTGTGTGTGTGTGTGTGTGTGTGTGTGTGTGTGTGTGTGTGTGTGTGTGTGTGTGTGTGTGTGTGTGTGTGTGGTGTGTGTGTGTGTGTGTGTGTGTGTGTGTGTGTGTGTGTGTGTGTGTGTGTGTGTGTGTGTGTGTGTGTGTGTGTGTGTGTGTGTGTGTGTGTGTGTGTGTGTGTGTGTGTGTGTGTGTGTTCTAGTCCACCGATCAGAAGCCAAGAGAAAATGTCCTATATATTGAGTTTCTTTACATCTCTGTTCACACACACACCCACACCCACACACCCACACCCACACACACACACACACACACACACACACACACACACACACACACACACACACACACACACACACACACACACACACACAGGGCATGAACATCTGGTTAACTAAATCACTTAAGGAGGAAAATGGAATCACTCAAAGTCATGTGCTGAATGTGATTCTCACACACACCACACACACACACCCCACACTCACACACACCCCACACTCACACACACTCAAACACACATATACACACACAAACAGAGAGAGAGACAGAGAGCTGTGTGCAGTTGGCATTGCTTCTGGTAACTGGGTTAAGAGGCTATTGACTGACCCAGCTGTAACACTAAGGCATTCACTACACAGAAACACACACACTGAATGGAAGAGAAGGGTACTGGAGGGGGATAGATACTGGAGGGGGATAGATACTGGAGGGGGATAGATACTGGAGGGGGATAGATACTGGAGGGGGATAGATACTGGAGGGGCTGGATACTGGAGGGGGATAAATACTGGAGGGGGATAAATACTGGAGGGGGATAAATACTGGAGGGGGATAGATACTGGAGGGGGATAGATACTGGAGGGGTATTGATACTGGAGGGGAATAAATACTGGAGGGGCTGGATACTGGAGGGGGCTAGATACTGGAGGGGGATAGATACTGGAGGGGGATAGATACTGGAGGGGTATTGATACTGGAGGGGTATTGATACTGGAGGGGGATAAATACTGGAGGGGCTGGATACTGGAGGGGATAAATACTGGAGGGGCTGGATACTGGAGGGGGATAAATACTGGAGGGGGATAGATACTGGAGGGGATAGATACTGGAGGGGATAGATACTGGAGGGGGATAGATACTGGAGGGGGATAGATACTGGAGGGGGATAGATACTGGAGGGGGATAGATACTGGAGGGGTATGGGAGTGTATTCGATCGTTCAGGTTGTCATTTAGATGTGGTAGGGTTAAATTAAGGTTAGTTTGGAGGTCAGATCAGTGTTATATAAAGGTTGTTCTTACGTTGTTAAGCTCTTCCTGGTTGCCGTAGAGGGGGTGATATTTGCGGTATTTTCCCTGTCTGTATTTGGAGCTGACGAATCGTCGGCGGTCTTCGCTACAACTGGTCGGACTCAGCGCCTCGCTGGGAGGGACGTTCGCCGCCCAAAATCTGTTCAGACGCTCATTACCTAGCAACAGGAACACCTTGGGGACAAGTAAGGGACAGGCAGGGGTATTAGAGAGGGACACAGTAGTTTGCCAAAATACTGTTCTGTTTCAGCTGTCGTGGTCAGTCTAGCTGTATGGAGAAGGAGGTACTGTTCTGTTTCAGCTGTCGTGGGCAGTCTAGCTGTGTGGAGAAGGAGATACTGTTCTGTTTCAGCTGTCGTGGGCAGTCTAGCTGTGTGGAGGAGGTACTTCTCTGTTTCAGCTGTCGTGGTCAGTCTAGCTGTTTGGAGAAGGAGGTACTGTTCTGTTTCAGCTGTCATGGGCAGTCTAGCTGTTTGGAGAAGGAGGTACTTCTCTGTTTCAGCTGTCATGGGCAGTCTAGCTGTTTGGAGAAGGAGGTACTGTTCTGTTTCAGCTGTCGTGGTCAGTCTAGCTGTTTGGAGAAGGAGGTACTGTTCTGTTTCAGCTGTCGTGGTCAGTCTAGCTGTTTGGAGAAGGAGGTACTGTTCTGTTTCAGCTGTCGTGGTCAGTCTAGCTGTTTGGAGAAGGAGATACTGTTCTGTTTCAGCTGTCGTGGGCAGTCTAGTTGTTTGGAGAAGGAGATACTGTTCTGTTTCAGCTGTCGTGGTCAGTCTAGCTGTTTGGAGAAGGAGATACTGTTCTGTTTCAGCTGTCGTGGTCAGTCTAGCTGTTTGGAGAAGGAGGTACTGTTCTGTTTCAGCTGTCATGGGCAGTCTAGTTGTTTGGAGAAGGAGGTACTGTTCTGTTTCAGCTGTCGTGGTCAGTCTAGCTGTTTGGAGAAGGAGGTACTGTTCTGTTTCAGCTGTCGTGGTCAATCTAGCTGTTTGGAGAAGGAGGTACTGTTCTGTTTCAGCTGTCGTGGTCAGTCTAGCTGTTTGGAGAAGGAGGTACTGTTCTGTTTCAGCTGTCGTGGTCAGTCTAGCTGTGTGGAGAAGGAGGTACTGTTCTGTTTCAGCTGTCGTGGTCAGTCTAGCTGTTTGGAGAAGGAGGTACTGTTCTGTTTCAGCTGTCATGGTCAGTCTAGCTGTTTGGAGAAGGAGGTACTGTTCTGTTTCAGCTGTCGTGGTCAATCTAGCTGTTTGGAGAAGGAGGTACTGTTCTGTTTCAGCTGTCGTGGTCAGTCTAGCTGTTTGGAGAAGGAGGTACTGTTCTGTTTCAGCTGTCGTGGTCAGTCTAGCTGTTTGGAGAAGGAGATACTGTTCTGTTTCAGCTGTCGTGGTCAGTCTAGCTGTTTGGAGAAGGAGGTACTGTTCTGTTTCAGCTGTCGTGGTCAGTCTAGCTGTTTGGAGAAGGAGGTACTGTTCTGTTTCAGCTGTCGTGGTCAGTCTAGCTGTTTGGAGAAGGAGGTACTGTTCTGTTTCAGCTGTCGTGGTCAGTCTAGCTGTTTGGAGAAGGAGGTACTGTTCTGTTTCAGCTGTCGTGGGCAGTCTAGCTGTTTGGAGAAGGAGGTACTGTTCTGTTTCAGCTGTCGTGGTCAGTCTAGCTGTTTGGAGAAGGAGGTACTGTTCTGTTTCAGCTGTCGTGGTCAGTCTAGCTGTGTGGAGAAGGAGGTACTTCTCTGTTTCAGCTGTCGTGGTCAGTCTAGCTGTTTGGAGAAGGAGGTACTGTTCTGTTTCAGCTGTCGTGGGCAGTCTAGCTGTTTGGAGAAGGAGGTACTGTTCTGTTTCAGCTGTCATGGTCAGTCTAGCTGTTTGGAGAAGGAGGTACTGTTCTGTTTCAGCTGTCGTGGTCAATCTAGCTGTTTGGAGAAGGAGGTACTGTTCTGTTTCAGCTGTCGTGGACAGTCTAGCTGTTTGGAGAAGGAGGTACTGTTCTGTTTCAGCTGTCATGGTCAGTCTAGCTGTTTGGAGAAGGAGGTACTGTTCTGTTTCAGCTGTCGTGGTCAGTCTAGCTGTTTGGAGAAGGAGGTACTGTTCTGTTTCAGCTGTCGTGGTCAGTCTAGCTGTTTGGAGAAGGAGGTACTGTTCTGTTTCAGCTGTCGTGGTCAGTCTAGCTGTTTGGAGAAGGAGGTACTGTTCTGTTTCAGCTGTCGTGGTCAGTCTAGCTGTTTGGAGAAGGAGGTACTGTTCTGTTTCAGCTGTCGTGGTCAGTCTAGCTGTTTGGAGGAGGAGGTACTGTTCTGTTTCAGCTGTCGTGGGCAGTCTAGTTGTTTGGAGAAAGAGGTACTTTCGGTACTCTTCAATTCCATGCATACAGGGACCTTTGAAGTGTTTGGATCCGTTTTTGTTATTTGATTGGTGGTTTCAAATAAAGTATTTAGTGTGTGTGTACCTGTATAAGCTCCTCTGTCCACACCCTCCTGTCCATCTTCAGACTGCGCACCTTAGAGATGCTGGGGCCCAAACCACGGTGCTCTCCTACAACATGCACACACACACACACACACACACACACACACACACACACACACACACACACACACACACACACACACACACACACACACACACACACACACACACACACACACACACACACACACACACACACACACACACACACACACACACACAAAATGCATAAGTCCTGGACTGCTCCACTGTAAAGGATTCTGTATATAACACAAATAGGTCCTACCAAAGGTCAGTGGATCTGAAAGTTCTGCAACTGGATGATAGTTAACACACTCACCTGCACAGCGTTTGCAGACCACCACACACAGGTTGATGGCAGCCCACTCAGGTTTGGCGGCGCCACAGTCGGCACAGCAACCATTGCTAGGCTCCGCCCAGATTTGATTAGCCACCTCGCTATTGGACAGAGCCTCTCCAATCGCTTCACGCATCGCTTCTACCCACTGGTCTTTATGTTGTTCTGAATCCGCTAGAAAACTACACACATACACACACATTGACATTAGAATGAGACAGAATGAGACATCCACACACCCACACAGATGTGACCTCTGAACAGCTTGACACAGACCCTCGTGGTTTAGTCCTTCCTCTTCTCTTCACACACACACACAAACTGATTCCACTCTTTCTAACTACACTCTTTTTTGCTGTTTTGTATTTCTGTGTGTGTAAACCTGAAGATGCGGTAGGGTGTTGTCAGATCAAAGCTGCGGCGGTCAGTGTCTTTCACGTTTCCTACGTTCATGTCGATAGACGTGATGCCGATGCCAAGACGGTAGTCCTGGAAACAGAACAGACACATCACACAGCTGACATCACCCACTACAACAAGATCAGAGCTGGGTTCAAATACATACATATATATTAAGTATTTGCTATTGAGGCTGCGTTTACACAAGCAGCCCAAATCTGATCTTATTTTTTTTCCCACTGATTGGTCTTTTGACCAATCACATCGGATCTTTTCACATCTGATGGATCAAAACACCAATTAAAGGAAACAAATATCAGAATTGGGCTGCCTGTCTAAATGTGGCCTTAGACACGTATTTTATGTGCATTTTAGTATTTTCTAAATAAATGTGACCAAACCAGATACTTTTATTTTTAAGTATTTGAAACTATTTTCAAATAATTTTCAATAAATGGGTCATTCCACCAATTTGGTGACTTTGGAGACTTGGTAACATGGTCTAAAAAACATCTTGTGATTTCACCTAAATTTAACAATCTGTCATAAAGAGCCCACGTTCAAATTCATAACAAACACGTTTTTCCATCTCAAGAGGTTAAATAAAATGTTTTACTACAATAAGTGCCTATTAAGTGCCAAATAAAGTAACAGGGTTGACCGTAACAGGGTTGACCGTAACAGGGTTGACCGTAACAGGGTTGACCGTAACAGGGTTGACAGTAACAGGGTTGACAGTAACAGGGTTGACCGTAACAGGGTTGACCGTAACAGGGTTGACCGTAACAGGGTTGACCGTAACAGGGTTGACAGTAACAGGGTTGACAGTAACAGGGTTGACAGTAACAGGGTTGACCGTAACAGGGTTGACCGTAACAGGGTTGACCGTAACAGGGTTGACGATTTCTTCTTGAATCAGTCATAAATCCCCACGTGACAGGTGGAATGGAAGCTTGTTGTGTGCAACAGGGAGTGGCAATTGAATGCTTCACATAAATATGTGCTAAAATATTTTTCACCTGTACTCGAGCCGATTCGTTTTCCACCACAAAACGGCCAAACATAATAAAACCAGTTCACCTGCTTTTACACTATGATTTGACTATTAGATGTTCAGGACCCAAAACCCCTAGGACCAAATAGTCCCAGGACCCAACACCCCTAGGACCAAACAGTCCCAGGACCCAACACCCCTAGGACCAAACAGTCCCAGGACCCAACACCCCTAGGACCAAACAGTCCCAGGACCCAACACCCCTAGGACCAAACAGTCCTAGGACCCAACACCCCTAGGACCAAACAGTCCTAGGACCCAACACCCCTAGGACCAAACAGTCCTAGGACCCAACACCCCTAGGACCAAACAGTCCTAGGACCCAACACCCCTAGGACCAAACAGTCCTAGGACCCAACACCCCTAGGACCAAACAGTCCCAGGACCCAACACCCCTAGGACCCAACACCCCTAGGACCAAACAGTCCTAGGACCCAACACCCCTAGGACCAAACAGTCCTAGGACCCAACACCCCTAGGACCCAACACCCCTAGGACCAAACAGTCCTAGGACCCAACACCCCTAGGACCCAACACCCCTAGGACCCAACACCCCTAGGACCCAACACCCCTAGGACCCAACACCCCTAGGACCAAACAGTCCTAGGACCCAACAGTCCTAGGACCCAACACCCCTAGGACCCAACACCCCTAGGACCCAACACCCCTAGGACCCAACACCCCTAGGACCCAACACCCCTAGGACCCAATACCCCTAGGACCCAACACCCCTAGTACCCAACACCACCCACAGCCTCACCTCCATGTTCTTGTAGAGGAAGACCTTGTCTCCGGAGACGACTGTGTAGAGCTTGGAGCGCAGGCCCCTCAGCTCCAGGTAGCCCTGCTGTTCAGGGGTCAGGGGTGAACCAGGGGTCATCAAGGAGTGTGGGGCCGATGAAGTAATCTCCCTGCTGCCCTCCTGGCCCCCCTTGGTAAAGTTCTGCAGAACTGACACCCACTCATTCCTCTCAACTACACACACACACACACACACACACACACACACACACACACACACACACACACACACACACACACACACACACACACACACACACACACACACACACACACACACACACACACACACACACACGAAGAGTGATTTAGCACGCAGCAGTGTGATATGAACAGCTTGATGTGGATGTCTGCATGATGGGCAGATGAGTTGCTGTTTCTAGAGTTCTCATTGTTGGGGGGTTGATTTGGACCCGGGTGGATTTCGGGCTTGCCGTGTCGTGGTAAGAATCAAATCAACTGTGAGTGTCTGTGCACCTTTTATCCTACTAAGGCTCTCTCTCAGCAGCTGCAGCTGCAGACACTAGCAGTGCCACTAGCCACTAGCGGTGCCAGGATTTAAAAATTGGCTGTGCCAGAGACATTTGCTGCCATGATGAAAGTATTTTTATGATGAGTGAAATGTTTCAAATTGCGACAAGAATAGGGTGGAGTGGCCTCCCGAGTTGTGCAGCGGTCTAAGGCATCGCAGTGCTTGAGGCATCACTACTGACCCGGGTTCAATCCCGGGCTTTGTCGCAGCCGGCCGTGACCGGGAGACCCATGAGGCGGCGCACAATTGGTCCAGTGTCGTCCGGGTTAGGGGAGGGTTTGGCTGGCCGAGATTTCCTTGTCCCATCGCACTCTAGCGACTCCTGTGGCGGGACGGGCGCAGTGCACGCTGACACGGTCGCCAGTTCTACAGTATTTTCTCCGACACATTGGTGCGGCTGGCTTCCGGATTAAGCGAACAGTGTGTCAAGAAGCAGTGCGACTTGGCACGGTTGTGTTTCAGAGGACGCAAGGCTCTCGACCTTCGCCTCTCCCGAGTCTGTACGGGAGTTGCAGAGATGGGACAAGACTGTAACTACCAATTTAACATGTGTTGAAAACACAGGGCTTTTAACAGATTATTCAAATGGCTGTTCGACAGAAAATCTAGTTTATTTCTAGTTTATTTGTTCAAGGTTCCCTTTGTTATTTCATTACAAAATAAAACGCTTGATTGTATTTAAAATGCATGAATGACTCATATGCTGTGTAATTAGCCAACATGAATCACTGATTGATTATATTGAAGTTAGGTTAAGACACATAAAACAGGACACGCTGTCACAGCTCCATGGTGGAGAGATTATATAAGGCTACATGATCCAAGAGAAAAATACACACTTGATTAGGCTACGTTATAGCATGCTAAATGTTTCAGATCAGTTATAGACGAACACTTGATTAGGCTACGTTATAGCATGCTAAATGTTTCAGATCAGTGATAGATGAACACTTGATTAGGCTACGTTATAGCATGCTAAATGTTTCAGATCAGTGATAGATGAACACTTGATTAGGCTACGTTATAGAATGCTAAATGTTTCAGATCAGTGATAGACGAACACTTGATTAGGCTACGTTATAGCATGCTAAATGTTTCAGATCAGTGATAGATGAACACTTGATTAGGCTACGTTATAGCATGCTAAATGTTTCAGATCAGTGATAGATGAACACTTGATTAGGCTACGTTATAGAATGCTAAATGTTTCAGATCAGTGATAGACGAACACTTGATTAGGCTACGTTATAGCATGCTAAATGTTGCAGATCGGTGATAGATGAACACTTGATTAGGCTACGTTATAGCATGCTAAATTTTTCAGATCAGTGATAGACAAACACTTGATTAGGCTACGTTATAGCATGCTAAATGTTTATGATCGGTGATAGATGAGCTATACCACCACTTATTTGCCCAGCCAGAGATCAATTAACCAAATATACAGACGGAGATTCAGTGAAACAAAATCCCATTGATTGATGATCAGACACAGTCACAGGCGAGTGAAGAGCATGATCCACTTGTTAAGCTACTGTACATAACATGTCAGCAAAGTGTTCTGATCAGTTAATATATGAGCTAACTGGAATAACTTGGATCATTAGCACTCACCTCAACTTAGCTAACATTTCCCCAACCTACATATTGTGAAATATTCGATTCAGACCTTGATTGATTTATGAAGACGAGTCGCCCACGATTGTCTCAATCAAAACAGTGCTGAAATTATCATCTAGTTGACCATTGCTTTAATTATTATAAGGGTTGATATGATTTCGGGATTTAAGCAACAATTGATCAATAACTAAGGTGAGTTTTCCTCTCTCTGCGCTTTCCTAAGACCAGGGCTGCCATCCGCCTCCACCACATTGTTCTGAACACACAGTTATACTTGCACTAGTACACAGTAGAATACTTCCTATTATCTGACTAGTATAAGAAGAGGGACGAACCAAGTCCATGTGTATTATTAAACCATGGCTCAAAACATGCTGCTGTGTTTACTTGGGGTCAAGGTTTCTGGGCTGACAACCAGAGAACAACAAAGGATGTACACACACACACACACCCACACATACACTCACAGTCGCTCTCGGCTCTGAAGAGAAAGGTCCGGTTGGTTGTGACCACCTCAAACTTCTGCTCCCCCACGTTGGTCACCCCTGTAATGGCAGCCGTTGGTATGATCCTCTTAGAGTATACCTCCTGCAACACAACACACCATGACTCATACGACCGCTGTCACACACACACAACACGACACATCATGACTCATACGACGCTGTCACACACACACACACAACACACCATGACTCATACGACCGCTGTCACACACACACACAACACACCATGACTCATAGGACCGCTGTCAGACACACACACAACACACCATGACTCATACGACCGCTGTCACACACACACACACACACCATGACTCATATAACCGCTGTCACACACACAACACATCATGACTCATACGACGCTGTCACACACACACACACCATGACTCATACGACCGCTGTCACACACACACACACACACACACACACACACACACACACACACACACACACACACACACACACACACACACACACACACACACACACACACACACACACACACACACACACACACACACACACACCATGACTCATAGGACCGCTGTTAGACACACACAACACACCATGACTCATACGACCGCTGTCACACACACACCATGACTCATATAACCGCTGTCACACACACAACACATCATGACTCATACGACGCTGTCACACACACACACACCATGACTCATACGACCGCTGTCACACACACACACACACACACACACACACACACACACACACACACACACACACACACACACACACACACACACACACACACACACACACACACCATGACTCATACGACCGCTGTTAGACACACACAACACACCATGACTCATACGACCGCTGTCACACACAAACACACCATGACTCATACGACCGCTGTCACACACAACACAGACAATCAATAGAGAAACCACATCTCTGAGAAATACTAATGGGGGACATCATGACCTAGGTAATGTATAGACTAACAGGACAGTGTAGACGGCCAACTGAACTCATAGTTACCGCACCTTGTCGTTGTCAAAGTATCTCAGGTAGTCAACATCCAGCTTCACCCATCTCCTCTGGTAGTACAGAGACCTGCACACACATACATACAGTTAGGGAGGTCGTATACTGAATGTGTGTGTGTGCTGTGTGTGTGTGTGTGTGTGAGTGTGTGACATACCCCTGCGGTGGGTTCTTATCCAGCCAGCCCATCTTTAGAACAGGGGAGGGGCCATCTCTAGGGGGCTGGGCTAGGACCCTGCCTGTGACCGGCAGGTAGACACTCTCCTGTAGCGTACTCAGACCATAGTCCTGCCATGAGCTCTGACTGAGAGAAAGAAAGAGAGTGAAAGTGAGAGAAAGAAAGAAAATAAAGAGAGAGAGAGGAGAATGAAAGAGAGTGTTATTCCCTCTCTCTATGGGAACAATGATGTCACCAGAGGTCAGGGGTCAGGGGACACTAACCGGTTGCTGATTGGCTCGTTGTCATCGTCCAATAGTTCATCGTCGCTGCAGAGAGAGCTGTACCGCCCCTTCCCCCACCCCGGCACCGGCAGGAACACATCCTATTGGACAACACAGCCGTCACTGACACACAGCAACACAATAACATTACAGTCCAGACACATATTCAGAGTACACACACACACACTATCTTACCCTGTCTGCCATGTTCACAGACTGGGGCTTGGGGTAAACTTGGTCTGGATCTTCAGAGTCATCTGAACTGTCACCAAAATCTGACCCTGAGAGGGAGAGAGAGAAATTGAAAAACAACTCAAAATCTGACCCTGAGAGAGAGAGAGAAATTTTTCAAAAACAATTCCAAATCTGACCCTGACAGGGATGGAGAGAGAGAGAAATTTTAAAAACAGAGGTAACTTCCGAGCCACAGCCCCTAATAGAGGACAGGTCTAAAACAGTAGAGGACAGGTCTAAACCAGTACAGTAGGGGACAGGTCTAATACAGTACAGTAGGGGACAGGTCTAATACAGTACAGTAGGGGACAGGTCTAATACAGTACAGTAGAGGACAGGTCTAAAACAGTAGAGGACAGGTCTAATACAGTACAGTAGGGGACAGGTCTAAAACAGTAGAGGACAGGTCTAATACAGTACAGTAGAGGACAGGTCTAATACAGTACAGTAGAGGACAGGTCTAATACAGTACAGTAGAGGACAGGTCTAATACAGTACAGTCGAGGACAGGTCTAATACAGTAGAGGACAGGTCTAAAACAGTACAGTAGGGGACAGGTCTAAAACAGTACAGTAGAGGACAGGTCTAAAACAGTACAGTAGGGAACAGGTCTAATACAGTAGAGGACAGGTCTAAAACAGTACAGTAGAGGACAGGTTTAATACAGTACAGTAGAGGACAGGTCTAAAACAATACAGTAGAGGACAGGTCTAATACAGTACAGTAGAGGACAGGTCTAATACAGTAGAGGACAGGTCTAATACAGTACAGTAGAGGACAGGTCTAATACAGTAGAGGACAGGTCTAATACAGTACAGTAGAGGACAGGTCTAATACAGTACAGTAGAGGACAGGTCTAATACAGTACAGTAGAGGACAGGTCTAATACAGTACAGTAGAGGACAGGTCTAATACAGTACAGTAGGGGACAGGTCTAATACAGTAGAGGACAGGTCTAATACAGTAGAGGACAGGTCGAATACAGTAGAGGACAGGTCGAATACAGTAGAGGACAGGTCGAATACAGTAGAGGACAGGTCTAAAACAGTACAGTAGAGGACAGGTCTAATACAGTACAGTAGAGGACAGGTCTAATACAGTACAGTAGAGGACAGGTCTAATACAGTACAGTAGAGGACAGGTCTAATACAGTACAGTAGAGGACAGGTCTAAAACAGTACAGTAGAGGACAGGTCTCATACAGTACAGTAGAGGACAGGTCTAATACAGTACAGTAGGGGACAGGTCTAAAAGAGTACAGTAGAGGACAGGTTTAATACAGTAGAGGACAGGTCTAATACATTAGAGGACAGGTCTAATACAGTAGTGGACAGGTCTAATGCAGTACAGTAGAGGACAGGTCTAGTACAGTACAGTAGAGGACAGGTCTAATACAGTACAGTAGAGGACAGGTCTAATACAGTACAGTAGAGGACAGGTCTAATACAGTACAGTAGAGGACAGGTCTAATACAGTACAGTAGAGGACAGGTCTAATACAGTACAGTAGAGGACAGGTCTAATACAGTACAGTAGAGGACAGGTCTAATACAGTACAGTAGAGGACAGGTCTAATACAGTACAGTAGAGGACAGGTCTAATACAGTACAGTAGAGGACAGGTCTAATACAGTAGAGGACAGGTCTAATACAGTAGAGGACAGGTCTAATACAGTAGAGGACAGGTCTAAAACAGTACAGTAGAGGACAGGTCTAAAACAGTACAGTAGAGGACAGGTTTAATACAGTAGAGGACAGGTCTAATACAGTACAGTAGAGGACAGGTCTAATACAGTACAGTAGAGGACAGGTCTAATACAGTACAGTAGAGGACAGGTCTAATACAGTACAGTAGACGAAAGGTCTAAAACAGTACAGTAGAGGACAGGTTTAATACAGTAGAGGACAGGTCTAAAACAGTACAGTAGAGGACAGGTCTAATACAGTACAGTAGGGGACAGGTCTAATACAGTAAAGGACAGGTCTAATACAGTAGAGGACAGGTCTAATACAGTACAGTAGAGGACAGGTTTAATACAGTACAGTAGAGGACAGGTCTAATACAGTACAGTAGAGGACAGGTCTAATACAGTACAGTAGAGGACAGGTCTAATACAGTACAGTAGAGGACAGGTCTCATACAGTACAGTAGAGGACAGGTCTAATACAGTACAGTAGAGGACAGGTCTTATACAGTACAGTAGAGGACAGGTTTAATACAGTAGAGGACAGGTCTAAAACAGTACAGTAGAGGACAGGTCTAAAACAGTACAGTAGAGGACAGGTTTAATACAGTAGAGGACAGGTTTAATACAGTACAGTAGAGGACAGGTTTAATACAGTACAGTAGAGGACAGGTCTAATACAGTACAGTAGAGGACAGGTGTAATACAGTAGAGGACAGGTCTAATACAGTACAGTAGAGGACAGGTCTAAAACAGTACAGTAGAGGACAGGTCTAATACAGTAGAGGACAGGTCTAATGCAGTAGAGGACAGGTCTAATACAGTACAGTAGAGGACAGGTTTAATACAATACAGTAGAGGACAGGTTTAATACAGTACAGTAGAGGACAGGTTTAATACAGTACAGTAGAGGACAGGTTTAATACAGTACAGTAGAGGACAGGTCTAATACAGTACAGTAGAGGACAGGTCTAATACAGTACAGTAGAGGACAGGTCTAATACAGTACAGTAGAGGACAGGTCTTATACATTACAGTAGAGGACAGGTTTGATACAGTAGAGGACAGGTCTAATACAGTACAGTAGAGGACAGGTCTAATACAGTACAGTAGAGGACAGGTCTAATACAGTACAGTAGAGGACAGGTTTAATACAGTAGAGGACAGGTTTAATACAGTACAGTAGAGGACAGGTTTAGCAGCATTAGTGATATAAAGCGTCCATTTAAAGAAACATATTCTACAGTATGAGCTGTCTAACAACAAGACAACAGTTCTATCAGTCTATTGCTCTAATTCCTAGGAGACAAAGTCAGAAACTACTTCCACATGTCGACATAACTAGGTAAAGTTATGTTTTTTTTAATTAGTTAGGTCAAATTGGAGTTTGTGGTATTTATTAGGATCCCCACTGCAAAAGCATCAGCTACTCTTCCTGGGGTTCACATGAAACATGACATAATATATAGCACAGAACATTATTAGTCCAGGACTGAAATACATTTAAACCATCACACATAGTGTACATATCAGTACATACATACAATATCTAGGTGTAATATACAATACAGTGCAAATTATAATACTAAGATACATAAAATGGCTGCTTCTCTTCACAGTCCAGCCACCCTAGTCATAGACTGTTCTCTCTGCTTCCACACAGCAAGCGGTACCGGAGCACCACGTCTAGGACCAAGAGGCTTCTTAACAGCTTCTACCCCCAAGCTATAAGACTGCTGAACAGCTTCTACCCCCGAAGCTATAAGACTGCTGAACAGCTTCTACCCCCGAAGCTATAAGACTGCTGAACAGCTTCTACCCCCAAGCTATAAGACTGCTGAACAGCTTCTACCCCCAAGCTATAAGACTGCTGAACAGCTTCTACCCCCCCAAGCTATAAGACTGCTGAACAGCTTCTACCCCCAAGCTATAAGACTGCTGAACAACTTCTACCCCCAAGCTATAAGACTGCTGAACAGCTTCTACCCCCAAGCTATAAGACTGCTGAACAACTTCTACCCCCAAGCTATAAGACTGCTGAACAGCTTCTACCCCCCCAAGCTATAAGACTGCTGAACAGCTTCTACCCCCAAGCTATAAGACTGCTGAACAATTCATCAAATGGCCTCCAGGACTATTTACATTTCCCGGCCTCTGTTCTGGACCTGGGGACTGTGAAGAGACCTCTGGTTGCATGTCTTGTGTTGTACTGACTGTGTGTGAAACTGCTTGAACAGACAGTTCGTACCTTCAACGGTACCTCGCACAAAGACCAATAGTGATGCAGTCAATCTCTCCTCAACTTTGAGCCAGGAGACATGCGTGTTAATGACACTTTCCTCCGTGTACATCTAAGTGCAATACGTGCTGCTTTGTTCTGGACCAACTTACCTACTGTTTGTCCTTTTTTGCCGCACATGACCACACAGCTGGGCAGTAGTCCAGGTGAAACTACACATGACCACACAGCTGGGCAGTAGTCCAGGTGAAACTACACATGACCACACAGCTGGGCAGTAGTCCAGGTGAAACTACACATGATCCCACAGCTGGGCAGTAGTCCAGGTGAAACTACACATGACCACACAGCTGGGCAGTAGTCCAGGTGAAACTACACATAACCACACAGCTGGGCAGTAGTCCAGGTGAAACTACACATGACCACACAGCTGGGCAGTAGTCCAGGTGAAACTACACATAACCCCACAGCTGGGCAGTAGTCCAGGTGAAACTACACATGACCACACAGCTGGGCAGTAGTCCAGGTGAAACTACACATGACCACACAGCTGGGCAGTAGTCCAGGTGAAACTACACATGACCACACAGCTGGGCAGTAGTCCAGGTGAAACTACACATGATCCCACAGCTGGGCAGTAGTCCAGGTGAAACTACACATGACCACACAGCTGGGCAGTAGTCCAGGTGAAACTACACATGATCCCACAGCTGGGCAGTAGTCCAGGTGAAACTACACATGACCACACAGCTGGGCAGTAGTCCAGGTGAAACTACACATGACCCCACAGCTGGGCAGTAGTCCAGGTGAAACTACACATGACCCCACAGCTGGGCAGTAGTCCAGGTGAAACTACACATGACCCCACAGCTGGGCAGTAGTCCAGGTGAAACTACACATGACCACACAGCTGGGCAGTAGTCCAGGTGAAACTACACATGATCCCACAGCTGGGCAGTAGTCCAGGTGAAACTACACATGACCCCACAGCTGGGCAGTAGTCCAGGTGAAACTACACATGACCACACAGCTGGGCAGTAGTCCAGGTGAAACTACACATGACCCCACAGCTGGGCAGTAGTCCAGGTGAAACTACACATAACCCCACAGCTGGGCAGTAGTCCAGGTGAAACTACACATAACCACACAGCTGGGCAGTAGTCCAGGTGAAACTACACATAACCCCACAGCTGGGCAGTAGTCCAGGTGAAACAACACATGACCCCACAGCTGGGCAGTAGTCCAGGTGAAACTACACATGACCCCACAGCTGGGCAGTAGTCCAGGTGAAACTACACATGACCCCACAGCTGGGCAGTAGTCCAGGTGAAACTACACATGACCCCACAGCTGGGCAGTAGTCCAGGTGAAACAACACATGACCCCACAGCTGGGCAGTAGTCCAGGTGAAACTACACATGACCCCACAGCTGGGCAGTAGTCCAGGTGAAACTACACATAACCCCACAGCTGGGCAGTAGTCCAGGTGAAACTACACATGACCCCACAGCTGGGCAGTAGTCCAGGTGAAACTACACATGACCCCACAGCTGGGCAGTAGTCCAGGTGAAACAACACATGACCCCACAGCTGGGCAGTAGTCCAGGTGAAACTACACATGACCACACAGCTGGGCAGTAGTCCAGGTGAAACTACACATAACCACACAGCTGGGCAGTAGTCCAGGTGAAACTACACATGACCACACAGCTGGGCAGTAGTCCAGGTGAAACTACACATAACCCCACAGCTGGGCAGTAGTCCAGATCGACCAAACTAGGACCTGTCTGGTTGATTACGGTGTCAAGGCAGAGAAACGCCCTGTCATGGACAGACCTCTTCCCATTTTAGCAAACATTTAGTCTATATGTTTTGACCATGACAGCTTTCTATCTAGGGTTACACCCATAAATGTAGTTTCCTCAAATTGCTCAATAGCCACATTATTAACTAATAGACCTAAATTAGGTTTAGTGTTGAGTGAGCGACTTGTCACAAAAAATTGTGTTTTTAGTTTGAGATATTTAACACCAGCCAGTAGTCCAGTTAACAACACATGACCTAGAACTGCTGGAGCTCTGTCCAGGTGAAACCTGTTGTTAGTTACCCATTCAGAACTGGCTGGAGCTCCAGGTGAAACCTGTTGTTAGTTACCCATTCCAGAACTGACTGGAGCTGTAGTAAGGTTAGTTACCCATTCTAGAACTGACTGGAGTCCAGGTGAAACTGTTGTTAATTACCCCATTCCAGAACTGGGCTGTAGCTCCTGTGTTAAACCGGTTGTTAGTTACCCATTCTAGAACTGACAGTAGTCCATGTTAAACTGTTGTTAGTTACCCATTCTAGAACTGGCAGTAGTCCAGGTGAAACCTGTTGTTAGTTACCCCATTCTAGCTGGGAGTAGTCCTCTGTGTTAAACCTGTTTTTAGTTACCCATTCTAGAACTGACCACACAGCTGGGCAGTAGTCCAGGTGAAACAACACATGACCCCACAGCTGGGCAGTAGTCCAGGTTAAACCTGTTTTTAGTTACCCATTCAGCTGGGCTGGAGCCAGGTGAAACTTGTTAGTGACCACATTCAGCTGGGCTGTAGTCCAGGTTAAACCTGTTGTTAATTACCCCAGAACTGGACTGGAGCCAGATGTTAAACCTGTCTGTTGATTACCATTCCAGAACTGAGAAAGCCTGTCATGTTAAACCTGTTGTTCTTCCCATTTTAGCAAACATTTAGTCTATGTTATGTTTTGACCATGACTAGAACTGACTGGATCTGGGTTAACCCATAAATGTTAGTTACCCATTCTAGAATGACTGGAGCTCTAATAACCACATTAGTTACCATTTAGAACTGACTAGAGCTCTATGTTAAACCTGTGTTAGTTACCCAAAAAATTGTGTTTTTAGTTTGAGATATTTAACACCAGCCTATTGTTAGTTAACCATTCTAGAACTGACTGGAGCTCTGTGTTAAACCTGTTTTTAGTTACCCATTCTAGAACTGACTGGAGCTCTGTGTGAAACCTGTTGTTAGTTACCCATTCTAGAACTGACTGGAGCTCTGTGTTAAACCTGTTTTTAGTTACCCATTCTAGAACTGACTGGAGCTCTGTGTGAAACCTGTTGTTAGTTACCCATTCTAGAACTGACTGGAGCTCTATGTTAAACCTGTTGTTAATTACCATTCCAGAACTGACTGGAGCTCTGTGTTAAACCGGTTGTTAGTTACCCATTCTAGAACTGACTGGAGCTCTATGTTAAACCTGTTGTTAATTACCATTCCAGAACTGACTGGAGCTCTGTGTTAAACCGGTTGTTAGTTACCCATTCTAGAACTGACTGGAGCTCTATGTTAAACCTGTTGTTAGTTACCCATTCTAGAACTGACTGGAGCTCTGTGTGAAACCTGTTGTTAGTTAACCATTCTAGAACTGACTGGAGCTCTGTGTTAAACCTGTTTTTAGTTACCCATTCTAGAACTGACTGGAGCTCTGTGTGAAACCTGTTGTTAGTTACCATTCTAGAACTGACTGGAGCTCTGTGTTAAACCTGTTTTTAGTTACCCATTCTAGAACTGACTGGAGCTCTGTGTTAAACCTGTTTTTAGTTACCCATTCTAGAACTGACTGGAGCTCTGTGTGAAACCTGTTGTTAGTTACCCATTCTAGAACTGACTGGAGCTCTGTGTTAAACCTGTTGTTAATTACCATTCCAGAACTGACTGGAGCTCTATGTTAAACCTGTTGTTAATTACCATTCCAGAACTGACTGGAGCTCTGTGTTAAACCTGTTGTTAGTTACCCATTCTAGAACTGACTGGAGTTCTGTGTTAAACCTGTTGTTAGTTACCCATTCTAGAACTGACTGGAGTTCTGTGTTAAACCTGTTGTTAGTTACCCATTCTAGAACTGACTGGAGCTCTGTGTTAAACCTGTTGTTAGTTACCCATTCTAGAACTGACTGGAGCTCTGTGTTAAACCTGTTGTTAGTTACCATTCTAGAACTGACTGGAGCTCTGTGTTAAACCTGTTGTTAGTTACCCATTCTAGAACTGACTGGAGCTCTATGTTAAACCTGTTGTTAGTTACCCATTCTAGAACTGACTGGAGCTCTATGTTAAACCTGTTGTTAGTTACCCATTCTAGAACTGACTGGAGCTCTGTGTTAAACCTGTTGTTAGTTACCCATTCTAGAACTGACTGGAGTTCTGTGTCAAACCTGTTGTTAGTTACCCATTCTAGAACTGACTGGAGCTCTGTGTTAAACCGGTTGTTAGTTACCCATTCTAGAACTGACTGGAGCTCTGTGTTAAACCTGTTGTTAGTTACCCATTCTAGAACTGACTGGAGCTCTGTGTTAAACCTGTTGTTAGTTACCCATTCTAGAACTGACTGGAGCTCTATGTTAAACCTGTTGTTAGTTACCCATTCTAGAACTGACTGGAGTTCTGTGTTAAACCTGTTGTTAGTTACCCATTCTAGAACTGACTGGAGCTCTGTGTTAAACCTGTTGTTAGTTACCCATTCTAGAACTGACTGGAGCTCTGTGTTAAACCTGTTGTTAGTTACCCATTTTAGAACTGACTGGAGCTCTATGTTAAACCTGTTGTTAGTTACCCATTCTAGAACTGACTGGAGCTCTGTGTTAAACCTGTTGTTAGTTACCCATTCTAGAACTGACTGGAGTTCTGTGTCAAACCTGTTGTTAGTTACCCATTCTAGAACTGACTGGAGCTCTGTGTTAAACCGGTTGTTAGTTACCCATTCTAGAACTGACTGGAGCTCTGTGTTAAACCTGTTGTTAGTTACCCATTCTAGAACTGACTGGAGCTCTGTGTTAAACCTGTTGTTAGTTACCCATTCTAGAACTGACTGGAGCTCTATGTTAAACCTGTTGTTAGTTACCCATTCTAGAACTGACTGGAGTTCTGTGTTAAACCTGTTGTTAGTTACCCATTCTAGAACTGACTGGAGCTCTGTGTTAAACCTGTTGTTAGTTACCCATTCTAGAACTGACTGGAGCTCTGTGTTAAACCTGTTGTTAGTTACCCATTTTAGAATTGACTGGAGCTCTATGTTAAACCTGTTGTTAGTTACCCATTCTAGAACTGACTGGAGCTATATGTTACTTAAACCTGTTGTTAGTTACCATTCTAGAACTGACTGGAGCTCTGTGTTAAACCTGTTGTTAGTTACCCATTCTAGAACTGACTGGAGCTATATGTTATTTAAACCTGTTGTTAGTTACCCATTCTAGAACTGACTGGAGCTCTATGTTAAACCTGTTGTTAGTTACCCATTCTAGAACTGACTGGAGCTCTATGTTAAACCTGTTGTTAGTTACCCATTCTAGAACTGACTGGAGCTATATGTTAAGGTTGTCAATGATTTATTTGACTGTTGCAGCTGATGTGTATACTGCTGAGTCATCAGTGTACATAGACACTCAGGCTTTATTCAAGGTCAGTGGAAGGTCACAAAACAATAATGGCCCAAGCCGGCTGCCTTGCGGAACACCGTACCCAACAGAATTTGCATAAGAAAGGCTTCCATTACCAAAACCATCTGTGTTCTGTTAAATATGTAACTCTCAATAAGGCAGAGGGTGCAAATCCACAAAAAAAATTCAGCAATAGGTTATGATCAATGACATGAAAAGTTCATCCCAACATCAGCTGACCACTTTATTAACAACTTAGAAATAGAAAAAACACGTAGATGAGAGTGGGAGGAGTTAGTATATTGCAGGGTTAAGGGTTAGGTGTTAGGCGTGAAGCGGTGGAGTAGTTAGTAGATTGTCGGGTTAATGGGGAAGTGGGGGAGGAGTTAAGGGCTGGGTTAAATCGGGGAGAGGTGAGGTCAGGGTGTGGGTGTGGCTAAGGATGGATGGGAGGGGTTCAGTATGCTCACTGATTTCAGGCGGTGGCTGTGGGATTCTTCTCATGGGCAGAGCAGGCTGCGTGTCGACTGGTGTGTTGTGTACCCTGGTCCGAGGCAGGGGGGGTGGAGTTCGCTCTGTGTGCGGCTCATTGACTGGAGCATCGCTGGAGAGAAGAATGACAGAGGAAGGGAGAGGGGCACAATGTTACCGTTGACACCAAGGGCCGGTAGAAGACAGAAAACAGCCATGAGTCACTCTCTCTCTCTCTCTCTCTCTCTCTCTCAATTGACATGGCAAGTACATTATTACTTACATTGTCAAAGTATATATATCGAAAAACAAAATAAAATAATAAATATTTATATATAAAATATATATATACACTGCTCAAAAAAATAAAGGGAACACTAAAATAACACATCCTAGATCTGAATGAATGAAATATTCTTATTCATTACTTTTTTCTTTACATAGTTGAATGTGCTGACAACAAAATCACACAAAAATTATCAATGGAAACCACACTACAGGCTGATGCAACTTTGATGTAATATCCTTAAAACAAGTCAAAATGAGGCTCAGTAGTGTGTGTGGTCTCCACGTGCCTGTATGAACTCCCTACAACGCCTGGGCATGCTCCTGATGAGGTGTCGGATGGTCTCCTGAGGGATCTCCTCCCAGACCTGGACTAAAGCATCCGCCATCTCCTGGACAGTCTGTGGTGCAACGTGGCATTGGTGGATGGAGCGAGACATGATGTCCCAGATGTGCTCAATTGGATTCAGGTCTGGGGAATGGGTAGGCCAGTCCATAGCATCGATGCATTCCTCTTGCAGGAACTGCTGACACACTCCAGCCACATGAGGTCTAGCATTGTCTTGCATTAGGAGGAACCCAGGGCCAACCGCACCAGCATATGGTCTCACAAGGGGTCTGAGGATCTCATCTCGGTACCTAATGGCAGTCAGGCTACCTCTGGCAAGCACATGGAGGGCTGTGCGGCCCCCCAAAGAAATGCCACCCCACACCATGACTGACCCACTGCCAAACCGGTCATGCTGGAGGATGTTGCAGGCAGAAGAACGTTCTCCACAGCGTCTCCAGACTGTCACGTCTGTCACATGTGCTCAGTGTGAACCTGCTTTCATCTGTGAAGAGCACAGGGCGCCAGTGGCGAATTTTCCAATCTTGGTGTTCTCTGGCAAATGCCAAACGTCCTGCACAGTGTTGGGCTGTAAGCACAACTCCGACCTGTGGACGTCGGGCCCTCATACCACCCTCATGGAGTCTGTTTCTGACCGTTTGAGCAGACACATGCACATGTGGCCTGCTGGAGGTCATTTTGCAGGGCTCTGGCAGTGCTCCTCCTGCTCCTCCTTGCACAAAGGCAGAGGTAGCGGTCCTGCTGCTGGGTTGTTGCCCTCCTATGGCCTCCTCCACGTCTCCTGATATACTGGCCTGTCTCCTGGCAGCGCCTCCATGCTCTGGACAAAAGTGACCAAAACATCAGCCAGGAAGCATAGGAACTGAGAAGTGGTCTGTGGTCACCACCTGCAGAACCACTCCTTTATTGGGGGCGTCTTGCTAATTGCCTATAATTTCCACCTGTTGTCTATTCCATTTGCACAACAGCATGTGGAATTTATTGTCAATCAGTGTTGCTTCCTAAGTGGACAGTTTGATTTCACAGAAGTGTGATTGACTTGGAGTTACATTGTGTTGTTTAAGTGTTCCCTTTATTTTTTTGAGCAGTGTATTTATATATAAATAAATGGTGGGACCAACAGCAATAATAATAGTAGTAGTGGACATGGGATTACCATTAACAACAACTACAACAACAATATTAATGAGAGCAACAATACATTAAAGCAATGGTAGCTGGCTGTCCCTCGGGTTGTGGCAGGAGGACACATTTGGTTGCCAAAACTGAACATTTTGGCTTTTCATCCAATACATATTTGATTTTTAGGTTTCAAATTATTTTTATTGTATTATAATTTTGGGAATGAAATATTCTCTTAGGTCTGAGTAAAATTAAAATTTGATGGCTCTTTTTTCTATTTGAATGAGGAGGGGGTATTGGCCAAATTCTGCTCTACATGTGTTATTTTGTGTTCTTTGCACTTGCAATACAGTCTTGCAAAACTCTG
This sequence comes from Oncorhynchus keta, assembly GCF_023373465.1. Taxonomy (NCBI): domain Eukaryota; kingdom Metazoa; phylum Chordata; class Actinopteri; order Salmoniformes; family Salmonidae; genus Oncorhynchus; species Oncorhynchus keta. The sequence goes on from NC_068421.1 coordinate 4,528,844, forward strand.
CATGCAGTATTTCAATTGGATGTTTGTCCCATTTGGTGAATTCATTAATAGAGATTGGACCCCATACTTCACTGCCATATAGAGCAATTGGTTCTATAACCGATTGAAATATTTTGAGCCAGATTCTAATTGGAATTGGATTTTAATGTTCCTTTTAATGGCATAGAATGCTCTTCTTGCTTTGTCTCTCAGCTCATTCACAGCCATGTGAAAGCTACCTGTGTTGCTGATATTTAGTCCTAGATATGTGTAGTTTTTGGTGTGTTCTAATAGAACTGTGTCCAAATAGAATTTATATTTGTCATCCTGACCTTTCTTGGAATATCATTATATATATAGTTTTTTTTAGGTTAACGATCAGAGCCCAGGTCTGACAGAACCTGTGGTTAACGGTCAGAGCCCAGGTCTGACAGAACCTGTGGTTAATGATCAGAGCCCAGGTCTGACAGAACCGGTGGTTAACGGTCAAAACCCAGGTCTGACAGAACCTGTGGTTAACGGTCAGAACCCAGGTCTGACAGAACCTGTGGTTAACGGTCAGAACCCAGGTCTGACAGAACCTGTGGTTAACGGTCAGAACCCAGGTCTGACAGAACCTGTGAAGATGATCTAGGTGCTGCTGTAACCCCTCTTTAGTGGGAGACAGCAGCACCAGGTCATCTGTCTACAGCAGACCCTCCTTAGTGGGAGACAGCAGCACCAGGTCATCTGTCTACAGCAGACCCTCTTTAGTAGGAGACCGCAGCACCAGGTCATCTGTCTACAGCAGACCCTCTTTAGTGGGAGACAGCAGCACCAGGTCATCTGTCTACAGCAGACCCTCTTTAGTGGGAGACAGCAGCACCAGGCCATCTGTCTACAGCAGACCCTCCTTAGTGGGAGACCGCAGCACCAGGTCATCTGCGTACAGCAGACACTTGATTTCAGTGTTGTGTAGGGTGATACCAGGTTTTTTTTTTTCCTCACACACACACACACACACACACACACACACACACACACACACACACACACACACGAGAGAGAGAACCTGGTATCACCCTACACAACACTGAAATCAAGTGTCGAGAGAGGGAAAGGCATGCGGAAGTGTGTAATATACATATCTCTCTCTCCTCAGCCGACCTAACCTCAACTCTAACCATAACAGAACCCTGGTGTAGAACTCTGCCGTTTGAAATCTAACTGACATGAATAGAATTCTGCTGTGTGTTCTCCTCCTCTCTCCACATCATACACACAGGCACGCCCGCGCACACACACGCCCGCGCACACACACGCCTGCGCACACACACGCGCACACACACACTAGTGGTCAGTGTTCCAGTGTGTGACTGAGCTACGTTTGGAATCTCACTGAGGCTTGGGAGGGCAACTGGTTACCATAGCAGCCCAGACCTTTTGACACCCCTCACACTCCCCAAAATGATTCACTCCCTTGCCTGGTTACCCAAACCCCTTGCTCCGGGCCAACCGCTACGCCATGACCACGGATGTTTCTTCGCCGCAATGAGTCTGGATAGGAGTACCTCCCCAACGATTTCCAGAATGTAAATGCATTCTATACCCCCTGATTGGTCCCAGAAACCGATGATGACTTTGGTTTTGTACAACACCCCTCATTTCGACATCACCACAAACAACTTCAATGTCTCAGACTGAAGTATGTCGCGAACGACAGAGCAGCGGAAGCCTTCAGTTTGAGTCGTCGGGCAAGTCTCCATCTCCATCCATCTCTCCACCACATACAAATAAATCCACCACACTGCACAATGTGAGATAAATTAAAGTCTACAAATGTATCAGCAGTCTTAATATAAGACTGTGAGGTTAAATAATTTCAGCAACAGCTACCCATACATAGGCCCAGATAGTGTTGTGTAATGTTGAAACTGACAGTGTTCCCCTTTTCTCTTCCTGCTACCCCCCCTCCCTCCCTCTCTCAGTCACACTGAGAGACAACAAGAAGCAGTGCTTGACGTGGACTGAAATGTGTATCGGCACTGTTGATATTTAGGTCACAATACATTTAAGCTGATATTCTGTAAGAGCTGCCAGAGTTCAAACAGTAGAACATGTGAGGTGTCAGGGCTCAGCTCTGGTTAGCTCTTCCCAAGTCAAGCACTGACAAGAAAGAAAGAGGGACAGAGGGACATGCACACACATGTACCCGCACCGGACACACACACACACACTGGGGTGTGTGCTGACCAGAGCACCGAATACAGTTTAAGATACACCTATGATCTGGGGTCACATGACCCAGGCTGTCCAGAGGGGTGGGGACAGGAGGAGGTGGTCTCAGGAGAGAGGAGGTGATGAGAGGGGCTGAGAGAGGAGGTGGGAGAGGAGGTGAGAGAGGTGGGAGAGGTGATTAGGTGAGAGAGGGGCTGGGAAAGGTGATGAGGTAAGAGAGGGGCTGAGAGAGGAGGTGGGAGAGGAGGTGAGAGAGGAGGTGAGAGAGGGACTGAGAGAGGTGATAAGGTGAGAGAGGAGCTGAGAGAGGGGCTGAGAGAGGAGGTGGGAGAGGAGGTGAGAGAGGGGCTGAGAGAGGTGATGAGGTGAGAGAGGGGCTGAGAGAGGAGGTGAGAGAGGGGCTGAGAGAGGAGGTGAGAGAGGGGCTGAGAGAGGAAGTGAGAGAGGATGCTGAGTTAGGAGTTGTTTTTATTGATTTGTCGAAGGCTTTTGACACCGTGGACCATGCTGTGTTAGTGCAAAGGTTACAATGTTGTGGAATTACTGGTCAGGCTCTAGATTGGTTTATAAATTACCTATCAAATCGTACACAATGTGTAATGGCGGATGGTTGTAAATCTGAGTCCATAGGGGTGTACTCAGGTGTTCCGCAAGGTTCTATTTTGGGCCCACCGTTGTTAAATTTTGTATATCAACAACATTGGGGATCTTGTTAAAACAGCGGATGTTAATTTCTATGCAGATGATACTGTTCTTTATTAAAGTGGTAGTAGTTTATCTTTAGCTTTTGAAAAGGCCCAAAGAGGATTTATCATCATACAACAGAATCTGTATGATTTAATACTGATTCTAAATTCGGGTAAAACAAAATGCATGGTATTTTCAAATGCCAGGCATGTTACAAATCATGTCATTGATAAATTGGCTGGACACACTATAGAGCAAGTTAAAGTGTACAAATATTTGGGTGTGTGGGTTGAAGAATAGCTGAGCTTCACTGTGTATGTAGAGAACTTGATAAGGAAGCTCAAGCTGAAAATAGGATTTTATTAACGGCATAAGGCTTGTTTTTCTTTTGAGGCCAGGAAGGAGATGGTACGATGTACATTACTGTCGGTTTTAGATTTGAGTGATGTTATATATATATATTTGCAGGCCTCAGCCACTACCCTGAGAGCACTTTAATCAGTGTATCATGCAGCCCTCAGGTTCATTACATATCAGAAACGTCTAATACATCATTGTGATCTCTACAGCGCTGTTGGCTGGTCGTCATTGACCTTGCGTAGGCTTAAACACTGGTATACACTGATTTATAAGGCCATGTTGGGTAAAATGCAATTTTTTCTCTTGTTCTTTTTTAGTCAGGTGAATAAATAAATATAAATTACGGTCTCATTCCGATTTACTTCTAACAGAACCAAACATTAGAACAGGTCACGGTAGAAATAGTTTTAGTTACTTAGCACCGTGGTCCAGGAATTCTCTAACAAACATTTAAAAAATGTGAAGATCTAGTTTCTTTGGTGGAGTTTAAACACTTGATCGATGTATATATCATAGTAGAGTGTTATTGTTTTTAGGCCAGCTGTTTTTAGTCAAGATATTTGTGTTTTTAATGTAATGTGTAATTGGTGTACTGTATGTGTGTTTATAGTTTTGTTTAATGTTGTGTTAGTGTGTGTAAGTTGTTTTAACTGAAGCGTTGGTCCCTCTGCTGCTATTGGACCAGGTCTCTCTTGGAAAACTGATAATATCTCAATGAGAAAAAACCTGTATAAATAAAAGGTCAAATAAAGAAAATGTTAAAAAGTAGTACGGGATCTAAATATAACCTCTTTGTATCCGTTCAACAGACGTCGCTAAGCTACAGAAACAAATGACCCCTTCCGTCCTCGCCTACACACTCCCCCCACAGACATGCGAATCAAGCACACCTAATTTACAACAGACCCAACTGCCTGGTCTCTCTCTGTCCCCAGGTCCCAGAGAGTGTACTGGGGGCTGCAGCTGAACCCTACAGCAGGCTGCCAGGTCCCAGAGAGTGTACTGGGGGCTGCAGCTGAACCCTACAGCAGGCTGCCAGGGCCCAGAGTGTGTACTGGGGGCTGCAGCTGAACCCTACAGCAGGCTGCCAGGGCCCAGAGTGTGTACTGGGGGCTGCAGCTGAACCCTACAACAGGCTGCCAGGGCCCAGAGAGTGTACTGGGGGCTGCAGCTGAACCCTACAGCAGGCAGCCAGGGCCCAGAGTGTGTACTGGGGGCTGCAGCTGAACCCTACAGCAGGCTGCCAGGGCCCAGAGTGTGTACTGGGGGCTGCAGCTGAACCCTACAGCAGGCTGCCAGGGCCCAGAGTGTGTACTGGGGGCTGCAGCTGAACCCTACAGCAGGCTGCCAGGGCCCAGCGTGTGTACTGGGGACTGCAGCTGAACCCTACAGCAGGCAGCCAGGGCCCAGAGTGTGTACTGGGGGCTGCAGGTGAGCACTCCTAGTCTCTAACAACACAGATAAAGAACATCACTGGTACACCGAGTCCCTCCATGAGTCCCTGCTCTGGCACACCAGGCTCTGAGCCAGTATCCACTGAGCCAGTATCCACTGAGCCAGTATCCACTGAGCCAGTATCCACAACGCATCTCAGAGTAGGATAGTTGATCTAAATTAAGACAGATCCTAGATAATGCTCTGAGATGGTTTGTGGATACGGGCCCAGTCTTGCACACTAGGCTCTGCCTTGCCATGCTCTGGCCCTGGTGAGAGACTCACAGGATAATGTATCTACCAAACAGCTCTAGAAGCCTAGGTCTCAGTGGGGTGCTATTGTATATCTCTGGCCCCAAAGGGACCTCATGCTCATGACAACAGCTACTATGACAACCGTCCAATTTAAAAGATTCCCCAAGTGAAATGTCCATCTTGTCGCTTGTGTGCAGGCAGTGTGTTTTTAACAGCACACACCCCACCCACTGGCTAACAGGGGAGATAATGTGAGGGTGTGCCATTCAGTGTGTGTGTGTGTGTGTGTGTGTGTGTGTGTGTGTGTGTGTGTGTGTGTGTGTGTGTGTGTGTGTAGAGTCAGTGAGTTTTTTAACATAAACAGGTCAAAATAAACATGATGTGAATAAAATCTATTTCAGAAGAACAGAACAGGTCCTCCTATCTGCGTTATTTAGAGTTATTAATGTAACTTCAGTTGTGATAAAAATGTTGGTCTATGTGTTTTGATTTTAATACATCGTAAGGCTGAATGATGCAACTCTAATGATGAAAAAAGTCTCATTAAAGGCATGATCTCTTCATCAGGGTGTACACACTTCATCAGTCTCTCATTCACAATTTGACAAGCACTTGATAATGCCTCGAATTTCCCGGCTGCATCCCCTTTGTGTGGCCGTAATGCCCCCTAATAAAATACATGGCATTTGCGGCCAGTGGTCGTTGTGCCCTCGGGCTGAATATAATAATTATAATTCCCTTCTCCCGGCTGCTTACCGAAGCACCTCTCAATCACATGGCTCTCAGTCACTTGATAGGGTCTTTCTTACAGGCTACAAGTGCACATGTCCCTCTTATCCAATACCAATATTTTGGAAGAACTGTCCACATTTAATTTTCGTTCATTTTCGTCAGCCAATAAGATGAGTGGGCCTAACGAACAGCAAAAGCACTAACCTATGTCAATCTACTATCCCCTATGGTACAAAAGTTGACCTATTCTATGCGAGAAATAAATATTCCAAACATAGTCTGGGACAGTTGTGGGATGCGATAGATCCCAAATTAATACAACCACTAGAATGTAAGCAATTTTAAGCAATGAGCCTGACGCATCAGATGATCATGTTTATGTTAAAATGTTGACAAACTATTAAGCTATTTATTTACATTATTAGCACAGCAATGTGAACACGACAGTAAGAGCTAATGTTCCATTAGCAGGAAAACACCCTTCTCAAAAGGGACCACAAATGTGATTATGTATGTAATGCTTCTATTATAAAGGTGCATTTTTATGGTGAAAATGATCTTCCCCAAAAGTTGAAAGTCACTCGCTGCTTATGTCTGCCAGTTAGGCTCTGCACTCGTAAAGCGGATTAATGTGCTTCATTTTAAGAAGTTATTAAAACATATAGGTCTATGGCCTGGACTACATGAGGTGTGATACTAACCTTATTAAAACATATAGGTCTATGGCCTGGACTACATGAGGTGTGATACTAACCTTATTAAAACATATAGGTCTATGGCCTGGACTACATGAGGTGTGATACTAACCTTATTAAAACATATAGGTCTATGGGCTGGACTACATGAGGTGTGATACTAACCTTATTAAAACATATAGGTCTATGGCCTGGACTACATGAGGTGTGATACTAACCTTATTAAAACATATAGGTCTATGGCCTGGACTACATGAGGTGTGATACTAACCTTATTAAAACATATAGGTCTATGGCCTGGACTACATGAGGTGTGATACTAACCTTATTAAAACATATAGGTCTATGGCCTGGACTACATGGGGTGTGATACTAACCTTATTAAAACATATAGGTCTATGGCCTGGACTACATGAGGTGTGATACTAACCTTATTAAAACATATAGGTCTATGGCCTGGACTACATGAGGTGTGATACTAACCTTATTAAAACATATAGGTCTATGGGCTGGACTACATGAGGTGTGATACTAACCTTATCAAAACATATAGGTCTATGGCCTGGACTACATGAGGTGTGATACTAACCTTATTAAAACATACAGGCCTATGGGCTGGGCTACATGAGGTGTGATACTAACCTTATTAAAACATATAGGCCTATGGGCTGGGCTACATGAGGTGTGATACTAACCTTATTAAAACATACAGGCCTATGGGCTGGGCTACATGGGGTGTGATACTAACCTTATTAAAACATATAGGCCTATGGGCTGGGCTACATGGGGTGTGATACTAACCTTATTAAAACATATAGGCCTATGGGCTGGGCTACATGGGGTGTGATACTAACCTTATTAAAACATATAGGCCTATGGGCTAGGCTACATGGGGTGTGATACTAACCTTATTAAAACATATAGGCCTATGGGCTGGGCTACATGAGGTGTGATACTAACCTTATTAAAACATATAGGCCTATGGGCTGGGCTACATGAGGTGTGATACTAACCTTATTAAAACATATAGGCCTATGGGCTGGGCTACATGGGGTGTGATACTAACCTTATTAAAACATATAGGCCTATGGGCTGGGCTACATGGGGTGTGATACTAACCTTATTAAAACATATAGGCCTATGGGCTGGGCTACATGAGGTGTGATACTAACCTTATTAAAACATATAGGTCTATGGGCTGGACTACATGAGGTGTGATACTAACCTTATTAAAACATATAGGCCTATGGGCTGGGCTACATGAGGTGTGATACTAACCTTATTAAAACATATAGGCCTATGGGCTGGGCTACATGAGGTGTGATACTAACCTTATTAAAACATACAGGCCTATGGGCTGGGCTACATGAGGTGTGATACTAACCTTATTAAAACATACAGGCCTATGGGCTGGGCTACATGAGGTGTGATACTAACCTTATTAAAACATATAGACCTATGGCCTGGGCTACATGAGGTGTGATACTAACCTTATCAAAACATATAGGCCTATGGGCTGGGCTACATGGGGTGTGATACTAACCTTATTAAAACATATAGGCCTATGGGCTGGGCTACATGGGGTGTGATACTAACCTTATCAAAACATATAGGCCTATGGACTAGACTACATGAGGTGTGATACTAACCTTATCAAAACATATAGGCCTATGGCCTGGACTACATGAGGTGTGATACTAACCTTATTAAAACATATAGGCCTATGGGCTAGACTACATGAGGTGTGATACTAACCTTATCAAAACATATAGGCCTATGGGCTAGACTACATGAGGTGTGATACTAACCTTATTAAAACATATAGGCCTATGGGCTAGACTACATGAGGTGTGATACTAACCTTATCAAAACATATAGGCCTATGGGCTAGACTACATGAGGTGTGATACTAACCTTATCAAAACATATAGGCCTATGGGCTGGACTACATGAGGTGTGATACTAACCTTATTAAAACATATAGGCCTACGGCCTGGGCTACATGAGGTGTGATACTAACCTTATTAAAACATATAGACCTATGGGCTGGGCTACATGAGGTGTGATACTAACCTTATTAAAACATATAGGCCTACGGCCTGGGCTACATGAGGTGTGATACTAACCTTATTAAAACATATAGGCCTATGGGCTGGGCTACATGAGGTGTGCGTCTAGGATTTGAAATAGTCGCAAAGCTGCCTTACTGCACACAAGCTGGGCATCAAGTGATAATACATCATTCACAAGTGATAGGCTAATATTGTCACCCATCAGACTATTCTTCTCTTTACATATATTATTTAGTATATGTGTGAAATTTGTTTTGATTCACATTACCCTGAAGAAGGCACAGAACATCGATGATTTACTGATGACTACTGGGAGTATATATATAGAGAGTGTGCGACTCTATTTTCATAGCTTATCGTTTATTCACTGTTAGCACATCTACACTAAATCATGTTTTCTGGGTGTTCAGCTCATGCTGTTTATTGGATTTCGAATGCACCATGAACATGCCCCTGTCTCGAAACAGGGACAGTGGACACTATTCCTGTGGTTCATTTTCATGCCAGCCCGGTAGGTGATTACTCCTGTTGTAAAGAGAAGCAATGTAAATATAGTAGGCCTAGCCTACGGAAAGCTGATGGGATCCTCCTCTTTTTAATAGAGGCCATCACTCTGTCGTTTTCTCACACAATTGCATATCCTATAGAAATGTTACGTAACATGAGCTCATGGGCTCTCATGAAGTGTTTGATTTGATTTTCGATTACGTTTGCATTGATTTTTAGAGTGATTAGAGGGACAATAGAGTTCTGAGTACCAGGCAGGTAGGATGTTTGTTGGGCTAATAATGACCATCAGCAGCATCAGAGCTTGGAGATGCCTAATTACCGTGACTAAACAGTCACGTGGAATTTGACAGCCGTCATGACTCATAACCACCGGTGTGGCGGTAATACGGTCACCGTAACAGCCCTAACTCAAGCCAACTCATTCACTACCGTGAAACCACCACAGCAAGTCTGTGGGAAATATATAATTGACTCATTGCCCAACTGTGGAATTACAGAGGGAGGAGAGATCGTCAAAAATATATTATCATCCCAAAGTGACATCTACTTCCCTTCCTGAATCTGTCCTTACAATGACAAAATCACTGGGTCAAAGTCACTGACAGAAAACTACTACATCAGCAACTTCTTAATGACTCCTTGTCCCTGTACACAGCTACACTGTCTAACTACTGATGCCTACACTGTCTAACTACTGATGCACACACACACACACACACACACACACACACACACACACACACACACACACACACACACACACACACACACACACACACACACACACACACACACACACACACACACACACACACACACACACACACACACACACACTCTGCTAGAAATGAACTCTTCCTGCTCTCAGCGTTAGTTGGTTCAGCCACTAGTTTGAAAAGCATTAACACAACCAAAGAGATATTGACTAGGAGAGAAAGTGGGGAGAGAAGAGGAGAGTCACTCTCACCTGTCCTGGCATGTCCAACAGGGCCATCCTCAATGGAGAGGAAAGATTAACACACATGGGAGGAGAGGGAGAAAGAAACTAACGTTTCTCTGAGAAGAGGGAGGAGAGAGCTGCCGCAGGTGGGAGGAGTGAAGGAAGCAGACTTTTAGAGACGTAGTGCGCGTGTGTTACTAATTCAGAATGAGTAAGAGCAGACTCCATTCCCTCTCTCCTTCTCTCTTTCTCCTCTCTTTCAACATAAACCTGCAGTATTGCCTACATAATGGCTTACAGTTAAACATGTACAAGCTTAACAAGAGTTAATCAATTCCAACAGGTTCCTCTTCATTTTAGAGACATATTTCCCTCAGATTACACAGACCCACAAAGAATTCGATAAACTCTCATAACTACTGGGTGAAATACCACAGTGTGCCATCACAGCAGCAAGATTTGTGACCTGTTGCCACAAGAAAAAGGGCAACCAGTGAAGAACACACACCATTGTAAATACAACCCATATTTATGCTTGTTTATTTTCCCTTTTGTGTCACATCTGCTCCTGCAACGCCATCTAGTGTTCATCCTGTTTCTCCTTGACCTGCCGCCACTCCCCCAGTACTCTCTCTCTAGTGTTCATCCTGTGTCTCCTTGACCTGCCGCCACTCCCCCAGTACTCTCTCTCTAGTGTTCATCCTGTGTCTCCTTGACCTGCCGCCACTCCCCCAGTACTCTCTCTCTAGTGTTCATCCTGTTTCTCCTTGACCTGCCGCCACACCCCCAGTACTCTCTCTCTAGTGTTCATCCTGTGTCTCCTTGACCTGCCGCCACTCCCCCAGTACTCTCTCTCTAGTGTTCATCCTGTGTCTCCTTGACCTGCCGCCACACCCCCAGTACTCTCTCTCTAGTGTTCATCCTGTTTCTCCTTGACCTGCCGCCACTCCCCCAGTACTCTCTCTCTAGTGTTCATCCTGTGTCTCCTTGACCTGCCGCCACACCCCCAGTACTCTCTCTCTAGTGTTCATCCTGTGTCTCCTTGACCTGCCGCCTCCCCCAGTACTCTCTCTCTAGTGTTCATCCTGTGTCTCCTTGACCTGCCGCCACTCCCCCAGTACTCTCTCTCTAGTGTTCATCCTGTGTCTCCTTGACCTGCCGCCTCCCCCAATACTCTCTCTCTAGTGTTCATCCTGTGTCTCCTTGACCTGCCGCCACTCCCCCAGTACTCTCTCTCTAGTGTTCATCCTGTGTCTCCTTGACCTGCCGCCTCCCCCAGTACTCTCTCTCTAGTGTTCATCCTGTGTCTCCTTGACCTGCCGCCTCCCCCAGTACTCTCTCTCTCTAGTGTTCATCCTGTGTCTCCGTGACCTGCCGCCTCCCCCGGTACTCTCCCTCTAGTGTTCATCCTGTGTCTCCTTGACCTGCCGCCACTCCCCCAGTACTCTCTCTCTCTAGTGCTCATCCTGTGTCTCCCTAACCTGCCGCCTCCCCCAGTACTCTCCCTCTAGTGTTCATCCTGTGTCTCCTTGACCTGCCGCCACTCCCCCAGTACTCTCTCCCTCTAGTGTTCATCCTGTGTCTCCTTGACCTGCTGCCACTCCCCCAGTACTCTCTCTCTCTAGTGTTCATCCTGTGTCTCCTTGACCTGCCGCCACCCCCGGTACTCTCTCCCTCTAGTGTTCATCCTGTGTCTCCTTGACCTGCCGCCTCCCCCAGTACTCTCTCTCCCTCTCTCCCTGTGTATCTGATTGTGTGGGCGGAGACAGATGTGCTGGAGTCAAAGCAGATCCCCACCAGCTGCAACCTGTTCCATAATCAATATCTCTAAAAAAAAACTCAGCCCTGCCACTTCCACGCTGCCAGATAGACTGACTGAGCAGAGATTAAAATGTTTCTAGCCGTTTGTTACTTTTGAGATCCTGTTGTGCTTGTTTTCCTTGCCGGATGCTGTTTTCCTCTCCTCCCCTCCCCATTTCTGCACGCTCTGACTCTAGCCCCCGTCTCCAGTCCCACGTCTCGTCATCCTGCTACTCTGTTCTGGATTCCCCACTCTACTGCTCCCTTGGATTCTCCTCCGGACCTGCTTACCCTGTCCCAACCCCTCTCGCTCCAGCCTCAGCCTCCGCAGCTGCTTACCCTGTCCCAGCCCCTCTCGCTCCAGCCTCAGCCTCCGGACCTGCTTACCCTGTCCCAACCCCTCTCGCTCCAGCCTCAACCTCCGGACCTGCTTACCCTGTCCCAACCCCTCTCGCTCCAGCCTCAGCCTCAGCCTCAGCCTCTGCACCTGCTTACCCTGTCCCAACCCCTCTCGCTCCAGCCTCAGCCTCCGCACCTGCTTACCCTGTCCCAACCCCTCTCGCTCCAGCCTCAGCCTCCGCACCTGCTTACCCTGTCCCAACCCCTCTCGCTCCAGCCTTAGCCTCCGCACCTGCTTACCCTGTCCCAACCCCTCTCGCTCCAGCCTCAGCCTCCGCACCTGCTTACCCTGTCCCAACCCCTCTCGCTCCAGCCTTAGCCTCCGCACCTGCTTACCCTGTCCCAGCCCCTCTCGCTCCAGCCTCAGCCTCCGCACCTGCTTACCCTGTCCCAGCCCCTCTCGCTCCAGCCTCAGCCTCCGCACCTGCTTACCCTGTCCCAACCCCTCTCGCTCCAGCCTCAGCCTCCGCACCTACTTACCCTGTCCCAGCCCCTCTCGCTCCAGCCTCAGCCTCTGCACCTGCTTACCCTGTCCCAACCCCTCTCGCTCCAGCCTCAGCCTCCGCACCTGCTTACCCTGTCCCAGCCCCTCTCTCTCCAGCCTCAGCCTCCGCACCTGCTTACCCTGTCCCAACCCCTCTCGCTCCAGCCTCAGCCTCCGCACCTGCTTACCCTGTCCCAACCCCTCTCGCTCCAGCCTTAGCCTCCGCACCTGCTTACCCTGTCCCAGCCCCTCTCGCTCCAGCCGCAGCCTCCGCACCTGCTTACCCTGTCCCAGCCCCTCTCGCTCCAGCCTCAGCCTCCGCACCTGCTTACCCTGTCCCAGCCCCTCTCGCTCCAGCCGCAGCCTCCGCACCTGCTTACCCTGTCCCAGCCCCTCTCGCTCCAGCCTCAGCCTCCACACCTGCTTACCCTGACCCAGCCCCTCTCGCTCCAGCCTCAGCCTCCGCACCTGCTTACCCTGTCCCAGCCCCTCTCGCTCCAGCCTCAGCCTCCGCACCTGCTTAGCCTGTCCCAGCCCCTCTCGCTCCAGCCTTAGCCTCCAGACCTGCTTACCCTGTCCCAACCCCTCTCGCTCCAGCCTTAGCCTCCGCACCTGGTTTACTGCAACCCACCCGAGCATCCCCTGACCTGCACTCCATCTCCCCCTGATACCTTCATCCAAGTGTCCTCGTCCTCGTCTGCTCTTGGGTTCCCCTGTTCCACACTGCGTAACATTTCGTACTTTAACTACTTGCACATCGTGATAACACTGTACATAGCCATAATGTGACTTTTGAAATGTCCCTATTACTTTTTAAAACTTTTGTGGTTAATGTTTACTGTTCATTTATTCATTTATTATCTATTTCACTTGCTTTGGCAATGTAAACATGTTTCCCATGCCAATAAAGCCCTATTAATTAATTTGATAGAGAGAGAGGTGGGTTGAGAGAGAGCATGAGAGAGAGACTGTGTTTTTGTAAATCTAGCCATAGGGCTAAACCTTTTCTCTGAAACAGGGTTTTTCTTTCCTCTGCACAGAGGCAACAGAAACTGAGCAGAATAACGCAGCTCACCTGAGGGAAAGAGTTCATTTGACCACCAAGCTGGAGAGTCAGCCCTTCTCTACTTCGTAAACATTTCTAACAGAGACCAGCCTGCACACACACACGGGTTACTGAATCCCTAGTGAAACCGGAGTAGAATTGTTAACATAGTTCCTCATGACCATAGAAAGTAGTCTGTATAGACTACTCCCTCCCGTACACAGTCCCTGTGAGATATACTCTGAGTAGCAGCAGGTCTGTGTACAGTAGACCTTGAGCTCACACACACACACACACACACACACACACACACACACACACACACACACACACACACACACACACACACACACACACACACACACACACACACACACACACACACACACACACACACACACAAAGCACTAATGCAGCAGGGTCACAACCTGGTGGACAAACTGAATATGATCAGGATAGGGCATATGATGAGGAAACAGACTGCTGGCCTGTAGAGGGGGGTGAAGCTCTTCACAGCCAGAGATATGACTGCTCCTGTGAAACCTCACCACACACACAAGCACGCGCTCACGCTCACTCACACGCACACACACTCACACGTACCCTCAAACACACACACACACACACACACACACACACACACACAAGCACGCGCTCACACACACACACACACACACACACACACACACACACACACACAAGCACGCGCTCACACTCACTCACACACACAAACACGAGCTCACTCACCCGCACACACACTCACACGTACCCTCAAACACACACACACAAACACACACTTCTGAAAGGTTAAGCAGTTTATTTGAGACTGTTGGTTTAGATTGTCTCTAATGCAATAGAACAAACGACAGAAGTAGAACTGACAACATTGGGGGCCAATCAGAGGCCCTCTTACCTATGTGTGGTTCTGGGGGGCAAAACAGGAGGTTGACGTGGGATTGGAGCAGGGCCGCGAGGCTCTTTAGGGCCCGCCCCCACCACGTAGACTTTAGGGGGGAGGGTGGGCACGCATTGATCAGAAGAGGAAGAGTGGTCATATTGTTCAACTGAGAAGGAAGAGGAGGAGGAAGAGGACGAAACAGGGGAGGGCTTTCTCCCTCCCTCCCCCATCTGCTGGGGGTGTCTGGCTGGTGAAACAGGAGAGGGCTTTCTCCCTCCCTCCCCCACCTGCTGGGGGTGTCTGGCTGGTGAAACAGGAGAGGGCTTTCTCCCTCCCTCCCCCACCTGATGGGGGTGTCTGGCTGGTGAAACAGGCGAGGGAGAGAGGATAGGGAGAGGTACTGTGAGGGGATTGGTGGAGAGGCTAGGGAGGGGTACAGTGAGGGGTTTGGTGGAGAGGATAGGGAGGGGTACTGTGGGGGGATTGGTGGAGAGGCTAGGGAGGGGTACTGTGAGGGGATTGGGGGAGAGGCTAGGGAGGGGTACTGTGAGGGGATTGGGAGAGAGGCTAGGGAGGGGTACTGTGAGGGGATTGGGGGAGAGGCTAGGGAGGGGTACTGTGAGGGGATTGGGGGAGAGGCTAGGGAGGGGTACTGTGAGGGGATTGGGGGAGAGGCTAGGGAGGGTACTGGGATTAGGCTAGGGAGGGGTGAGGGGATTGGGGGAGAGGCTAGGGAGGGGTACTGTGAGGGGATTGGGGGAGAGGCTAGGGAGGGGTACTGTGAGGGGATTGGGGGAGAGGCTAGGGAGGGGTACTGTGGTCGGAGTGTTTGTAGAGGAGTGTGTATTGTTATGTTTATGTCTGGGTTTGGGTGCCATGGGGGAGTGTTTAGGGGAGGTGGGGATGAAGCGTAGTGGGGGGCCGTTTGGGGTGCTGCGAGGGGGGATGGGGGGTAAGGGGGGGTCCTGGGCAGTAGAATGGGGGGCGGTAGAGTAGGAGGTAGAGTTGGGATTGGGGGTGGTAGGGCAGAAGGTAGGGTTGGGATGGGGGGAAGTCTGGGCACAGTCCAATGTCTCTACAGGCACAGAGCGGTACTTAGTCCTCTCCTTGGGGATTGGTCTCGGTCTCTCTCCATCCCTCTCTTCTTCCCTGAACACTGATCTCTCCTTAGGGACTGGTCTCTCTCCTCTGGATACTGGTCTCTGTGCAGGTAGTGGTGTCTCTCTCCCCAAAGGACTGGGTCTGAACACAGCTCTCTCTTCCTCTCTCTGGTCTCCCTCTGCAGCCAGATGTGTGAGTAAGGCATCGTGCTCTCTCTCGGGGTGTGTGTGGTGGTGTGTTTTTTGCAGACTGACTAAGATGCGTTTGCGGTGCCCAGGCAGTTTGATTCCAATCGTCTCCAGCTGATCCTGGGTCAGCCCTTGGCATTCCAACAACGTTCCAAACCCCGCGTCCTGGAACACTGGGAAATACTGGTCCAGATGCAGAGCACACAGCCACTCCCACACCGACACACACCCCTCCGCCTCAGACATCACCACAGAGTGTGTGTGTCTACGTGTACGTGTGTGTGAAGATGTGTGTCCCTGTGTGTGTGTCCCTGTGTGTGTCCCTGTGTGGTGTGTCCAGGCAGTGTTCAGATCAAACCTGTGGCAGAAACAGGAAGACAGATTAGGATTTAAACCTTTATCAATAGAAGTGTACATCTCAGTCAGTACAATTCACTGTCAGTATATTACGTTCAGAAACACATTGTAAGTGGAATTTTAATATTTGTGCTTTTCTTATTATAACTCATTTACGTTTTCTATTCATGTGCTGTTCTAATAACCCATTTCTGTGTTCATGCAAGTGGCTGACTGTACAAATCTTCACTATCAGTACCTGCAATGTGGCAGTACGCCCAGACCGTGTTCTGTTCAAGGTCTCAGCTTAGAGAGAAAGAAGCCTTGTAAGGTATTGGTCGGTCACATGTTCTGAACCAGTATTGGTCGGTCACATGTTCTGAACCAGTATTGGTCGGTCACATGTTCTGAACCAGTATTGGTCGGTCACATGTTCTGAACCAGTATTGGTCGGTCACATGTTCTGAACCAGTATTGGTCGGTCACATGTTCTGAACCAGTATTGGTCGGTCACATGTTCTGAACCAGTATTGGTCGGTCACATGTTCTGAACCAGTATTGGTCGGTCACATGTTCTGAACCAGTATTGGTCGGTCACATGTTCTGAACCAGTATTGGTCGGTCACATGTTCTGAACCAGTATTGGTCGGTCACATGTTCTGAACCAGTATTGGTCGGTCACATGTTCTGAACCAGTATTGGTCGGTCACATGTTCTGAACCAGTATTGGTCGGTCACATGTTCTGAACCAGTATTGGTCGGTCACATGTTCTGAACCAGTATTGGAACCAGTATTGGTCGGTCACATGTTCTGAACCAGTATTGGTCGGTCACATGTTCTGAACCAGTATTGGTCGGTCACATGTTCTGAACCAGTATTTGTCACATGTTCTGAACCAGTATTGGGTCACATGTTCTGAACCAGTATTGGTCGGTCACATGTTCTGAACCAGTATTGGTCGGTCACATGTTCTGAACCAGTATTGGTCGGTCACATGTTCTGAACCAGTATTGGTCGGTCACATGTTCTGAACCAGTATTGGTCGGTCACATGTTCTGAACCAGTATTGGTCGGTCACATGTTCTGAACCAGTATTGGTCGGTCACATGTTCTGAACCAGTAGAGCCCCAGGCAGAGCTCCTGATTGACATGTGTACTATGGTGTATTGAGTTGGTTGGAACCTCTCCAGCACTCTGGCAATAAACAATGATTAATTTAAGATTGACTATGAGTGTCCCTGTATAAGAATTTCCCATGACAACATACACACGGAAACCCCATGAAGAGGATGTTACAGTATAAGACTAGCGTTTACCATCTTTCACAGACTTTCAACATCAAGACGTTCCACCGTTTGGTCAAGGAACACCAGAGCAAAAGCTTTACTGTTGGTAAATTATATTTTCTTCCTCTTGCCCTCTTTTCTCTAGCTTTCTATCTCACCACAGATAAGACACCACCATCTCTAAACAGACCACAAACACACACACTGCATCAACACACACACACACACACACACACACACACACACACACACACACACACACACACACACACACACACACACACACACACACACACACACACACAAAGATGATAGAAGATTCCTCTTTCTCTCCTCCTAACCTAAACTAAAAATACCTAGTCTTAAAGTAACACTTTAAGTGATCAACAGATCTTAATCTATGGAGTCTAAAAACTGTGGTGTGCTCTTTAAAAACCTCCACCAGCTGAGACCACTATTTCTCCATCTCTCTCTCTCTCTCTCTCTCTGACAAACACACACGCAGTTCTTTAATACACCAACTAAAGTCATAATTATACTTTTTCTAAACTGCCTTCTATAAATAGGGACCTAGTTACTGATGAATGTCTGTTTAGTTATGACCGTGTTTTTCCTTCTGCTTGTATTCTGTCTCTTTATTTAGATAAAGTGTGTATTTTCTTTTATTTATGGAATTCATCTGTAAAAGAGACCTTGGCCTGATAATAGAAAAGTAAATATAATAATAAATATAAAATTAATTAATTTAAAGGACTAAAGTGGAATCCCAGTAGTAGAGTATGTGAATATTCTTCTCCTTTGGAGAAATACTGTAGAAACTACCAGATGAATGTGTATCAGACATCAAGCACTGTACGTTCACCACATCTCATAGCTTCAACGGTAACTCAGATGTGGAACAAGAGGATGCTTTGTACAAGGATGTAAGAGCCGAGTGACACAAGAGACATATTACACATAACACACATCAACGTAAGACTTCATTACCACCGTGCAGAAAACAGTCTAATAGGTCAACTCCATTTTATTCTGGAACCAGAAAGACCAGACTAACAGACCATCAGACTGAAGGACAGAGGTGGTGTCAATCACCCATCACAAGAGAGTCAACACACACACACACACACAGGCCTGCCTGTACCTGGTACTGCTAAAACAGAGTGATCTAAGGACTGTGTCTTTATATGATGGACACACACAACCGGTGTCTATTTTGCATGTTAAATGGACACCATCTGTGTGTGTGTGTGTGTGTGTGTGTGTGTGTGTGTGTGTGTGTGTGTGTGTGTGTGTTGAAGGACATAAGTGTCTGTAAAATAATTGCAAAATCATTTCCTGTCTTCCTCTAACTGACAGACCAGAGACCACGGAGAGAAACGCTGTGCTCTCGCTCTCTCAATTTAAGGGGATTTATTGGCATGGGAAATATATGTTTACATTGCAAATGAAATAGATTTAAAAAAAAGTGAAATGAACAGTAAGCATTACATTCACAAAAGTTCCAAAGGAATAGAGACATATCAAATGTCATATTATTTCTATATACAGTGTTGTAACAATGAGCAAATAGTTAAAGTACAAAAGGGAAAATAAATAAACATAAATATGAGTTGTATTTACAATGGTGTTTGTTCTTCACTGGGTTGTCCTTGTGGAAACAGGCCACACATATTTCTGCTGTGATACTGGTATTTCACATATGGGAGTTTATCAACACTGGATTTGTTTTCAAATTCTTTGTGGGTCTGTGTAATCAGAGGTTAGGAATTGCAGCTCAGTTTCCACCTCATTTTGTGGTCAGTGTGCGTGTATAGCCTTTCTCAATAGCAAAGCTATGCTCACTGAGTCTGTACATAGTCAAAACTTCTCTCTCTCTCTCTTTTCGAGAATTGAGGAACAACAGTCAGTAGTAGCCTGAGTCAGTAGTAGCCAGGAGGCTGAAGAAATTTGGCTTGTCACCAAAAGCACTCACAAACTTCTACAGATGCACAATCGAGAGCATCCTGGCGGGCTGTATCACCGCCTGGTACGGCAACTGCTCCGCCCTCAACCGTAAGGCTCTCCAGAGGGTAGTGAAGTCTGCACAACGCATCACTGGGGGCAAACTACCTGCCCTCCAGGACACCTACACCACCCGATGTTACAGGGAGGCCATAAAGATCATCAAGGACATCAACCACCCGAACCACTGCCTGTTCACCCCGCTATCATCCAGAAGGCGAGGTCAGTACAGGTGCATCAAAGCTGGGACCGAGAGCCTGAAAAACAGCTTCTATCTCAAGGCCATCAGACTGTTAAACAGCCACCACTAACATTGAGTGGCTGCTGCCAACACACTGACACTGACTCAACTCCAGCCACTTTAATAATGGGAATTGATGGGAAATTATGTAAATATATCACTAGCCACTTTAAACAATGCTACCTTATATAATGTTACTTACCCTACATTATTCATCTCATATGCATACGTATATACTGTACTCTATCATCGACTGCATCCTTATGTAATACATGTATCACTAGCCACTTTAACTATGCCACTTTGTTTACATACTCATCTCATATGTATATACTGTACTCGATACCATCTACTGTATCTTGCCTATGCTGCTCCGTACCATCACTCATTCATATATCCTTATGTACATATTCTTTATCCCCTTACACTGTGTATAAGACAGTAGTTTTGGAATTGTTAGTTAGATTACTTGTTGGTTATTACTGCATTGTCGGAACTAGAAGCACAAGCATTTCGCTACACTCGCATTAACATCTGCTAACCATGTGTATGTGACAAATGAAATTTGATTTACACACACACACACACACGCACACACGACTAAGGGCAATTCTGGACTGTTCCGCACCAAAGTGCTAAGAAGATTGGTGCCAAGTCAACAGCTGAATGGCTCTGTTGAGTCTACACTGTAAACAATAAAGAGGGACACAACCTGCAACCATTTGTAAGATGTTACTGAGTTCACAGAAGGAAGTCAGTCAATTGAAATAGGCACAACCCACTTGGAAGCTAGGTCCACCCACTGGGGAGCCAGGCCCAGCCAATCAGAATGAGTTTTTCCCCACTAAAGGGCTTTATTAAAGACAGAAATACAACCCCCCTCAGACAATCCCACAGGTGATGTAGCAGGATGTGGAGGTCCTGGACTGACGTGGTTACACGTGGTCTGTGGTTGTGAGGTCGGTTGTGAACGTACTGCCAAATTCTCTAAAATGACGCTGGAGGCGTGGTGAACATACCTGCAGTCAGCATGCCAATTGCACGCTCCCTCAAAACTTTAAACATCTGTGGCATTGTGTTGGGTGACAAAACTGCCCATTCTAGAGTGGCCTTTTATTGTCCACAGCACAAGGTGCACCTGTGTAATGATCATGCTGTTTAATCAGCTTTTTTTAAGAGGGTAATCAGACCTCGTGTAACCACAAACTGACGTTCATTCACAGTTGACAAAACCTCTATTCAGTCTCTGTGTAAATGTTAATTGCTGAGTACAATTTGTTCGGTAGTTATGTGGACTTGGAGACAGCCAGCAAATGGATTTATTGTGTTGATTGTACAAGGGCTTGATTATACACTGCTCAAAAAAATAAAGGGAACACTAAAATAACACATCCTAGATCTTATTCTTATTAAATATTTTTTCTTTACATAGTTGA
The DNA here is from genome assembly GCF_023373465.1 of Oncorhynchus keta. NCBI lineage: Eukaryota > Metazoa > Chordata > Actinopteri > Salmoniformes > Salmonidae > Oncorhynchus > Oncorhynchus keta. The sequence continues at coordinate 4,549,941 of NC_068421.1, forward strand.
ATGTGCTGACAACAAAATCACACAAAAATAATCAATGGAAATCAAATTTGTAAACCCATGGAGGTCTGGATTTGGAGTCACACTCAAAATTAAAGTGGAAAACCACACTACAGGCTGATCCAACTTTGATGTAATGTCCTTAAAACAAGTCAAAATGAGGCTCAGTAGTGTGTGTGGCCTCCACGTGCCTGTATGACCTCCCTACAACGCCTGGGCATGCTCCTGATGAGGTGGCGGATGGTCTTCTGAGGGATCTCCTCCCAGACCTGGACTAAAGCATCCGCCAACTCCTGGACAGTCTGTGGTGCAATGTGGCGTTGGTGGATGGAGCGAGACATGATGTCCCAGATGTGCTCAATTGGATTCAGGTCTGGGGAGGGGCAGGCCAGTCCATAGCATCAATCCAGCCACATGAGGTCTAGCATTGTCTTGCATTAGAACCCAGGGCCGACCGCACCAGCATATGGTCTCACAAGGGGTCTGAGGATCTCATCTCGGTACCTAATGGCAGTAAGGCTACCTCTGGCGAGCACATGGAGGGCTGTGCGGCCCCCCAAAGAAATGCCACCCCACACCATGACTGACCCACCGCCAAACCGGTCATGCTGGAGGATGTTGCAGGCAGCAGAACGTTCTCCACGGCGTCTCCAGACTGTCACATGTGCTCAGTGTGAATTTGCCAGTGGCGAATTTGCCAATCTTGGTGTTCTCTGGCAAATGCCAAATGTCCTGCACAGTGTTGGGCTGTAAGCACAACTCCGACCTGTGGACGTCGGGCCCTCATACCACCCTCATGGAGTCTGTTTCTGACCGTTTGAGCAGACACATGCACATTTGCATGCACACTTGCATCAAGGCGGAGGTAGCGGTCCTGCTGCTGGGTTGTTGCCCTCCTACGGCCTCCTCCACATCTCCTGATGTACTGGCCTGTCTCCTGGTAGCGCCTCCATGCTCTGGACACTACGCTGAACAGACACAGCAAACCTTCTTGCCACAGCTCGCATTGATGTGCCATCCTGGATGAGCTGCACTACCTGAGCCACTTGCGTGGGTTGTAGACTCCGTCTCATGCTACCACTAGAGTGAAAGCACCGCCAGCATTCAAAAGTGACCCAAAACATCAGCCAGGAAGCATAGGAACTGAGAACTGGTCTGTGGTTACCACCTGCAGAACCACTCCTTTATTGGGGGTGTCTTGCTAATTGCCTATAATTTCCACCTGTTGTCTATTCCATTCGCACAACAGCATGTGAAATGTATTGGCAATCAGTGTTGCTTCCTAAGTGGACAGTTTGATTTCACAGAAGTGTGATTGACTTGGAGTTACATTGTGATGTTTAAAAGTGTTCCCTTTATTTTTTTGAGCAGTGTATATTGCATTAAGCACTAAGTTTTTATGACCCTTTTGAATATTTATACTTACTAGATGTGTTGTGTGCTTAGACTTGATATTTGCTGTGTTTCAGTTACACTACTTGAGAATTGCATGTTACTGAAACTACTACCTGCTTTTTGTACTGAAGACACTGAAACTGTAACCTGTCTGATTGCCGCTCTAAGCCTGCTGGCCACAACAGGCTTATTTGAACCTTTTTTGAAATAACTATTTTTTGATAATCCTGTGTTGTGTATATTCCATAGCGGTACCCAGTTCAGGTCTCCACTGACCCGATCCTAGAGCTTCTGGTTATTAAACCCTCTCTCTCTCCAGGCTGGTTATAACAGTGTCTCTATACTGAAGTAACAATGGGGTCCTCTGTTACAAGGGCAGGTCAATAACAGGACACAAAACACACACAGAGGCCAGGGGGAATCGTATGGAGAGGACAGAACTAGAGTTCTGATTTAAGACATTCCATTAAGAGATTTACCTGACACATCTTTGACATTCTCTAAGGGAAGTAAGAGATTGTGTGTGTGTGGGGTGGGGGGTCAAGCCTCACACCCCCTTTCAACTACACACAAAACGCCAGAGTTAAACTCTGTTTATCAGCTATCAGTTCTTTATAAGCTGCCCTCTAGAAGGGCTGTGGCATCACAAGGTGACATTTCCATGGCCTCAATGTGAGCTACCTTCTCTCTCTTTCTCTGCATTGTAGCACCTCCGCTTCACACCACAGGCTGCCCATTTAACACAGAGGAAACAGAGGAAACGCCTGACTCTCCTCACACTGCTGTCTCGCTCTCACACCTCCCGTCACTCACACTGCTGTCTCTCTCTCACACCTCCCGTCACTCACACTGCTATCTCTCTCTCACACCTCCCGTCACTCGTCTCCGGCCCTGACAGACAGAGTGGTAAACATGCATAGACCACTCTGCCCATCACACACACACACACACACCCACACAAACAGAATGACTCACACCAACCTTGGTACCCCTGCTTCAAGCATGCTCAATAACTCGAACACACATTGAATTCCTCTGACACAGTGCTTCTAGTAACGGGTCCCATATGGAAGGGAATAATACCACACCCTAGGGGGTCTGCCCTGTCCCTGTCCCCCTCCTCACCCATGGAGGGCTGCTGGGCTGCAGAGAGGAGGGTGACAGAGGTGGGATGGAGACTGGGGTACTAGAGATCATCCTCTCTATACTCTGCTGCTACCCTGGGGTGCAACATTTCACAGGGAGATGTTTCATAATCTCAGCTATTACAGACTCCCATAGCGACCCAGACTAACCCTATCCCGGACTATCACTAACCCAGGCTAACCCTATCCCGGACTATCACTAACCCAGGCTAACCCTATCCTGGACTATCACTAACCCTGGCTGAACTTACCCTAACTCAGGGTTGCAGCAGGTCTTATGTGCATTCTCGAGTGATGAGTGTGTCACAGACGGGCCAATCTCTTTGTTTTCTCTTAAATCAGACCGTTGAGAGAGGGTGGAGGCAACATGAGTCACGGTAGCCTCTTCTCTCCCACAGGTCAGATTTTAGATCAGCCTTTCGAACCATCTCTCTCAATGCCAGAGTTAAACTCCGTTCAGGCAATGGCCTCAAAGAGACACTGAGATCAAACTACACACACACACACACACACAGACTAGAGCTAAAATTATGGAGGTGGCTTATAGTAGAGAAATTAATATTAAATGATCTGGCCCCAAAGTCAAGTAGCAGTGTTTCCCGTACATTCATTTAGTAGCGGTTGACATGCTAGCTGTGGCTAGAAAGGCTAACAGCTAGCATGACTAGAAAGGCTAACAGCTAGCATGTCAACTAGAATGGACAAGAGCTATCATGTCTTCCAAGATGGCGTAGCAGTAAAGACGTGTTTGTTTTGTCCTCTCGTGTACTTTTGTTTTTTTTGTATATAAATTTCCATTTATTTTCAATCTCTTCTCTATTTTTTTATTCGATTATACCTTCTGGTAACCTGTCTCACTCAATGTGATACGGAATCGCTATTATTTTCGATGTTAGAACACATTCAAGAATCTCCAGAAGCTAACCAGCTACAAGCTATTTAATCATTGTTAGCCACTGCGAGCAGCTTTTACCTTCTGCACAGATACCAGCCCTGTTTTTAGCCTGGATAATACTCGCCTCTCTACCAATATCGCTTGTCTACCAATATCGGACTGTCTCTCCACAACAATGCCGGATTCCTGCCGTAATCCCTGGACCACTACTTCTGATCTTCACAGCTAGCTAGCTCACAGCTAGCTAGCTTTCACTCCCCATGGCACCTAGTACCGAAGCTATTCCCTGAGGCTCATCTCCCGGCTAGCAAACTAAATTCCACAATACCTCTTTCGCCATCTGGCTTGGATTCTCTGTCGACACGGCTTCCCGCCGCACCACCACGACTGGTCTGCCGACGAATACTCCATCCGCTGCGCCTTCATCCGGCCTCCGTTGGAGCAGACACTACTAACTTTAAACGCCGTGTCGTTAGCGTAGTGGGGCTCCCCTGTTCCATCTACTGCTGCCCCCTGGACACTATGATCACTTGGCTACATAGCTGATGCCTACTGGACTGTCCATTAATCACGGTACTACATTCTGTTTATTTTATTTTTTATCTGTCTGCCCCAGCCGCAAACTCAGGCTCTGTGTGCAGTTAATCCGACCCTCCCTACCTAGTCATCGCCTTTTTACCTGCTGTTGTTGTGTTAGCTGATTAGCTGTTGTTGTCTCACCTGTTGTTTTAGCTAGCTCTCCCAATCAACACCTGTGATTACTTTATGCCTCGCTGTATGTCTCTCTCAAATGTCAATATGCCTTGTATACTGTTGTTTAGGTTAGTTATCATTGTTTTAGTTTACAATGGATCCCCTAGTTCCACTCTTCATACCTCTGATACCTCTTTTGTCCCACCTCCCACACATGCGGTGACCTCACCCATTACAACCAGCATGTCCAGAGATACAATCTCTCTTATCATCACCCAGTGCCTGGGCTTACCTCTGCTGTACCCGCACCCCACCATACCCCTGTCTGCGCATTATGCCCTGAATATATTCTACCACGCCCAGAAATCTGCTCCTTTTATTCTTTGTCCCCAACGCTCTAGGCGACCAGGCGACCACGCTCTAGGCGACCAGCCGTACCCTCATCCTACTCCTCCTCTGTTCCGCGGGTGATGTGGAGGTAAACCCAGGCCCTGCGTGTCCCCAGGCACCCTCATTTGTTGACTTCTGTGATCGAAAAAGCCTTGGTTTCATGCATGTCAACATCAGAAGCCTCCTCCCTAAGTTTGTTTTACTTACTGCTTTAGCACACTCTGCCAACCCTGATGTCCTTGCTGTGTCTGAATCCTGGTTTAGGAAGGCCACCAAAAATTCTGAGATTTCCATACTCAACTATAACATTTTCCGTCAAGATAGAACTGCCAAAGGGGGAGGAAAGCCTGCAAAGTAATGTCATACTTTCCAGGTCCATACCCAAACAGTTCGAACTTCTAATTTTTAAAATTAATCTCTCCAGAAATAAGTCTCTCACTGTTGCCGCCTGCTACCGACTCCCCTCAGCTCCCAGCTGTGCCCTGGACACCATTTGTGAATTGATTGCCCCCCATCTAGCTTCAGAGTTTGTTCTGTTAGGTGACCTAAACTGGGATATGCTTAACACCCCAGCAGTCCTACAATCTAAGCTAGATGCCCTCAATCTCACACAAATCATCAAGGAACCCACCAGGTACAACCCTAAATCTGTAAAACAAGGGCACCCTCATAGACGTTATCCTGACCAACTGGCCCTCAAAATACACCTCCGTTGTCTTTAATCAAGATCTCAGCGATCACTGCCTCATTGCCTGTATCCGCTATGGGTCCGCAGTCAAACGACCACCCCTAATCACTATCAAACGCTCCCTAAAACAGTTCTGCGAGCAGGCCTTCCTAATCGACCTGGCCCGGGTATCCTGGAAGGATATTGACCTCATCCTGTCAGTTGAGGATGCCTGGTCATTCTTTAAAAGTAACTTCCTCACCATCTTAGATAAGCATGCCCCTTTCAGAAAATGCAGAACTAAGAACAGACCTGACTGCCCTCGGCCAGCACAAAAACATTCTGTGGCAGACTGCAATAGCATTGAATAGTCCCCGCGATATGCAACTGTTCAGGGAAGTCAGGAACCAATAGACGCATTTCTCAACGGCTGGCCATGCCTTCCTCCTGGCTACTCCAACCTCGGCCAACATGCTCTTGCTGCGGGCGATTCCCTGATCCACCTCTACACAGACGACACCATTCTGTATACTTCTGGCCCTTCCTTGGACACTGTGCTATCTAACCTCCAAACGAGCTTCAATGCCATACAACACTCCTTCCGTGGCCTCCAATTGCTCTTAAACGCTAGTAAAACCAAATGCATGCTTTTCAACCGTATGCCCGACTAGCATCACCACCCTGGATGGTTCCGACCTAGGATATGTGGACATCTATAAGTACCTAGGTGTCTGGCTAGACTGTAAACTCTCCTTCCAGACTCATATCAAACATCTACAATCCAAAATCAAATCTAGAATCGGCTTTCTATTTCGCAACAAAGCCTCTTTCACTCACGCCGCCAAACTTACCCTAGTAAAACTGACTATCCTACCGATCCTCGACTTTGGCGATGTCATCTACAAAATGGCTTCCAATACTCTACTCAGCAAACTGGATGCAGTTTATCACAGTGCCATCCTCATTGTTACTAAAGCACCTTATACCACCCACCACTGCGACCTGTATGCTCTAGTCGGCTGGCCCTCGCTACATATTCGTCGCCAGACCCACTGGCTCCAGGTCAAGTCCATGCTAGGTAAAGCTCCACCTTATCTCAGTTCACTGGTCACGATGGCAACAGCCACCCGTAGCACGTGCTCCAGCAGGTGTATCTCACTGATCATCCCTAAAGCCAACACCTCATTTGGCCGCCTTTCCTTCCAGTTCTCTGCTGCCTGTGACTGGAACAAATAGCATGTCAACTACAAAGGCTAACAGCTAGCATGTCAACTACAAAGGCTAACAGCTAGCATGTCAACTACAAAGGCTAACAGCTAGCATGTCAACTAGAATGGCCCACAGCTAGCATGTCAACTAGAAAGGCTAACAGCTAGCATGTCAACTACAAAGGCTAACAGCTAGCATGTCAACTAGAATGGCCCACAGCTAGCATGTCAACTAGAAAGGCTAACAGCTAGCATGTCAACTACAAAGGCTAACAGCTAGCATGTCAACTAGAATGGCCCACAGCTAGCATGTCAACTAGAATGGCCCACAGCTAGCATGTCAACTAGAAAGGCTAACAGCTAGCATGTCAACTAGCATGGCCCACAGCTAGCATGGCCCACAGCTAGCATATGGCCCACAGCTATCACATGGCCCACAGCTATCACATGGCCCACAGCTTGCATGTCATTGCGCTAATAGCAATGCACCCCCCTGATGAAAAACATCCTCGTGGAAAAACTGAATAAGATACTGACCCTAAAACACATGTCAACTAGAAAGGCTAACAGCTAGCATGTCAACTAGAATGGCCAAAAGTATACGAGCATACTGAAAAGGAAATAGCACTTTAAAAATCTAACACTCAGTGTTTCCACTGATGCGGATAAAGCGCACGCACACACACACACACACACTTTGGTTCCATGGCGCCTAGTGGTAGCCTTGGTAGTTTACTCCTGTGAATTGATCTACAATTATTTGTTTTGTGCTTTTTATGTGCATTATTATTATTTTTATTATCATCCTCAACTTTGTTATTTTTTAAAGCTAATCAAGTACTGAATACAAAAATCGAGTTCAACCGAAAATGTTAAACTTGACAAGACATACTTCTACTTCTCCAATCAACTAGCTAAATGTTTGGATGCAAATACCAGTGTCTTCACTTCTCTTCTCCTGGTCCGAAGGCTGGACCAAAGATTAAGAAATGTCAGCAACTTTCCTCCACTACACACATGGATTCTTCAGTTTAAAGATGTATTTTATTTTATTAAAAAACATGCGCAAGGAGCTCAAGTACAACCTTATACAATACGGGATCCTCCAGAAAACATGCAGACAGACCACGAGACCTGGGGAAACTGATCAGGAGATTAAAGACTATTGTGTGCACTCGCAGAGTTTGGACAATAAAGATCACTTGCCAGTTCTGCGTGATGACCCTCGGGTAATTGTCACCCACTCCAAGCCAATACAGTTTATACAGAGAGCAGTGGGCTAACCATAATGCAATGAATCTATTTCCACCATGATATGTCTCCGAACTATGGGGGACCGAGCCGTAGGCTCCCTTGCTCCTCGCATATGGAATGCTCTTTCTGACCATTTGAAAGCCGCTCCATCACTCAGAACTTTTAAAACGCTCCTTAAAACCCACTCTTTTTCATAGTCCAAATTTAAAATGTACTTAGCACCTAGCCCACTACTGCTGTTTTACCAGCCTTGATTCTAAATATATATACGTTGTTTTTATCGCAAAAAATCCTTAGTATATCTTTGAGATAAGTCTAATGAGAAGTGATATACAAATTAAAATGTATTATTATTAGAGAGAGTTATGCCAACTTTTAGAATATTGTTCTAATTCTATAAATGCAGTTACATAGTATCGTTTAAATATTCCCTCATGTAATGTTAATGAGGCGCTAACATGGCTGCCATAGAATGTCGAAGCATCATGTAAATGCATCATAATGCAGATACTCTCTAAATACATGGCTCAGCCAAGCACCTGTCAAATCTGCACCTGAACAACTGCGGAACACTGAGATGGGCCCGCATTAACTCCGTGTCTATCACATTAACATACATTTACATTAACATATATTTCTTTCACGCACATCAGATTAGACACACGCACAACAACAAAAAAATGTTATTATTGTAAATCTTTGATTTGATTTATTCTCCAATAAGACGAGCGGACGTGATCCCTGATATCCAATAAGACCAGAGAAAACAGAATCGCGTCAGCATTCCACAATAACGGAGACTGGGGGTCCTCGATTCTTTGTCCTTTAAGCTAAAGCCTCAATTTATCACAAACGACGGGAAAAAATGTTTTAAGCGTATATATGAAACGCTGCGGAGAGTCATTTTATTACATTAATTGACAGCAACTGCCCATTTACAATACTACAGGTTGATCTAAAAACGTAGCTAGACTTTTGTTGACAATCGCATCTCAGTCTAGGCTATTATGACTTTGAAACTATACTTGAAAGCGCATCGGAATTCTTTACAAATTCGCCCCATTACAAAATCTGTTTTGGTCCTTTCTGTCTTCTGAAGTTTTTAAAGTTATTTTTTCAACCATAAACTCTCCAGAAAAATAAATATTTTTAAACATGAATTACCTTCTCTGTGTTTTGAACAGTTTCCCTGGTGACTGGAGTTTAGGTTTTGGGATATTTCAGGACGAGTTCGCCGATGACATATTCTCACGCCTCAAAAGCACCAGCAGCAAATACAGCGAAAACTTCCGCAGCGGTCACGTGATTGATTACATTTCAGAAGGAGCCCAGTCCTCTATTCAGCCAGTTCACTTTTCAACCATTAAAGTGTATGTGGGAGAGAACACACACAGACACATCTTCCAGTAAGCCTGATCATGAAACCAGTAACATTTTGTAGATGAAGCCTTGGTTAACAACTTATTTCTGGACATGCTAATGCTGGACATTTTGACACGTTCGTCTATCTCAAGGAAGTAGCAACATTGTTCTGGAAAATTCGGTCAGGTGCTTTTTGCAACAATAGAGCCATTCTGACAAATGATTGTTCCATTCTGCGTGGAAACATTGTAAAAGAATAACAGTGGACATTGTATCCACGTCCATATTTCTGGGATGGTGTGTAGTTTCGTTTTCAACCTCAGGAGGGTGTTGAGGTGGAGAGGATACCTGTTCATGGGATGAGAGCTTCTTTGCCCTGAAAGTGGCTTATTTCATTTTTCCCCACAAATAAATTCAACATGTTATGATTAGGCTACACAATAAAGAGATTGGGTGCAGATTCTAACATAACTTTATTGTCCTAGAGGAATCATAGTCTAGGTAGGACAATGCTGCAGAAAATAGACTATACATTATAAACCTATCACACCTATTCCATTGGCTTGTACCTGTGTGGAAGTATAGGCATAGCCTATCGTGAAGAGATGGTGGCGAATGTAGGGGGTGGAGGAGAGGAGGGGAAGGTAGGGGGTGGAGGAGAGGAAGGTAGGGGGTGGTGGAGAGGAAGGTAGGGGGTGGAGGAGAGGAAGGTAGGGGGTGGAGGAGAGGAGGGAAAGGTAGGGGGTGGAGGAGAGGAAGGTAGGGGGTGGAGGAGAGGAGAGAAACGTAGGGGGTGGAGGAGAGGAGGGAAAGGGAGGGGGTGGAGGAGAGGAAGGGAGGGGGTGGAGGAGAGGAGAGAAACATAGGGGGTGGAGGAGAGGAGGGAAAGGGAGGGGGTTGGAGGAGAGGAGGGAAAGGTAGGGGGTGGAGGAGAGGAAGGTAGGGGGTAGAGGAGAGGAAGGTAGGGGGTGGAGGAGAGGAGGGGAAGGTAGGGGGTGGAGGAGAGGAGAGAGGAAGACGGTGACTCATCGCTGGTCTGGTAGCCATGGCGGGGTCAGTGTGAGGTGGCAGGGAGACAGGCCACCATGCACAGTGTGTATACTTTTTATCGCGCCAACCCCCGTATGTGCCCCTGCTCGCCACCCCCGGAGCAGAAGCCGACCCAGTGACCCGGAGATGTCTCAATGAGGACTATTGGCTGAGACATCAGACAACTACCATACCAGCTTCAATTCAGAGCAGGAGGATATACAAATTCTGAAGAGAGACAGAGCAGACGCTATATTTCTGCTTTACATACTGTATCTACAGGCATATTTCTGCTATACATACTGTATCTACAGGCATATTTCTGCTTTACATACTGTATCTCTACAGGCATATTTCTGCTATACATACTGTATCTCTACAGGCATATTTCTGCTATACATACTGTATCTCTACCGGCATATTTCTGCTATACATACTGTATCTACAGGCATATTTCTGCTATACATACTGTATCTCCACGGGCATATTTCTGCTATACATACTGTATCTACAGGCATATTTCTGCTATACATACTGTATCTACAGGCATATTTCTGCTATACATACTATCTCTACAGGCATATTTCTGCTATACATACTGTATCTCTACAGGCATATTTCTGCTTTACATACTGTATCTCCACGGGCATATTTCTGCTATACATACTGTATCTCTACAGGCATATTTCTGCTATTCATACTATCTCTACAGGCATATTTCTGCTTTACATACTGTATCTCCACGGGCATATTTCTGCTATACATACTGTATCTACAGGCATATTTCTGCTATACATACTGTATCTCTACAGGCATATTTCTGCTATACATACTGTATCTACAGGCATATTTCTGCTATACATACTGTATCTCTACAGGCATATTTCTGCTTTACATACTGTATCTCTACAGGCATATTTCTGCTATACATACTGTATCTCTACAGGCATATTTCTGCTATACATACTGTATCTACAGGCATATTTCTGCTATACATACTGTATCTACAGGCATATTTCTGCTTTACATACTGTATCTCTACAGGCATATTTCTGCTATACATACTGTATCGACAGGCATATTTCTGCTATACATACTGTATCTACAGGCATATTTCTGCTATACATACTGTATCTCTACAGGCATATTTCTGCTATACATACTGTATCTACAGGCATATTTCTGCTATACATACTGTATCTACAGGCATATTTCTGCTTTACATACTGTATCTCTACAGGCATATTTCTGCTATACATACTGTATCTCTACAGGCATATTTCTGCTATACATACTGTATCTACAGGCATATTTCAGCTATACATACTGTATCTCTACAGGCATATTTCTGCTATACATACTGTATCTACAGGCATATTTCTGCTATACATACTGTATCTCTACAGGCATATTTCTGCTTTACATACTGTATCTCCACAGGCATATTTCTGCTATACATACTGTATCTCTACAGGCATATTTCTGCTATACATACTGTATCTCTACAGGCATATTTCTGCTATACATACTGTATCTACAGGCATATTTCTGCTATACATACTGTATCTACAGGCATATTTCTGCTATACATACTGTATCTACAGGCATATTTCTGCTATACATACTGTATCTCTACAGGCATATTTCTGCTATACATACTGTATCTCTACAGGCCAGCTGACGAGTAAGCCTATAACTAGGCCTTCCCTTACTCACTCATATCAGAACAGACCCTCTGCCTCTCTCTTCATGTGTGGTTGGCCCAGCAGTAGGAGGCTTGAAAGCATTGGCACTGAGGCAGTGGTAAAGAGTCACAATTTGGGTTCATTATATAAAGAATGTGGGGATGCAGTTGTCCGACGACTCATCCTGAATTTAATGACGCTGCTCTATCTATCGTTACCACAGGAGGTTGCTGGCACCTTGATATATTTGGCTCAAAATGATTTTGAATCGAAAATGCTAATTAGCATCAAAGTAGACGTCAGGCAAGACCACATATCCCAGAAAGCTCCTGCTCATCGTCTCTAGCTGGTACCAGGTACATTTAAACAAATTTAGCCAATTTATTCATTACTACATTTAGCTAACATTCGATATTTAAATCGAAGCAGTCTCATCCAGATCATCATGACATTAGTATTTTTTTTTTATGATAGCCATATTTGAAGCTAATTAACATTTCATTTGTGGGTAAATACAGGCGAATATATTGATAAAAGTCACCTTGTCCTAGAGAGATTTACACAGCTATCAAAACGTCACGCCAGGGTAGGCCTACACAAAACACAGCCCTTATTTTAAGCGTTTCTAAAAATTCCCTATGGGAAAAATGAATGGTGGAAAAACGATTGGAACCATTTCCCTGTTTGACTGCTAGGTTTTATGGGTATTATGACTCACACTGTGATAGTCTATGAAGAATATTATCCCTTCAGACAGCCATTTCCATGATAACAAAACGTCATTACTTTAGCGATAATGTGATTAATTGTTACCTTCCTGATTTCCCTGATCCACTCAACAACTGAACCATGTCTGTGTTTGAGAAATTGGGCCAACAAACAGAGGGAGCACTGCAGGGGAGGGCAAACTCACCAACAATTCATATCCACAATTACATCAGAGTTTTCACTCCCTCATTTTCTCTCGGTCTCTCCTCCCTCCCCCTCCCTGTCTAGCCCTGGTGCTAAGTTGAGCGGGGAGTTGCCATGCCAACCCAGAGTGGGGATCCCGGGTCCAAACTAGGCCACACAGCAGAAGCGGCATTAAACAGTGTGTAAGTGTGACAGATTCAGACCAGAACAATCTGTTAATCAAGTCAATCATTTGTCAGACCTCGTTTAACACACACACACACACACACACACTTTAAGAAAGACTCGGATCACAAATGAAATATGAAAACCTTTGTAGGAATCTGTATTTAATATTGAACTCTACATACATTCATACTGTAGTGTTGAGGAAAAGAGAGTGGACCTGTGTGTGTGTGTGTGTGTGTGTGTGTGTGTGTGTGTGTGTGTGTGTGTGTGTGTGTGTGTGTGTGTGATCCAGAGACACATCATGTATAATGGGCAATAGAGGCAGTGATTCAGGACAAAGAGACGAACTGAAGAGGAAAGAGAAAGTGGGTGGTGTTAGTCACTGTCTCTGTCCTCTCCGATCTCACTGAGGTGTGTGTGTGGTGTTAGTCACTGTCTCTGTCCTCTCCGATCTCACTGAGGTGTGTGTGTGGTGTTAGTCACTGTCTCTGTCCTCTCCGATCTCACTGAGGTGTGTGTGTGGTGTTAGTCACTGTCTCTGTCCTCTCCGATCTCACTGAGGTGTGTGTGTGGTGTTTGGTGTTAGTCACTGTCTCTCTCCTCTCCGATCTCACTGTGGGGTGTGTGTGTGGTGTTTGGTGTTAGTCACTGTCTCTCTCCTCTCCGATCTCACTGAGGTGTGTGTGGGTGTTTGGTGTTAGTCACTGTCTCTCTCCTCTCCGATCTCACTGAGGTGTGTGTGTGGTGTTTGGTGTTAGTCACTGTCTCACTCCTCTCCGATCTCACTGTCAGGATCTCACTGTGTGTGTGTGGTGTTAGCCACTGTCTCTGTCCTCTCCAATCTCACTGGTGTGTGTGTGTGTGGTGTTTGGTGTTAGTCACTGTCTCTGTCCTCTCCGATCTCACTGAGGTGTGTGTGTGTGTGTGTGTGTGTGTGTGTGTGTGTGGTGTTAGTCACTGTCTCTCTCCGATCTCACTGAGGTGTGTGTGTGGTGTTAGTCACCGTCTCTCTCCGATCTCACTGAGGTGTGTGTGGTGTTAGTCACCGTCTCTCTCCGATCTCACTGGTGTGTGTGTGGTGTTAGTCACCGTCTCTCTCCGATCTCACTGAGGTGTGTGTGGTGTTAGTCACCGTCTCTCTCCGATCTCACTGAGGTGTGTGTGTGTGGTGTTAGTCGCTATCTCTCTCCTCCCGTGTCTGCATCTCGCTGAGTGTACTCTCGTCAATGTTCTCCAGGCTGTCTGCGTGCTGGATGCTAAGCTCTGACAATGGGATTGTGGGTAGTGTAGTCTGCTCAGGGTAGAGCCAGGGCTTGAATCCCGGGTTGTGTCTCTGCTTCCACTCTCCGTACTTCAGACACGCCTTACTGATCTTCTTCATCGCCTGTGACACACAAACAGAGAAAGAGAGACATACAGACAGGGAGATACGCATTTAGCCAGGGTTAGAGAGAATTGTCTGCTCCATAGAGAGAGTGAGAGAGAGTGAGAGAGAGAGAGAGAGAGAGAGAGAGAGAGAGAGAGAGAGAGAGAGAGAGAGAGAGAGAGAGAGAGAGAGAGAGAGAGAGAGAGAGAGAGAGAGAGAGAGAGAGAGAGAGACAGAGAGAGAGAGAGAGAGAGAGAGAGAGAGAGAGAGAGAGAGACAGAGAGAGAGACAGGTCTGCTCCATGTAGTAACCTAGTGATGGAGAGAATTTTCACCTAATCTAAACTTTCACCTAATCAAAGAATTAGCCCAGCAGGAGAAGCTCTTCCTTGAGAAAGATACCCCCACCCTGAGCGGGTCAGACCAGACCTCTTCATTACATAAACCCACTGAAGTCAACCTCCCAGCACAGAGTACTAGAATTCACCCAGCTGGAGGTAAGGCAGGAGGGGCTGGATGAAGAAGGTGATTACACTCCAGTCAGCACAGACCCAGACAACAGTCCAGCACAACAACACTCTCTTACCCAGACCCGGAGAGCTGGAGGTGGAGAGAGACACATCTGCACTCTGGACTGTGGTGAGACAACCTCAGCATGATAAAAAGCATGAGCAGGAGAAGAACAGAGAACTAGAGGAGAGGATCAGGCTGCTGGGGGAGAGGGTGAGGGGGATGGAGGAGAGGGTGAGAGGGATGGAGGAGAGGGTGAGGGGGATGGAGGAGAGGGTGAGGGGGATGGAGGAGAGGGTGAGGGGGGTGGAGGAGAGGGTGAGGGGGATGGAGGAGAGGATCAGGCTGCTGGAGGAGAGGGTGAGGGGGATGGAGGAGAGGGTGAGGGGGATGGAGGAGAGGGTGAGGGGGATGGAGGAGAGGGTGATGGGGATTGAGGAGAGGATCAGGCTGCTGGAGGAGAGGGTGAGGGGGATGGAGGAGAGGGTGAGGGGGATGGAGGAGAGGGTAAGGGAGATGGAGGAGAGGGTGAGGGGGATGGAGGAGAGGGTGAGGGGGATGGAGGAGAGGGTGAGGGGGATGGAGGAGAGGGTGAGGTGGATGGAGGAGGGTGAGGGGGATGGAGGGAGGGTGAGGGGATGGAGGAGAGGGTGAGGGGGATGGAGGAGAGGGTGAGGGGATGGAGGAGAGGGTAAGGGGGATGGAGGAGAGGGTGAGGGGGATGGAGGAGAGGGTGAGGGGGATGGAGGAGAGGGTGAGGGGGATGGAGGAGAGGGTGAGGGGGATGGCATGTGACCCATTAGAGAGGTGGCCACCACTGCAGAGAAGCCAGCAGAACAGCCCACCACAGACCCTGACCATATCGTCCACAACACAGCGGGACAGACAAATGAAGAAGCCCAAGACCATGGGATCCCACCCCCTCTGAGCACCTGCCCCCTGTCAGCCACCCTGATAGCCATCCTGAAAACCCCCCACTGAGGACCTGCCCCCTGCCAGACACCCTGATAGCCATCCTGACAACCCCCCACTGAGGACCTGCCCCCTGCCAGCCACCCTGATAGCCATCCTGACAACCCCCCACTGAGGACATTCACAAGACACAGATTTGACTCCTTATGGACTTAAACAAATATATACAAGAAAAAAAAATCATCAATCATTTCCAGGCCCAGGGACATGTACTAGTCTGTGGCGACCTAAATGCCAGAACCGGACAAGAACCTGACAACCTCAGCACACAGGGGGACAAACACCTACCTGGAGGTGACAGCATTTCCTCCCACATATGCCCCCCAAGGCACAACTATGACAACACAACCAACAAAAACGGGTCACAACTCCTGCAGCTCTGTCACACGCTGGGTATGTACATAGTTAATGGTAGGCTTCGAGGAGACTCCTATGGTAGGTACACCTATAGCTCATCTCTTGGCAGTAGTACGGTAGACTACTTTATCACTGACCTCAACCCAGAGTCTCTCAGAGTGTTCACAGTCAGCCCACTGACACCCCTATCAGACCACAGCAAAATCACAGTCTACTTGAACAGAGCAATACTCAATCATGAGGCATCAAAGCCAAAGGAACTGAGTAATATTAAGAAATGCTATAGATGGAAGGAATGCAGTTTGGAAATCTACCAAAAAAACAATTAGGCAACAACAAATTCAAACCCTTTCAGACAACTTCCTGGACTAAAGGTTTCACTGTAATAGTGAAGGTGTAGAAAACCTAAACAGTATATTTGACCTCTCAGCTTCCCTGTCAAATCTAAACATCTCAAACAGAAAACCAAAGAAAATTAACAATAATGACAAATGGGTTGATGAAGAATCCAAAAATCTAAGAAAGAAATTGAGAAACCTGTCCAACCAAAAACATAGAGACCCAGAAAACCTGAGTCTACGCCTTCACTATGGTGAATCCCTAAAACAATACAGAAATACACTACGGAAAAAGAAGGAACAGCATGTCAGATATCAGCTCCTTGTAACTGAAGAATCCATAGACTCTAACCACTTCTGGGAAAACTGGAAAACACTTTACAACCAATAACAGGAAGAATTATCTATCCAAAATGGAGATGTCTTTGACTCTATAACAAAGAACAAACAGCAAAAACATATACATGATTAAATACAAATCTTAGAATCAACTATTAAAGACGACCAGAACCCACTGGATTCTCCAATTACATTGAATGAGTTACAGGACAAAATACAAACCCTCCAACCCAAAAAGGCCTGTGGTGTTGATGGTATCCTCAATGAAATGATCAAATATACAGACAACAAATTCCAATTGGCTATACTTAAACTCTTTAACATCATCCTTAGCTATGGCATCTTCCCCAATATTTGGAACCAAGGACTGATCACCCAAATCCACAATAGTGGAGACAAATTTGACCCCAATAACTACCGTGGGATATGGGTCAACCTTGGGAAAATCCTCTGCATTAACAGCAGACTTGAAGCAGAGCAGACTTGAATTGAGTTGTCTTCTCCACATAGTAACCTAGTGATGGAGAGAGAGTTGTCTTCTCCACATAGTAACCTAGTGATGGAGAGAGAGTTGTCTGCTCCCTGTAGTAACCTAGTGATGGAGAGAGAGTTGTCTTCTCCACATAGTAACCTAGTGATGGAGAGAGAGTTGTCTTCTCCACATAGTAACCTAGTGATGGAGAGAGAGTTGTCTGCTCCATGTAGTAACCTAGTGATGGAGAGAGAGTTGTCTGCTCCATGTAGTAACCTAGTGATGGAGAGAGAGTTGTCTTCTCCACATAGTAACCTAGTGATGGAGAGAGAGTTGTCTTCTCCATGTAGTAACCTAGTGATGGAGAGAGAGTTGTCTTCTCCATATAGTAACCTAGTGATGGAGAGAGAGTTGTCTTCTCCACATAGTAACCTAGTGATGGAGAGAGAGTTGTCTTCTCCACATAGTAACCTAGTGATGGAGAGAGAGTTGTCTTCTCCATGTAGTAACCTAGTGATGGAGAGAGAGTTGTCTGCTCCATGTAGTAACCTAGTGATGGAGAGAGAGTTGTCTTCTCCACATAGTAACCTAGTGATGGAGAGAGAGTTGTCTTCTCCATGTAGTAACCTAGTGATGGAGAGAGAGTTGTCTGCTCCATGTAGTAACCTAGTGATGGAGAGAGAGTTGTCTTCTCCATGTAGTAACCTAGTGATGGAGAGAGAGTTGTCTGCTCCATGTAGTAACCTAGTGATGAGTTGTCTGCTCTATATAGTAACCTAGTGATGGAGAGTTGTCTGCTCCATGTAGTAAGTAACCTAGTGATGGAGAGAGAGTTGTCTGCTCTATATAGTAACCTAGTGATGGAGAGAGAGTTGTCTGCTCTATATAGTAACCTAGTGATGGAGAGAGAGTTGTCTTCTCCACATAGTAACCTAGTGATGGAGAGAGAGTTGTCTGCTCTATATAGTAACCTAGTGATGGAGGGAGTTGTCTTCTCCATATAGTAACCTAGTGATGGAGAGAGTTGTCTGCTCCATGTAGTAACCTAGTGATGGAGAGAGAGTTGTCTTCTCCACATAGTAACCTAGTGATGGAGAGAGAGTTGTCTGCTCTATATAGTAACCTAGTGATGGAGGGAGTTGTCTTCTCCACATAGTAACCTAGTGATGGAGAGAGAGTTGTCTGCTCCATGTAGTAACCTAGTGATGGAGAGAGAGTTGTCTTCTCCATATAGTAACCTAGTGATGGAGAGAGAGTTGTCTTCTCCACATAGTAACCTAGTGATGGAGAGAGAGTTGTCTTCTCCACATAGTAACCTAGTGATGGAGAGAGAGTTGTCTTCTCCATGTAGTAACCTAGTGATGGAGAGAGAGTTGTCTGCTCCATGTAGTAACCTAGTGATGGAGAGAGAGTTGTCTGCTCCATGTAGTAACCTAGTGATGGAGAGAGAGTTGTCTTCTCCATATAGTAACCTAGTGATGGAGAGAGAGTTGTCTTCTCCACATAGTAACCTAGTGATGGAGAGAGAGTTGTCTGCTCCATGTAGTAACCTAGTGATGGAGAGAGAGTTGTCTTCTCCATATAGTAACCTAGTGATGGAGAGAGAGTTTTCTTCTCCACATAATAACCTAGTGATGGAGAGAGAGTTGTCTTCTCCATATAGTAACCTAGTGATGGAGAGAGAGTTGTCTTCTCCACATAGTAACCTAGTGATGGAGAGAGTTGTCTGCTCCATGTAGTAAGTAACCTAGTGATGGAGAGAGAGTTGTCTGCTCCATATAGTAACCTAGTGATGGAGAGAGAGTTGTCTGCTCTATGTAGTAACCTAGTGATGGAGAGAGAGTTGTCTGCTCTATATAGTAACCTAGTGATGGAGAGAGAGTTGTCTGCTCTATATAGTAACCTAGTGATGGAGAGAGTTGTCTGCTCCATGTAGTAAGTAACCTAGTGATGGAGAGAGAGTTGTCTGCTCTATATAGTAACCTAGTGATGGAGAGAGAGTTGTCTGCTCTATATAGTAACCTAGTGATGGAGAGAGAGTTGTCTGCTCTATATAGTAACCTAGTGATGGAGAGAGAGTTGTCTGCTCTATATAGTAACCTAGTGATGGAGAGAGAGTTGTCTGCTCTATATAGTAACCTAGTGATGGAGAGAGTTGTCTGCTCCATGTAGTAAGTAACCTAGTGATGGAGAGAGAGTTGTCTGCTTTATATAGTAACCTAGTGATGGAGAGAGAGTTGTCTGCTCCATGTAGTAACCTAGTGATGGAGAGAGAGTTGTCTGCTCCATGTAGTAACCTAGTGATGGAGAGAGAGTTGTCTGCTCCATGTAGTAACCTAGTGATGGAGAGAGAGTTGTCTTCTCCACATAGTAACCTAGTGATGGAGAGAGAGTTGTCTGCTCCATGTAGTAACCTAGTGATGGAGAGAGAGTTGTCTTCTCCACATAGTAACCTAGTGATGGAGAGAGAGTTGTCTTCTCCATGTAGTAACCTAGTGATGGAGAGAGAGTTGTCTGCTCCATGTAGTAACCTAGTGATGGAGAGAGAGTTGTCTGCTCCATGTAGTAACCTAGTGATGGAGAGAGAGTTGTCTGCTCCATGTAGTAACCTAGTGATGGAGAGAGTTGTCTGCTCTATATAGTAACCTAGTGATGGAGAGAGAGTTGTCTGCTCTATATAGTAACCTAGTGATGGAGAGAGAGTTGTCTTCTCCACATAGTAACCTAGTGATGGAGAGAGAGTTGTCTGCTCTATATAGTAACCTAGTGATGGAGAGAGTTGTCTTCTCCATATAGTAACCTAGTGATGGAGAGAGAGTTGTCTGCTCTATATAGTAACCTAGTGATGGAGGGAGTTGTCTTCTCCATATAGTAACCAGTTGTCTGCTCCATGTAGTAACCTAGTGATGGAGAGAGAGTTGTCTTCTCCACATAGTAACCTAGTGATGGAGAGAGAGTTGTCTGCTCCACATAGTAACCTAGTGATGGAGAGAGTTGTCTTCTCCATATAGTAACCTAGTGATGGAGAGAGAGTTGTCTTCTCCACATAGTAACCTAGTGATGGAGAGAGAGTTGTCTTCTCACATAGTAACCTAGTGATGGAGAGAGAGTTGTCTTCTCCATGTAGTAACCTAGTGATGGAGAGAGAGTTGTCTGCTCCATGTAGTAACCTAGTGATGGAGAGAGAGTTGTCTGCTCCATGTAGTAACCTAGTGATGGAGAGAGAGTTGTCTTCTCCATATAGTAACCTAGTGATGGAGAGAGAGTGATGGAGAGAGAGTTGTCTGCTCCATGTAGTAACCTAGTGATGGAGAGAGAGTTGTCTTCTCCATATAGTAACCTAGTGATGGAGAGAGAGTTGTCTTCTCATGCTAACCTAGTGATGGAGAGAGAGTTGTCTTCTCCATATAGTAACCTAGTGATGGAGAGAGAGTTGTCTGCTCTATATAGTAACCTAGTGATGGAGAGAGTTGTCTGCTCTATATAGTAACCCTAGTGATGGAGAGAGTTGTAACCTAGTAACCTAGTGATGGAGAGAGAGTTGTTGTCTGCTCTATATAGTAACCTAGTGATGGAGAGAGAGTTGTCTGCTCTATATAGTAACCTAGTGATGGAGAGAGAGTTGTCTGCTCTATATAGTA
This sequence comes from Oncorhynchus keta, assembly GCF_023373465.1. Taxonomy (NCBI): domain Eukaryota; kingdom Metazoa; phylum Chordata; class Actinopteri; order Salmoniformes; family Salmonidae; genus Oncorhynchus; species Oncorhynchus keta. Next base: position 4,570,735 of record NC_068421.1, read on the forward strand.
ACCTAGTGATGGAGAGAGAGTTGTCTGCTCTATATAGTAACCTAGTGATGGAGAGAGAGTTGTCTGCTCTATATAGTAACCTAGTGATGGAGAGAGTTGTCTGCTCCATGTAGTAAGTAACCTAGTGATGGAGAGAGAGTTGTCTGCTCTATATAGTAACCTAGTGATGGGAGAGAGTTGTCTGCTCCATGTAGTAACCTAGTGATGGAGAGAGAGTTGTCTGCTCCATGTAGTAACCTAGTGATGGAGAGAGAGTTGTCTTCTCCACATAGTAACCTAGTGATGGAGAGAGAGTTGTCTTCTCCACATAGTAACCTAGTGATGGAGAGAGAGTTGTCTGCTCCATGTAGTAACCTAGTGATGGAGAGAGAGTTGTCTTCTCCACATAGTAACCTAGTGATGGAGAGAGAGTTGTCTTCTCCATGTAGTAACCTAGTGATGGAGAGAGAGTTGTCTGCTCCATGTAGTAACCTAGTGATGGAGAGAGAGTTGTCTGCTCCACGTAGTAACCTAGTGATGGAGAGAGAGTTGTCTGCTCCATGTAGTAACCTAGTAATGGCGAGAGAGTTGTCTGCTCTATATAGTAACCTAGTGATGGAGAGAGAGTTGTCTGCTCTATATAGTAACCTAGTGATGGAGAAAGACTTGTCTGCTCTATATAGTAACCTAGTGATGGAGAGAGTTGTCTGCTCCATGTAGTAAGTAACCTAGTGATGGAGAGAGAGTTGTCTGCTCTATATAGTAACCTAGTGATGGAGAGAGAGTTGTCTGCTCTATATAGTAACCTAGTGATGGAGAGAGAGTTGTCTTCTCCACATAGTAACCTAGTGATGGAGAGAGAGTTGTCTGCTCTATATAGTAACCTAGTGATGGAGAGAGTTGTCTTCTCCATATAGTAACCTAGTGATGGAGAGAGAGTTGTCTGCTCTATATAGTAACCTAGTGATGGAGGGAGTTGTCTTCTCCATATAGTAACCTAGTGATGGAGAGAGAGTTGTCTGCTCCATGTAGTAACCTGGTGATGGAGAGAGAGTTTTCTTCTCCACATAGTAACCTAGTGATGGAGAGAGAGTTGTCTGCTCCATGTAGTAACCTAGTGATGGAGAGAGAGTTGTCTTCTCCATATAGTAACCTAGTGATGGAGAGAGAGTTTTCTTCTCCACATAATAACCTAGTGATGGAGAGAGAGTTGTCTTCTCCACATAGTAACCTAGTGATGGAGAGAGAGTTGTCTGCTCCATGTAGTAACCTAGTGATGGAGAGAGAGTTGTCTGCTCTATATAGTAAGCTAGTGATGGAGAGAGAGTTGTCTGCTCCATGTAGTAACCTAGTGATGGAGAGAGAGTTGTCTTCTCCATATAGTAACCTAGTGATGGAGAGAGAGTTGTCTTCTCCACATAGTAACCTAGTGATGGAGAGAGAGTTGTCTGCTCCATGTAGTAACCTAGTGATGGAGAGAGAGTTGTCTTCTCCACATAGTAACCTAGTGATGGAGAGAGAGTTGTCTTCTCCATGTAGTAACCTAGTGATGGAGAGAGAGTTGTCTTCTCCATATAGTAACCTAGTGATGGAGAGAGAGTTGTCTTCTCCACATAGTAACCTAGTGATGGAGAGAGTTGTCTGCTCCATGTAGTAAGTAACCTAGTGATGGAGAGAGAGTTGTCTTCTCCACATAGTAACCTAGTGATGGAGAGAGAGTTGTCTGCTCCATGTAGTAACCTAGTGATGGAGAGAGAGTTGTCTGCTCTATATAGTAAGCTAGTGATGGAGAGAGAGTTGTCTGCTCTATATAGTAACCTAGTGATGGAGAGAGTTGTCTGCTCCATGTAGTAAGTAACCTAGTGATTGAGAGAGAGTTGTCTGCTCTATATAGTAACCTAGTGATGGAGAGAGAGTTGTCTGCTCTATATAGTAACCTAGTGATGGAGAGAGAGTTGTCTGCTCTATATAGTAACCTAGTGATGGAGAGAGAGTTGTCTGCTCTATATAGTAACCTAGTGATGGAGAGAGAGTTGTCTGCTCTATATAGTAACCTAGTGATGGAGAGAGTTGTCTGCTCCATGTAGTAAGTAACCTAGTGATGGAGAGAGAGTTGTCTGCTCTATATAGTAACCTAGTGATGGAGAGAGAGTTGTCTGCTACACATAGTAACCTAGTGATGGAAAGAGAGTTGTCTTCTCCATATAGTAACCTAGTGATGGAGAGAGAGTTGTCTGCTCCATGTAGTAACCTAGTGATGGAGAGAGAGTTGTCTTCTCCACATAGTAACCTAGTGATGGAGAGAGAGTTGTCTGCTCCATGTAGTAACCTAGTGATGGAGAGAGAGTTGTCTTCTCCACATAGTAACCTAGTGATGGAGAGAGAGTTGTCTTCTCCATGTAGTAACCTAGTGATGGAGAGAGAGTTGTCTGCTCCATGTAGTAACCTAGTGATGGAGAGAGAGTTGTCTGCTCCATGTAGTAACCTAGTGATGGAGAGAGAGTTGTCTGCTCCATGTAGTAACCTAGTAATGGCGAGAGAGTTGTCTGCTCTATATAGTAACCTAGTGATGGAGAGAGAGTTGTCTGCTCTATATAGTAACCTAGTGATGGAGAGAGAGTTGTCTGCTCCACATAGTAACCTAGTGATGGAGAGAGAGTTGTCTTCTCCACATAGTAACCTAGTGATGGAGAGAGAGTTGTCTGCTCCATGTAGTAACCTAGTGATGGAGAGAGAGTTGTCTGCTCTATATAGTAACCTAGTGATGGAGAGAGAGTTGTCTGCTCTATATAGTAACCTCGTGATGGAGAGAGAGTTGTCTGCTCTATATAGTAACCTAGTGATGGAGAGAGAGTTGTCTTCTCCACATAGTAACCTAGTGATGGAGAGAGAGTTGTCTGCTCCACATAGTAACCTAGTGATGGAGAGAGAGTTGTCTATCTGTTTGAGATCGAAGCATCTGGGGCTCTCCCTAATCGTTCCTCATTCCCTTGAGATCTAAGCATCCGGGGCTCTCCCTAATCGTTCCTCATTCCCTTGAGATCTAAGCATCTGGGGCTCTCCCTAATCGTTCCTCATTCCCTTGAGATCTAAGCATCTGGGGCTCTCCCTAATCGTTCCTCATTCCCTTGAGATCTAAGCATCTGGGGCTCTCCCTAATCGTTCCTCATTCCCTTGAGATCTAAGCATCTAGGGCTCTCCCTAATCGTTCCTCATTCCCTTGAGATCTAAGCATCTGGGGCTCTCCCTAATCGTTCCTCATTCCCTTGAGATCTAAGCATCTGGGGCTCTCCCTAATCGTTCCTCATTCCCTTGAGATCTAAGCATCTGGGGCTCTCCCTAATCGTTCCTCATTCCCTTGAGATCTAAGCATCTGGGGCTCTCCCTAATCGTTCCTCATTCCCTTGAGATCTAAGCATCTGGGGCTCTCCCTAATCGTTCCTCATTCCCTTGAGATCTAAGCATCTGGGGCTCTCCCTAATCGTTCCTCATTCCCTTGAGATCTAAGCATCTGGGGCTCTCCCTAATCGTTCCTCATTCCCTTGAGATCTAAGCATCTGGGGCTCTCCCTAATCGTTCCTCATTCCCTTGAGATCTAAGCATCTGGGGCTCTCCCTAATCGTTCCTCATTCCCTTGAGATCTAAGCATCTGGGGCTCTCCCTAATCGTTCCCCATTCCCTTGAGATCCCATTGGCTATTTCAACACGCACGCTTCTCGATCAGGGATGCGTAGGAGGGATCATACATTAAACATAGGTGTTCTCCCGTGTGTGCTGAGTCCTGCCAGACTCTGCTGAGTAAGAGGGTAATGCATGGACACAAACAGCCACTCACATATGTATCCTCCCCATCTCTCCCCTCTCTCCTTGCCTCAGCATTATAATGTGGTGATGGGAGTGTAATGCTGGGAAGTGTAGGCATAAGCAGACTGGAATGTACTTACTTTGGGAGCCAGAAAGTGGGAAGACTTGTTTACAACCCACTTGGGTAGTGAACCTGGGTGAGGGAAGAAGAGAGAGAGAGATTTCGATGTCACACCATGGCATGTCATCCAGGGTCAAATAGCTCAAGGGTGATTTACAGATAATTAGTTGGCGAGATAATCAGAGTTTTAAGATCTTAACAGAGAAAAAGCAATACATTGAGAGAGGGAGAACGAGAGAGAGAGAGAGAGAGAGAGAGAGAGAGAGAGAGAGAGAGAGAGAGAGAGAGAGAGAGAGAGAGAGAGAGAGAGAGAGAGAGAGAGAGAGAGAGAGAGAGAGAGAGAGAGAGAGAGAGAGAGAGAGAGAGAGAGAGAGAGAGAGAGAGAGAGAGAGAGAGAGAGAGAGAGAGAGAGAGAGAGACAGAGAGAGAGAGAGAGTGAGATGGAGAACGAGAGAGAGAGAGAGAGAGAGATGGAGAACGAGAGAGAGAGAGAGAGATGGAGAACGAGAGAGAGAGAGATGGAGAACGAGAGAGAGAGAGATGGAGAACGAGAACGAGAGAGAGAGAACAAGAACGAGAGAGAGTACGAGAGAGAGAGCTTCAGAGCCACCCAGACGAGGCCTCCCACCCCCCTGCCCCCCTCCGCAGACCCACACCTGGAGGAGCCACAGCCCGGAAGGCAGAGTTACGCACAGGCTGTGAGAGGAGCAACTGGCCCAGCCCCCACCAACCAAATGAGTGTACATAGTCAATGGTAGGCTGAGAGGGGACTCTTTTGGTAGGTACACCTACAGCTCATCCCTTGGCAGCAGCACTGTAGACTACTTCCTCACCGACCTAAACCCAGAGTCTCTCAGAGCCTTCACAGTCACCCCACTAACACCTCTCTCAGACCACAGTAAAATCACAGTGTATCTGAGAAGAGCAGAACCCAACCATGAAGCATCACAGCCCAATAAATGAATTACATGGTACAAAACACACCTATAGATGGAGTGCAAACAGTAGACATCTACCAAAAAGCCATTAGTAGCCCAAAAATGCAATCTCTCCTAGACAACTTTTTAGCCTTAACATTCTCCTTCAGCATGAAGGTGTACATTTGGCTGTTTGGAACATACACTTCATATTTGTCAAATTAGCCTCCTTGGCTAATTTAAAGAAACATAAGAGCAAACCAGAAATAACAGATAATGAAAAATGGTTTGATAATGATTGAAAAAGTCTAAGAAAGTTATTGAGAAATATATCTAATCAAAAACAGAGAGAACCAGACAACAACAATATAGGCCTTCAATATGGGGAAACACTGAAGCAATACAAACACACCCTAAGAACACAAAAGGAACAGCACATTAGAAATCAGCTGGATGGAATTGAGGAATCCATAGAATCAAACCACTTCTGGGAGAATTGGAATAAATTAAACAAACCTCATCATGGGGAATTGGCTCTCCAAAATGGGGATATGTGGAGAAATCACTTAGCAAACCTCATCATGAGGAATTGGCTCTCCAAAATGGGGATATGTGGAGAAATCACTTAGCAAACCTCATCATGGGGAATTGGCTCTCCAAAATGGGGATATGTGGAGAAATCACTTAGCAAACCTCATCATGGGGAATTGGCTCTCCAAAATGGGGATATGTGGAGAAATCACTTAGCAAACCTCATCATGAGGAATTGGCTCTCCAAAATGGGGATATGTGGAGAAATCACTTTGCAAACCTCTACAGCAATATAACAAAGAGCCCAGAACAAAAATATATTCAAGAAAAATTACAAATCCTTGAATCAGCAGTCAAAGACTATCAGAATCCTGTGGATTCCCCAATTACAGAAGAATACTTATTGGAAAAACAATGCACTCTCCAACCCAAAAAGGCCTGTGGTGCTGATGGTATTTTAAATGAAAGATCAAATATACAGACCACAAATTGGCTATACTCAAACTCTTCAACATTATCCTCACTGCAGGTATTTTCCCCGATATTTGGAACCAGGGATTGATCACACCAATCTATAAAAATGGAGACAAATTTGACCCAAATAATTAGAGGAATTTGCGTTAACAGATACTTGGGGAAAATTCTCTGCAGTGTTATAAATAGCAGACTACATCATTTCCTTGACGAACACAACGTCCTGAGCAGAAGGCAGATTGGATTTCTAAACAATGATCATACAACAGACCACATTTACACCCTCCACACTCTAATTGACAAACAAGTAAACCAAAACAAAGGCAAAATCTACTCGTGTTTTGTATATTTCAAGAAAGCACTTGATTCAATTTGGCACGAAGGTCTTTTTTATAAACTAATAGAAAGTGGTATTGGAGGGAAAACATATGATACTATTAAATCAATGTACACTAAAAACAAATGTGCGGTTAAAATTGGCAATAAGCAAACAGACTTCTTCTCTCAGGGACGGGGAGTGAAACAGGGCTGCCCAATAAGTCCAACACTATTTAACATCTACATTAATGAATTGGCAAAAACATTAGAAGAATCGGAAGCACCTGGTATCACCCTACACAACACTGAAATCAAGTGTCTGCTGTATGCAGATGACCTGGTGCTGCTGTCTCCCACTAAAGAGGGGTTACAGCAGCACCAAGATCATCTTCACAGGTTCTGTCAGACCTGGGCTCTGACCGTTAACCACAGGTTCTGTCAGACCTGGGCTCTGACCGTTAACCACAGGTTCTGTCAGACCTGGGCTCTGACCGTTAACCACAGGTTCTGTCAGACCTGGGCTCTGATCGTTAACCTAAAAAAACTTTATATAATGATATTCCAAGAAAGGTCAGGATGACAAATATAAATTCTATTTGGACACAGTTCTATTAGAACACACCAAAAACGACACATATCTAGGACTAAATATCAGCAACACAGGTAGCTTTCACATGGCTGTGAATGAGCTGAGAGACAAAGCAAGAAGAGCATTCTATGCCATTAAAAGGAACATTAAAATCCAATTCCAATTAGAATCTGGCTCAAAATGTTTCAATCAGTTATAGAACCAATTGCTCTATATGGCAGTGAAGTGTTGGGTCCAATCTCTATTAATGAATTCACCAAATGGGACAAACATCCAATTGAAATACTGCATGCAGAGTTTGGCAAGACTGTATTGCAAGTGCAAATAAAAGACAGTACTGTGCCAAGGCTTTCGACTCTGTCAATCACCATATTCTTATCGGCAGACTCAGTAGCCTCGGTTTTTCGGATGACTGCCTTGCCTGGTTCACCAATTACTTTGCAGACAGAGTTCAGTGTGTCAAATCGGAGGGCATGCTGTCCGGTCCTCTGGCAGTCTCTATGGGGGTGCCACAGGGTTCAATTCTCGGGCCGACTCTTTTCTCTGTATATATCAATGATGTTGCTCTTGCTGCGGGCGATTCCCTGATCCACCTCTACGCAGACGACACCATTCTATATACTTTCGGCCCGTCATTGGACACTGTGCTATCTAACCTCCAAACGAGCTTCAATGCCATACAACACTCCTTCCGTGGCCTCCAACTGCTCTTAAACGCTAGTAAAACCAAATGCATGCTTTTCAACCGATCACTGCCTGCACCCGCATGCCCGACTAGCATCACCACCCTGGATGGTTCCGACCTTGAATATGTGGACATCTATAAGTACCTAGGTGTCTGGCTAGACTGCAAACTCTCCTTCCAGACTCATATCAAACATCTCCACTCGAAAATCAAATCAAGAGTCGGCTTTCTATTCCGCAACAAAGCCTCCTTCACTCACGCCGCCAAGCTTACCCTAGTAAAACTGACTATCCTACCGATCCTCGACTTCGGCGATGTCATCTGCAAAATGGCTTCCAACACTCTACTCAGCAAACCGGATGCAGTTTATCACAGTGCCATCCGTTTTGTCACTAAAGCACCTTATACCACCCACCACTGCGACTTGTATGCTCTAGTCGGCTGGCCCTCGCTACATATTCGTCGCCAGACCCACTGGCTCCAGGTCATCTACAAGTCCATGCTAGGTAAAGCTCCGCCTTATCTCAGTTCACTGGTCACGATGGCAACAGCCACTCGTAGCACGTGCTCCAGCAGGTGTATCTCACTGATCATCCCTAAAGCCAACACCTCATTTGGCCGCCTTTCGTTCCAGTACTCTGCTGCCTGTGACTGGAACGAATTGCAAAAATCGCTGAAGTTGGAGACTTTTATCTCCCTCACCAACTTCAAACATCAGCTATCTGAGCAGCTAACCGATCGCTGCAGCTGTACATAGTCTATTGGTAAATAGACTACCCATTTTCACCTACCTCATCCCCATACTCTTTTTATTTATTTACTTTTCTGCTCTTTTGCACACCAATATCTCTACCTGTACATGACCATCTGATCAATTATCACTCCAGTGTTAATCTGCAAAATTTTAATTATTCACCTACCTCCTCATGCCTTTTGCACACATTGTATATAGACTCCCCTTTTTTTTCTACTGTGTTATTGACTTGTTAATTGTTTACTCCATGTGTAACTCTGTGTTGTCTGTTCACACTGCTATGCTTTATCTTGGCCAGGTCGCAGTTGCAAATGAGAACGTGTTCTCAACTAGCCTACCTGGTTAAATAAAGGTGAAATAAAAAATAAAAAAATAAAAAAACTCAAAATAACGCATGTAGAGCAGAATTGGGCCAATACCCCCTCCTCATTCGAATAGAAAAAAATAGCCATCAAATTTTACAACCATCTAAAAACAAGTGACCCCAAAACATTCCATCACACCGCTCTACAATGTCAAGAGATGAAACAAGAGAAGAGTCCCCTCAGCCAGCTGGTTCTGAGGCTCAGTTCACTAACCCAAACCAATCCCATAGAGCTTCAGGACAGCACTCAGAAAATCTGGCCCAACCAAATCATCACAAAACAAAACTAAAAATATATCACCTATTGGAAAGACACCACAAAAAATCTAAGTAAACTTCAGTGTTATTAGGCTCTAAACAGACAGTACATGGTGGCAGACTATCTGACCACTGTGACTGATAGAAAACTGAGGAAAACACTGACTAGGTACAGACTCAGTGAGCACAGTCAGGCTATAGAGACCGGTCGTCACAGACAAACCTGGCTGCCCAGAGAGGACAGGCTGTGCTCACTCTGCTCCAGGGGAGAGGTAGAGACAGAGCTGCATTTCCTACTACACTGTGACAAATACTCAGACATAAGAGAATATTTCTTTCCCAAAATTATAATTCAATACAAAGAATTTGCAACTATAAAAGATGAAGAAAAAATCAAATATTTACTGGGTGAAAAGCCTAAATGCGCAGTTTTGGCAACCAAATGTGTCCTCCTGCCACAACCTGAGGGACAGCCAGTGAAAAGTGCAATGTAATGTCAATATTATTTCCCATCTTGTTTTGTTTTGTCTTTCATACCATGTCATGTGTCTCCTCAGTCATGTTGACACTGGTCTACTACCAGGTCATGTGTCTCCTCAGTCATGTTGACACTGGTCCACTACCATTGCTTTAATGTATTGTTGCTCTCATTAATATTGTTGTTGCTGTTGTTGTTAATGGTAATCCCATGTCCACTACTACTATTATTATTGCTGTTGGTCCCACCATTTATTTATATATAAATATATTTTATATATATATATTTTTCTATATGTATACTTTGACAATGTGCGTAATAATGAACTTGCCATGTCAATAAAGTAAATTGAATTGAATTGAGAGAGATGGAGAACAAGAGAGAGAGAGAAATGGAGAACAAGAGAGAGAGAGAAATGGAGAACAAGAGAGAGAGAGAGAGAAATGGAGAACAAGAGAGAGAGAGAGAAATGGAGAACAAGAGAGAGAGATGGAGAACAAGAGAGAGATGGATAACGAGAGAGAGAGAGAGAGAGAGAGAGAGATGGAGAACGAGAGAGAGAAATGGAGAACGAGAGAGAGAGAGAGAAATGGAGAACAAGAGAGAGAGAGAAATGGAGAACGAGAGAGAGAGAGATGGAGAACAAGAGAGAGAGAGAGAGAGAGAGAGAGATGGAGAACGAGAGAGAGAGAGATGGAGAACAAGAGAGAGAGAGAGAGAGAGAGATGGAGAAAAAGAGAGAGAGAGAGAGAAATGGAGAACAAGAGAGAGAGAGAGAAATGGAGAACAAGAGAGAGAGATGGAGAACAAGAGAGAGATGGATAACGAGAGAGAGAGAGAGAGAGAGAGAGAGAGATGGAGAACGAGAGAGAGAGAGAGAAATGGAGAACGAGAGAGAGAGAGAGAAATGGAGAACAAGAGAGAGAGAGAAATGGAGAACGAGAGAGAGAGAGATGGAGAACAAGAGAGAGAGAGAGAGAGAGAGAGAGAGAGAGAGAGAGAGAGAGAGATGGAGAAGAGAGAGAGAGAGATGGAGAGAAGAGAGAGAGAGAGAGATGGAGAACAAGAGAGAGAGAGAGAGAGAGAGAGAGATGGAGAACAAGAGAGAGAGATGGAGAGAACGAGAGAGAGATGGAGAACAGAGAGAGAGAGAGAGAGAGAAGAGAGAGAGATGGAGAACGAGAAGAGAGATGGAGACGAGAGAGAGAGAGAGAGAGAGAGAGAGATGGACGAGAGAGATGGAGATGGAGAGAGAGAGATGGAGAACGAGAGAGATGGAGGATGAGAGAGAGAGATGGAGAACGAGAGAGAGAGATGGAGAACGAGAGAGAGAGAGAAGAGAGAGAGAGAGAGATGGATGGAGAACGAGAGAGAGAGATGGAGAACGAGAGAGAGAGATGGAGAACAAGAGAGAGAGATGGAGAACAAGAGAGAGAGATGGAGAACGAGAGATGGGGAACGAGAGAGAGATGGAGAACGAGAGAGAGAGATGCGGGACCGTCCCTGTCCTACAGATCCATAGTTACTATGGCGATTTCTGTTGAAAGAAGGTCCTGAGTATGAATCATTCATTAACTCTCCAAGCACATTAACCACCTGGTGGCTCCTGAGAGGACGGCTGATAATAATGTCTGGAATGGAGTAAATGGAATGGTATCAAACATGTGGTTTCCATGTGATTCATACCATTCCATTGACTCCATTCCAGCCATTACTATGAGCCGTCCTCCCCTCAGAAACCTCCACTGAGTCTTGTGTGTATTACCTTTTGGGTCCACGTGTGCCAGGTAGGTAAGAGTGCAGTGGTTCGGTCCGTGGCTCTGGATCAGGTAGCCAGTCTGGATGGACACAGCTCGTACCATGTCCTTCTTTGGGGGGTATTTCTACAGGAACAGTGGAACAGCCCTAGTTAGCACAGAACACCCCTATCTGAGGAAATGGTCTCAACCACTGACACTAGGTTCAATTGCTGTAAATACAATTGACTCCAGATATTTGGGTTTGTTTATGCATGAGTGCACAATGCAGCCATAACATGCCGTCATGACTTCCGCCGAAGTCGGCTCCTCTCCTTGTTCGTTCGGCGGTCGATGTCACCGGCTTTCTAGCCGTCGCCGCTCCATTTTTCATATTCCATTTGTTTTGTCTTGTTTCCATACACACCATATTCCATTTGTTTTGTCTTGTTTCCATACACACCATATTCCATTTGTTTTGTCTTGTTTCCATACACACCATATTCCATTTGTTTTGTCTCGTTTCCATACACACCATATTCCATTTGTTTTGTCTCGTTTCCATACACACCTGGTTTTCATTCCCTAATCACACTGAATGTATTTAGTCCTCTGTTCCCCTCCAGGTCTTTGTGTGAAATTGTTTTGATGTTATGTGGGTATTGTTACACGCCAGACTTTTGTTAATGTTATGTGTTTTGGGCACGTTTTATGTACTTATGTGCTTTCGTTTGGACCGGAAGGAAAAGTGCGACTGTTAACGACACTCTGCTCTCCTGCACCTGACTTCGCCTTAACACATGCAAATATCCAAAGCAATTCAATCAAAATGAATTTAAAAAATGATGAACTGCCCTGCACTTAAACAGAGTTTAAATTTAAAAGATTATATTCACGTACCAAGAGTTTAATGCACAAAGTAATATATATTCTGGAGGGGTAAAGTGATTCTCTCTCCAATCACTGTAGATCTACAGCTCTGTCATCTGACCATGTCTCGTCCAATAACCCTCACCTCCCACTAAACTCAATAACTCTCACCTCCCACTAAACACAATAACCCTCACCTCCCACTAAACCCAATAACCCTCACCTCCCACTAAACTCAATAACTCTCACCTCCCACTAAACACAATAACCCTCACCTCCCATTAAACCCAATAACCCTCACCTCCCACTAAACCCAATAACCCTCACCTCCCACTAAACCCAATAACCCTCACCTCCCACTAAACCCAATAACCCTCACTAAACTCAATGTGAGAAAAGTAGCTATGTTTGTGTGGATGTTTTGTATGTGGATGTATGTTGTTCTCTATCGTGTCTTGCAGGTTTGTTGAGTGTTTGCGTGTGTAAGCTTACAGCAGCAGTAGTCACGTGAGTTTTCCACTTAACATTGATCACTCACACACACACAGCACACAAGAGAGAGAGAAAAAGAAAGAGAAGCATGTTGAGTGCTTCCTTCTAGACAGGATGCCTCGATCTCGCCGTCTTCCTCCACTGGGCAGAAAAACAACCACAGCATGTGGGCCTAATTCCAAACCAAACCGTTATCCCCTTCCTTTCTGCCCTAGGTGACTTGTCTTGTCAGGTCTGATTGAACAGGAGAAAGGAGATTGACTCCTCCAATAAGCTCAAGTCAAGGTTCTACCATCTTGCTTTCAACTTCTCAAAGGTCCTGAAGGACAGATTCTGAAGGACAGAACGGAAGGAGATACATTTTCAGTTTGGCATTGAGCCACTGTACTGTCTGAGTGATCTAACCCGGTGCTACCACTGCCCTATCCAGCGCACACACACACACGCACACACAGGCTTTGTCCAGCATTAGCAGTGTCAATAAAGCTTTATTCAAATGCCAGAGGATTATTTAACCAAATACAATCTTACTAAAGTGAGCAAATAGTCCACTTCAACACACATTTAAACACGTGACACACACACGACACACCTTTATCAAACTGCACCTACGTAGACAAACACAACCAGTGAAGATACTCCAAGACATGTTCATTTAAATAGAGTGGACAGTCCCACTGTAGCATTTGTTTCCCAATGACGTCAAGGGAGACTAGGCTTCAGGTCTGTTCTCTTCTGTTTCTACCTGTAGAGCATCACACAACCAGTTATAGTTAGAGTTATAGTATAGGAACAGGGTTGGAGAGCCCTGAGGGAGAAGGTATAGTACAGGAACAGGGTTGGAGAGCCCTGAGGGAGAAGGTATAGTACAGGAACAGGGTTGGAGAGCCCTGAGGGAGAAGGTATAGTACAGGAACAGGGTTGGAGAGCCCTGAGGGAGAAGGTATAGTACAGGAACAGGGTTGGGGAGCCCTGAGGGAGACAGTATAGTACAGGAACAGGGTTGGAGAGCCCTGAGGGAGACAGTATAGTACAGGAACAGGGTTGGAGAGCCCTGAGGGAGAAGGTATAGTACAGGAACAGGGTTGGAGAGCCCTGAGGGAGACAGTATAGTACAGGAACAGGGTTGGAGAGCCCTGAGGGAGAAGGTATAGTATAGGAACAGGGTTGGAGAGCCCTGAGGGAGAAGGTATAGTACAGGAACAGGGTTGGAGAGCCCTGAGGGAGACAGTATAGTACAGGAACAGGATTGGAGAGCCCTGAGGGAGACAGTATAGTACAGGAACAGGGTTGGAGAGCCCTGAGGGAGACAGTATAGTACAGGAACAGGGTTGGAGAGCCCTGAGGGAGAAGGTATAGTACAGGAACAGGGTTGGAGAGCCCTGAGGGAGACAGTATAGTACAGGAACAGGATTGGAGAGCCCTGAGGGAGACAGTATAGTACAGGAACAGGGTTGGAGAGCCCTGAGGGAGACAGTATAGTACAGGAACAGGATTGGAGAGCCCTGAGGGAGACAGTATAGTACAGGAACAGGGTTGGAGAGCCCTGAGGGAGACAGTATAGTACAGGAACAGGGTTGGAGAGCCCTGAGGGAGACAGTATAGTACAGGAACAGGGTTGGAGAGCCCTGAGGGAGACAGTATAGTACAGGAACAGGGTTGGAGAGCCCTGAGGGAGAAGGTATAGTACAGGAACAGGGTTGGAGAGCCCTGAGGGAGACAGTATAGTACAGGAACAGGGTTGGAGAGCCCTGAGGGAGACAGTATAGTACAGGAACAGGGTTGGAGAGCCCTGAGGGAGAAGGTATAGTACAGGAACAGGGTTGGAGAGCCCTGAGGGAGACAGTATAGTACAGGAACAGGGTTGGAGAGCCCTGAGGGAGAAGGTATAGTACAGGAACAGGGTTGGAGAGCCCTGCGGGAGACAGTATAGTACAGGAACAGGGTTGGAGAGCCCTGAGGGAGAAGGTATAGTACAGGAACAGGGTTGGAGAGCCCTGAGGGAGAAGGTATAGTACAGGAACAGGGTTGGAGAGCCCTGAGGGAGACAGTATAGTACAGGAACAGGGTTGGAGAGCCCTGAGGGAGACAGTATAGTACAGGAACAGGGTTGGAGAGCCCTGAGGGAGACAGTATAGTACAGGAACAGGGTTGGAGAGCCCTGAGGGAGACAGTATAGTACAGGAACAGGGTTGGAGAGGGTACAGGGTTCTAGACCAGGATACTCTCTCCCTGTACATGTTTATACTTACAGCATGTTTGACAGAGTAGTTCATGATGATGTAATCACTGCCAGTGGGCAGCCAAGAGCGCAGCGTGATGACGTCACGGTTCCTCAGCGGCTTGGGACACTTCCCTAGACACAGACGAGGAGGAGCCTCATTAACATACACACACTGAATATGTGCGTGCGTGCGTGCGTGTGTGTGCGTGCGTGTGCGTGCGTGCGTGCGTGTGTGTGTGTGTGTGTGTGCGTGTGTGTGTGTGTGTGTGTATGTACGTGCGTGCGTGCGTGTGTGCGTGCGTGTGTGTCGTACAGGAGTAGTAGCCCACGTCTGCGTTAACAGTGAGTTTTCCGATGTCGAAGGTTTCGATGACGTTCGCGTCCCATTTCCTCCGGTACTCGATGTCATGGAGAACATCGTACATGGTCTCAGCTGGCACGTTCTTACACGCCATCCGACACTGCAGGAGAGACACACACATTTAATAAATAGTCAACACACACACTCAAACACACACACACACCTACCGTTATTTGACCTAACACACACTTGTGTGTGTGAGTTTGTGGGGTGGGGGAGGGGCAGTTTAATAGTAAAACCGTGGGCACAACGTCAGGCTCTTAAAAAGTGAGAGCACACACACCAGTGGCCTGCAAAATTGCCCTAGAGTAGCGCCATCTCCATGGTTACCTCAGCCAGGGGAAGACTCCACACCACAACAACACAGACAGAAGATAGGGGAGTGGAGAAAGCCATAGACGGCACTACTTTTAACCCCAGCTACACGGGGATAACCCAGACCAATAGCAGCGCACTACCTGTCAACAGCCTTGTGGGTCTGTGTTTGGAGGAATGAGCTGTGTGTGTGTGTGTGTGTGTGTGTGTGTGTGTGTGTGTGTGTGTGTGTGTGTGTGTGTGTGTGTGTGTGTGTGTGTGTGTGTGTGTGTGTGTGTGTGTGTGTGTGTGTGTGTGTGTGTGTGTGCACGTAGGTCTAAGGAATTAAAAGTCACAAAGGAGCTGAGAGAATAATGGAGTGATTGTGTCCGCGGGGCAGATTGAAACAGGAGAAGAAAAAAAGAGAGGGAGGGAGAGAGAAGACATCACTGTAATTCTGTTAAAGTCATTCAGTATACTCCTCTACTGACGAGGACAGGAGAGACAAATGTCTACTGTTTGCTGATGATATGGTGCTTCTGTCACCAACCAAGGAGGGCCTACAGCAGCACCTAGATCTTCTGCACAGATTCTGCCAGACCTGGGCCCTGACAGACCTGGGCCCTGACAGACCTGGGTCCTGACAGACCTGGGTCCTGACTGTAAATCTCAGTAAGACAAAGATAATGGGGTTACAAAAAGGTCCAGTCACCAGGACCAGAAATACAAATTCCATCTCGACACCGTTGCCCGAGAACACACAAAAAATACATACCTCGACCTAAACATCAGAGCCACAAATCAAAATCAAATCAAATTTTATTTGTCACATACACATGGTTAGCAGATGTTAATGCGAGTGTAGCGAAATGCTTGTGCTTCTAGTTCCGACAATGCAGTGATAACCAACAAGTAATCTAGCTAACAATTCCAAAACTACTGTCTTATACACAGTGTAAGGGGATAAGGAATATGTACATAAGGATATATGAATGAGTGATGGTAGAGAGCAGCATACAGTAGATGGTATCGAGTACAGTATATACATATGAGATGAGTATGTAGACAAAGTAAACAAAGTGGCATAGTTAAAGTGGCTAGTGATACATGTATTACATAAGGATGCAGTAGATGATGTAGAGTACAGTATATACGTATGCATATGAGATGATTAGTAGGGTAAGTAACATTATATAAGGTAGCATTGTTTAAAGTGGTTAGTGATATATTTACATAATTTCCCATCAATTCCCATTATTAAAGTGGCTGGAGTTGGGTCAGTGTCAATGACAGTGTGTTGGCAGCAGCCACTCAATGTTAGTGGTGGCTGTTTAACAGTCTGATGGCCTTGAGATAGAAGGGGTTTTTCAGTCTCTAGGTCCCAGCTTTGATGCACCTGTACTGACCTCGCCTTCTGGATGATAGCGGGGTGAACAGGCAGTGGTTCGGGTGGTTGATGTCCTTGATGATCTTTATGGCCTTCCTGTAACATCGGGTGGTGTAGGTGTCCTGGAGGGCAGGTAGTTTGCCCCCTGGTGATGCGTTGTGCAGACCTCACTACCCTCTGGAGAGCCTTACGGTTGAGGGCGGAGCAGTTGCCGTACCAGGCGGTGATACAGCCCGCCAGGATGCTCTCGATTGTGCATCTGTAGAAGTTTGTGAGTGCTTTTGGTGACAAGCCGAATTTCTTCAGCCTCCTGAGGTTGAAGAGGCGCTGCTGCGCCTTCTTCACGGCGCTGTCAGTGTGAGTGGACCAATTCAGTTTGTCTGTGATGTGTATGCCGAGGAACTTAAAACTTGCTACCCTCTCCACTACTGTTCCATCGATGTGGATAGGGGGTGTTCCCTCTGCTGTTTCCTGAAGTCCACAATCATCTCCTTAGTTTTGTTGACTTTGAGTGTGAGGTTATTTTCCTGACACCACACTCCGAGGGCCCTCACCTCCTCTCTGTAGGCCGTCTCGTCGTTGTTGGTAATCAAGCCTACCACTGTTGTGTCGTCCGCAAACTTGATGATTGAGTAGGAGGCGTGCGTGGCCACGCAGTCGTGGGTGAACAGGGAGTACAGGAGAGGGCTCAGGACGCACCCTTGTGGGGCCCCCGTGTTGAGGATCAGCGGGGAGGAGATGTTGTTGCCTACCCTCACCACCTGGGGGTGGCCCGTCAGGAAGTCCAGTACCCAGTTGCACAGGGCGGGGTCGAGACCCAGGGTCTCGAGCTTGATGACGAGCTTGGAGGGTACTATGGTAACACAGGTAACTTCCACAAAGCTGTGAACGATCTGAGAGACAAGGCAAGAAGGGCCTTCTACAACCACCTAAAATGAATCGATTCCCAAACTTTACATTCCAAAGCCATCAACAACAGAGAGATGAACCTGGAGAAGAGTCCCCTAAGCAAGCTGGTCCTGGGGCTCTGCTTCTGTCACCAACCAAGGAGGGCCTACAGCAGCACCTAGATCTTCTGCACAGATTCTGCCAGACCTGGGCCTGACAGACCTGGGTCCTGACTGTAAATCTCAGTAAGACAAAGATAATGGGGTTACAAAAAGGTCCAGTCACCAGGACCAGAAATACAAATTCCATCAAGCAAGCTGGTCCTGGGGCTCTGTTCACAAACACAAACAGACCCCACAGAGCACCAGGACAGCAACTGCAACACAATTAGACCCAAGCAAATCATGAGAAAACTAAAAGATAATTATTACATTGGAAAGAATTAACAAAAAACAGAGCAAACTAGAATGCTGTGGCCCTAAACAGAGAGTACACATTGGCAGAATACCTGACCACTGTGACTGACCCAAATTAAGGAAAGCTTTGACTATGTACAGACTCAGTGAGCATAGCCTTGCTATTGAGAAAGGCTACCGTAGGCAGACCTGGCTCTCAAGAGAAGACAGGCTATGTGCACACTGCCCACAAAATGAGGTGGAAACTGAGCTGCACTTCCTAACCTCCTGCCAAATGTATCACCATATTAGAGACACATATTTCCCTCAAATTACACAGATCCACAAAGAATTCGAAAACAAATTCAATTTGGGTGAAATACCAGCGTGTGCAATCACAGCAGCAAAATGTGTGACCTGTTGCCACAAGAAAAGGGCAACCAGTGAAGAACAAACACCCTTGTAAATACAATTGATATTTATTTATTTTCCCTTTTGTACTTTAACTATTTGTACATCATTATACCACTGTATAAAGACAATGACATTTGAAATGTCTCTATTCCTTTGAAACTTTTGTTATGTTTACTGCTCATTTCTGATTGTTTATTTCACTTTGGTTTATTATCTAGTTCACTTGCTTTGGCGACGTAAACATATGTTCCCCCTGACAATAAATCCCCTTAAACTGAATTGAGAGAGAGAGAGACATGGAGAATGGTGTTTGTGAACCGTCAATTGACAGAGTCCTGTGGGCCAGACACTGCATGCTCACGGTCACATGATACACGACCTCTAACCTGATACACACACCCTCCCCTCTGCATCAGACTGCACTACAGTCAGCTGCTGTGTTTAATCCAACATTCCTCCTTGTCCCAGTCTACCCCCCCCCTCCCCAGGCCTGGCAAAGCTCATCTGTTCTGCTGGACATGGGTAGAGGAACGTGGAAGAGAAGGATGAGAGGGGAGGAGCGTGTATCTGTATACCATCAGTGAGTAAGGGTTCCCTCAGTCCTCAGGGGTGTGTGGGCTGGGGAAAGACCAAACACTACCCAGCAGTCTGACAGACTATCAAGCCACCCACATATGACACACACACCGTTCACATTTACATACAGAAGGATAGCTCTGCTGCCTTAGTGTGTGTGTGTGTGTGTGTGTGTGTGTGTGTGTGTGTGTGTGTGTGTGTGTGTGTGTGTGTGTGTGTGTGTGTGTGTGTGTGTGTGTGTGTGTGTGTGTGTGTGTGTGTGTGTGTGTGTGTGTGTGTGTGTGTGTGTGTGTGTGTGTGTGTGTGTGTGGTGTGTGTGTGTGTGTCAGTATAATGCTGATGATATGGCTGACCAATGGTTACTGGCTATGAGATTATTGATGATAATGATGCTGATAATAACAACACTATGGATCTTTCCCCGGGTTTCAATGTCTCTGCACTTTACATGTCACTGTTCTTTACTGCTATAGACCAGACCCTCAGTGGGAACACTACAACAGCCCCCTCAGGGAGAACACGACAACAGCCCCCTCAGGGAGAACACTACAACAGCCCCCTCAGGGAGAACACTACAACAGCCCCCTCAGGGAGAACACTACAACAGCCCCCTCAGGAGAACACTACAACAGCCCCTCAGGGAGAACACTACAACAGCCCCTCAGGAGAGAACACTACAACAGCCCCCTCAGGAGAACACTACAACAGCCCCTCAGGGAGAGGGAGAACACTACAACAGCCCCCTCAGGGAGAACACTACAACAGCCCCCTCAGTGGAGGAACACTACAACAGAACACTACAACAGCCCCTCAGGAGAACACTACAACAGCCCCCTCAGAGGAGAACACTACAACAGCCCCTCAGGAGAACACTACAACAGCCCCTCAGGAGAACACTACAACAGCCCCCTCAGGGAGAACACTACAACAGCCCCCTCAGGGAGAACACTACAACAGCCCCCTCAGGGAGAACACTACAACAGCCCCCTCAGGGAGAACACTACAACAGCCCCCTCAGGGAGAACACTACAACAGCCCCCTCAGGGAGAACACTACAACAGCCCCCTCAGGGAGAGGAGAACACTACAACAGCCCCCTCAGTGAGAACACTACAACAGCCCCCTCAGTGAGAACACTACAACAGCCCCCTCAGGGAGAACACTACAACAGCCCCCTCAGTGGGAACACTACAACAGCCCCCTCAGGGAGAACACTACAACAGCCCCCTCAGGGAGAACACTACAACAGCCCCCTCAGTGAGAACACTACAACAGCCCCCTCAGTGAGAACACTACAACAGCCCCCTCAGGGAGAGGAGAACACTACAACAGCCCCCTCAGGGAGAGGAGAACACTACAACAGCCCCCTCAGGGAGAGGAGAACACTACAACAGCCCCTCAGTGAGAACACTACAACAGCCCCCTCAGGGAGAGGAGAACACTACAACAGCCCCCTCAGGAGAGGAGAACACTACAACAGCCCCTCAGGAGAGGAGAACACTACAACAGCCCCTCAGGGAGAGGAGAACACTACAACAGCCCCTCAGTGGGAACACTACAACAGCCCCCTCAGGTGAGAACACTACAACAGCCCCCTCAGTGAGAGGAGAACACTACAACAGCCCCCTCAGGGAGAGGAGAACACTACAACAGCCCCTCAGGGAGAGGAGAACACTACAACAGCCCCCTCAGGGAGAGGAGAACACTACAACAGCCCCTCAGGAGAGGAGAACACTACAACAGCCCCTCAGGGAGAGGAGAACACTACAACAGCCCCCTCAGTGAGAGGAGAACACTACAACAGAACACCCCTCAGGAGAGGAGAACACTACAACAGCCCCCTCAGGGAGAGGAGAACACTACAACAGCCCCTCAGTGAGAACACTACAACAGCCCCCTCAGGGAGAGGAGAACACTACAACAGCCCCTCAGGGAGAGGAGAACACTACAACAGCCCCTCAGGGAGAGGAGAACACTACAACAGCCCCTCAGGGAGAGGAGAACACTACAACAGCCCCCCTCAGGGAGACAACAGCCCCTCAGGGAGAGGAGAACACTACAACAGCCCCTCAGGGAGAGGAGAACACTACAACAGCCCCCTCAGGGAGAGGAGAACACTACAACAGCCCCCTCAGGGAGAGGAGAACACTACAACAGCCCCCTCAGGGAGAGGAGAACACTACAACAGCCCCCTCAGGGAGAGGAGAACACTACAACAGCCCCCTCAGGGAGAGGAGAACACTACAACAGCCCCTCAGGGAGAGGAGAACACTACAACAGCCCCCTCAGGGAGAGGAGAACACTACAACAGCCCCCTCAGGGAGAGGAGAACACTACAACAGCCCCCTCAGTGAGAGGAGAACACTACAACAGCCCCCTCAGGGAGAGGAGAACACTACAACAGCCCCCTCAGGGAGAGGAGAACACTACAACAGCCCCCTCAGGGAGAGGAGAACACTACAACAGCCCCCTCAGTGAGAACACTACAACAGCCCTCTCAGGGAGAGGAGAACACTACAACAGCCCCCTCAGGGAGAGGAGAACACTACAACAGCCCCCTCAGGGAGAGGAGAACACTACAACAGCCCCCTCAGGGAGAGGAGAACACTACAACAGCCCCTCAGGAGAGGAGAACACTACAACAGCCCCCTCAGGGAGAGGAGAACACTACAACAGCCCCCTCAGGGAGAGGAGAACACTACAACAGCCCCTCAGGGAGAGGAGAACACTACAACAGCCCTCTCAGGGAGAGGAGAACACTACAACAGCCCTCTCAGGGAGAGGAGAACACTACAACAGCCCCCTCAGTGAGAGGAGAACACTACAACAGCCCCCTCAGTGAGAACACTACAACAGCCCCCTCAGGGAGAGGAGAACACTACAACAGCCCCCTCAGGGAGAGGAGAACACTACAACAGCCCCCTCAGGGAGAGGAGAACACTACAACAGCCCCCTCAGGGAGAGGAGAACACTACAACAGCCCCTCAGGGAGAGGAGAACACTACAACAGCCCCCTCAGGGAGAGGAGAACACTACAACAGCCCCTCAGGGAGAGGAGAACACTACAACAGCCCCCTCAGTGAGAACACTACAACAGCCCCCTCAGTGAGAACACTACAACAGCCCCCTCAGTGAGAACACTACAACAGCCCTCTCAGGGAGATGAGAACACTACAACAGCCCCCTGAGTGAGATGAGAACACTACAACAGCCCCCTCAGGGAGATGAGAACACTACAACAGACTGGATATCACACTCACACACTTTCCACATGTATCAGCTGAGAGCATCCGTGCTTTTATCCAAGTTTATAGATAGAAGAACAGGACCATAGCACCACTGCCTCCTGCGCGCACACACACACACACACACACACACACACACACACACACACACACACACACACACACACACACACACACACACACACACACACACACACACACACACACACATACACACACACACACACACACACATCAGGGTTTAGAGAGAAGCACACAAGGATGTAATGGTTTGAGGGCTACTCCCATCAGTGTATCCTGCTCTCTCTTTACTGAGCAAAAACACAAACACACAGTCGCACACCTTTATCCCCTATGGCTATGAGTGCAGAGAGAGACACGGCCTCTCCTTTAGCACACATGACCTGCTCTGTGACATTATCCACTCTGTGACATTACCCACGCTGTGACATTACCCACGCTGTGACATTACCCACGCTGTGACATTATCCACTCTGTGACATTACCCACACTGACAACAGCCCCCTGTGACATTACCCACGCCCCTGTGACATTAGAACGCTGTGACATTATCCACTCTGTGACAGGAGAACGCTGACATTACCCCCTCTGTGACATTATCCACTATGTGACATTACCTCAGTGAGCTGAGACATTACAGCCCCTCGATGTGACATTACCTGCTCTGTGACATTATCCGTGCTGTGACAGCCCCCCAGGGCGCTGTGACATTACCCACGCTGTGACATTACCCGCCTGTGACATTACACTACACGCTGTGACATTTCCCGCACTGTGACATTACCCGCCCCAGACATTACCCACGCTGTGACATTACCCAGCCCGCTCAGTGACATTACCCGCACTGTGACATTACCCGCGCTGTGACACTACCACGCTGTGACATTACCAGCCCCGCTGTGACATTACCAGCACTGTGACATTACCCAGCCCGCTCAGGGAGTGACATTACCGCGCTGTGACATTACCCACGCTGTGACAGGACACGCTGTGACATTACCCGCGCTGTGACATTACCCGCGCTGAGAGATTACCCGCGCTGAGAGATTACCCGCACTGTGACATTACCCGCACTGTGACATTACCCGCACTGTGACATTACCCACGCTGAGAGATTACCCGCACTGTGACATTACCCACACTGTGACATTACCCACACTGTGACATTACCCGGGCTGTGACATTACCCGCGCTGTGACATTACCCACGCTGCGCAATTACCCACGCTGTGACATTACCCACGCTGTGACATTACCCACGTGGTGACATTACTCGCGCTGTGACATTACCCGCGCTGTGACATTACCCGCGCTGTGACATTACTCAGCGCTGTGACCTACCCACGCTGTGACATTACAACACGCTGTGACATTACCCGCACTGTGACATTACCCCACTGTGACATTACCCACGCTCAGTGACAGTACCCGCCCCTGAGACATTACCCCCGCTGTACATTACCCATCTTGTGACATTACCCCCCTGTGACATTACCCACGCTGTGACATTACTACGCTGTGACATTACCCAGCTGTGACATTACTCACACTGTGACATTAGAACACGATGTGACATTACCCCACTGTGACATTACCCGCACTGTGACAGCCCCCCACGATGTGACATTACCAGCCGCTGTGACACTACCCACACTGTGACATTACCCACGCTGTGACATTACCCGCACTGTGACATTACCCACTCTGTGACATTACCCACTCTGTGACATTACCCGTGCTGTGACATTACCCCCGCTGTGACATTACCCACGCTGTGACATTACCCACGCTGTGACATTACCCACGCTGAGAGATTACCCGCACTGTGACATTACCCACACTGTGACATTACCCGGGCTGTGACATTACCCGCGCTGTGACATTACCCACGCTGCGCAATTACCCACGCTGTGACATTACCCGCGCGGTGACATTACCCGCGCGGTGACATTACTCGCGCTGTGACATTACCCACGCTGTGACATTACCCGCGCTGTGACATTACTCGCGCTGTGACATTACCCACGCTGTGACATTACCCACGCTGTGACATTACCCGCACTGTGACATTACCCGCACTGTGACATTACCCACGCTGTGACAGTACCCACGCTGTGACATTACCCGCGCTGTACATTACCCATCTTGTGACATTACCCGCGCTGTGACATTACCCACGCTGTGACATTACTCGCGCTGTGACATTACCCACGCTGTGACATTACTCACACTGTGACATTACCCACGATGTGACATTACCCACACTGTGACATTACCCGCACTGTGACATTACCCGCACTGTGACATTACCCGCACTGTGACATTACCCACGCTGTGACAGTACCCACGCTGTGACATTACCCGCACTGTACATTACCCATCTTGTGACATTACCCGCGCTGTGACATTACCCACACTGTGACATTACTCACGCTGTGACATTACCCGCGCTGTGACATTACTCACACTGTGACATTACCCACGATGTGACATTACCCGCACTGTGACATTACCCGCACTGTGACATTACCCCCGCTGTGACATTACCCACGATGTGACATTACCCGCGATGTGACATTACCCACACTGTGACATTACCCGCACTGTGACATTACCCGCACTGTGACATTACCCCCGCTGTGACATTACCCACGATGTGACATTACCCACGATGTGACATTACCCGCACTGTGACATTACCCGCACTGTGACATTACTCGCTGTGACATTACCCACGCTGTGACATTACCCACGCTGTGACATTACCCGCACTGTGACATTACCCGCACTGTGACATTACCCACGCTGTGACAGTACCCACGCTGTGACATTACCCGCGCTGTACATTACCCATCTTGTGACATTACCCGCGCTGTGACATTACCCACGCTGTGACATTACTCGCGCTGTGACATTACCCGCGCTGTGACATTACTCACACTGTGACATTACCCACGATGTGACATTACCCGCACTGTGACATTACCCGCACTGTGACATTACCCGCACTGTGACATTACCCGCACTGTGACATTACCCACGCTGTGACAGTACCCACGCTGTGACATTACCCGCACTGTACATTACCCATCTTGTGACATTACCCGCGCTGTGACATTACCCACACTGTGACATTACTCACGCTGTGACATTACCCGCGCTGTGACATTACTCACACTGTGACATTACCCACGATGTGACATTACCCGCACTGTGACATTACCCGCACTGTGACATTACCCCGCTGTGACATTACCCACGATGTGACATTACCCGCGCTGTGACACTACCCACACTGTGACATTACCCACGCTGTGACATTACCCGCACTGTGACATTACCCGCACTGTGACATTACCCACTCTGTGACATTACCCACGCTGTGACATTACCCACGCTGTGACATTACCCACGCTGTGACATTACCCACGCTGTGACAAATCAGGCAAACGGACACTTACAGACAGATGGATGACAGCTAATGAAACAGGTTTACTGCCTACCTACCATATGTTTCCTTCTCTATGACCACTACCCCACCAGGTGCCACAACTGACGATCATGTCTGTCAAAAAGAATGTGTCAGTTAATGTACCTGCACTCACAGGTTGC
This sequence comes from Oncorhynchus keta, assembly GCF_023373465.1. Lineage (NCBI taxonomy): Eukaryota > Metazoa > Chordata > Actinopteri > Salmoniformes > Salmonidae > Oncorhynchus > Oncorhynchus keta. The sequence continues at coordinate 4,596,520 of NC_068421.1, forward strand.
AGAACAGGAATCTCTGTGGGAAACGGAACCAGACTCTCACCTGCAGCTTCTCACACACACACACACCCACACCCGCACCCACACACACACCCACACCCCCACACCCACACCCACACACACCTGAGTTTACACTAGTGTGACGTCAGAGCTGATTAATCATGTGTACAGTACACACATTTCCTCTTTCACCTTCAATTTCCCCTCCACCTCCCCTCCACCTCCCTCCACCTCCCCTCCACCTCCCTTCCTCAAACAACTCCATGTGAGAACACCTGTTTGTCCTCTGTCCTGCCACAGACCCGGATACATGCAGCACACACCTGGCCCTGGCCCAATACTTTAACAATCTAGATTTCCTTTTTTTCCCTGTAAATAACACTTCCTTTCCCTCCTTTGAGTAATATTATGAAAGGGTTTCAGTTTATGACATTATGACTTGTGCTATGGGACTGTGTGACCGAGGTAACCCATATGATGTCCTCTATTCCTCACATTTTCCATTCACCTGAGTACCGGCCTACCCTGTTCTCACCTTAATCTTGTGGAGTGACTTCTCCTCGTCTCCTCCTATAGTCTGAGTCCACACTGTCATGTCCGTCTTATTGTAGGTCAGACTCCAGCCCTCCTCACAACCGCACTCATCCTTGAAGCTGCTGAATGCCCGGTCATCCGGGATCAACACCGACATAATCTTTTACCGGGTAGCGCGAGCTCGCTCTTCTGCAGTTCACTGGGAAGAACAACGATCGGACCAAACCGAGGTAGGGAAACTCCCGATGGCGGAGAGACCCGAAGCAGACTGGGACGAACGGGCGCCGGTGAGGAGTGACTGAGCTAAACGACGTAACGTTACACCTCTTATCCTCTGAGTGAATTATTCCTATAATGTAATTTCTTTATCACACAATTGAGCACGCAATCCGCGTATTGTGATGATGTGTGCTTAGAAAGGAGAGTTGCTGAACAAACACGAAGAACGCACAAAAACACGGGTATAAAAATACAAAAATCTACAGTTTTCATAGAAACTATACAAACTCGTGAGTGGAAGCTTTCCGGTGTTTATCTTATAACATTATTGACCCTCTGGCGTGAATCAATTTCAGCTCAATATGGTCCACAGCAGCTATATAAGTGAGACATATGTGTCCGCTGTCTCACCGCGACTCCACTAGAGATGAGAGGCTGACAAGTCGGATGGTTATGATCAATTGTTGCGCGTTTACATTTCAGTTCCCCTGCGTCGCTGTGTGCCCCCCTATGGTCACTCGACGTCGTCGGGGGTGGATGGTGCAGTGTGACGAATAGAGGAAAGCGTTGGAGACACACAGAGAAGCAATACCAGATTGACAACCGCCCACTCCGCAACGTGCACATGTAACGGATGTGAAACGGCTAGCTAGTCAGCGGTGGTGCGCGCTAAATAGCGTTCAATCGGTAACGTCACTTACTCTGAGACCTTGAAGTAGTGGTTCCCCTTGCTCTGCAAGGTTCGCGGTTTTTGTGGGGCGATGGGTAATGATGCTTCGTGGGTGACTGTTGTTGATGTGTGGAGAGGGTCCCTGGTTCGCACCCGGTTATGGGCGAGGGGATTGGTCTAAATTTATACTGTTACATTGATGCTATTGACCCGGATCACTGGTTGCTGCGGAAAAGGAGGAGGTCAAAAGGGGGGTGAATGTAACGGATGTGAAACGGCTAGCTAGTTAGCGGTGGTGCGTGCTAAAAAAAAGTGCTTCAATCGGTGACGTCACTTGCTCTGAGACCTTGAAGTAGTGGTTCCCATTGCTCTGCAAGGGCCCCGGCTTTTGTGGAGCGATGGGTAACGATGCTTCGTGGGTGACTGTTGTTGATGTGTGTAGAGGGTCCCTGGTTCGTGCCTGGGTATGGGCTCGGGGACGGTCTAAAGTTATACTGTTACACACACTCAGACGGACGCACACATGTCCCTGTATCAGGGACCAGATATCAGCAGCGTGCCTGGTCCAATAAGTTCTCCTCCCAACCTCCACCCTTTTCTGCTGTTGTTGTTTATTGATTCTTCATTTTTCTTAATATTTCAAACATTGGCCAGAACAGCCCCATAGCCTTTGTCAAACGTTTCTCAAGAGACCAGCAAATGAACAATGCTCTCTGCATGTGATTTCTCCTCTTAAGGATTAGGCTATAGGGCCGCCCCTACATTAACACTGTTTGGGATTACTGCAAGCAGCAACTTCTTAGGAATTTAGGATTTCACAGCAAGACTGTTTTTTCAGACTCTCAGGTGAGGTCTAATGGTCAAATAGCAGCATAGCATGTGTCTGTGCTGCCATAGTGAATGGACTGGGGAAAACAGGAGCTATTCTGAAAAATACAGAAGACAAAAGAAAATATATTTTACAAGGTGATCAACTGTGATGAGTCTTGTGATATGTAGCCAACATTAAAGGTTGATCTGTAAAGGTACATTTGAATGTTGTATGTGATCAAATGGTTGACCCTGGGTTAGAGATGTCTCCAACAAATATGATTTTTTTCCTATTGAATGTAGAAGGTACATTTCCTAAGCTCCCACATTGTGTCCAACGAACTGGTGGCCAGCATTCTTCTTCTTCTGGGGATTTTATATAGTGGTTGACAACCAACTTTAAGGTGCATCACCGCCACCAACTGGACTGGAGTGTAAACCAGTGAGAATGAAGGTCTAAATTCTATTCAATATTCTCGTCTCCCTAAGGAAAATTAAATATCGCATCTCCTGAAGATTTCCCCAGCAGTTCACTCAATGTTGGCTAGCGCCAGCCCCTATAGGCTGATCGTGCTTGTATTTGGCCTAGTGACTCTGCTGACTGCTGCGACACAACACGTGTTTGTTGCGTTATCCAGCATCCGCAGTGCCACAGAATCTGAACGCCATCTGGTGGCGAATTATAGCGAAGGATAAAGTTGTTTTGTTTGTTATAAAGCAGAACAAACTTAAATTTTTTTAATGTGGGGATTGATTTAGATTAACTTGTGTGTGGAACATTTTAAGACCATGAATAAATCCAGAGTTAACCTTCATAAGAGGTGGTGGAGAAGCCTCTGTGATACCAGGAAGTGGAGCCAGTTAGTTTCTGTAGGAAAAAAAAACTATTATTCCCATGATGCAGTTCATGTTCCAGTAACATCCCATGCTGCGGTTGTTTTTGTTCTGTTGCTGCTGTCAACCATCACGAGATAAATAACGGTCTGTAGGCGGAATAACGGCAGTAGACTTCAATTAAAGGTGTTGTCGTTGCAAGTAAGTACTATCATCAGGCTTAACGTTGCACGGTTCGCGTGTTTTCCCGCAATGTTGTCTTCGGTTCCACCGCGGATCTTCATGCGAAGGTCGCGCAGCCTTTCCCCGTGCCGTGTGCTCCAGACAAGCACAAAGGACGCCGCGAGGAACCACATCATCGTCGATAAAGCGGACGCCAACCGGAACCCCATCGTTTCTACCTCCCGTGTCTCCCGTAGAGGAATTCTGAGCGAGGAGGCGAAAGGCCAGAGTGTGAGCCTGGCCATACAGTATCACCATCTGGCCCCCAGGTGGCTCTCTAATCTCCAGGGTCGCAGGAGCTCCTGGGCCTCTCTGGCTTCCAAGGGACGCAACAACAACAACCTGTACTGGGATCAGAGCGGGGAAAGGACCGGGGGACAGAGCGGGAGCAGCCGCCCTTATGCACTGGCCTCTGCTGGGGTACTGTCCGCTGCAGCCATGGCCTTCTGCCTCAAGAAGGACTCTGATACGAAAGGTGTGTGTGTGTGTGTGTGTGTGTGTGTGTGTGTGTGTGTGTGTGTGTGTGTGTGTGTGTGTGTGTGTGTGTGTGTGTGTGTGTGTGTGTGTGTGTGTGTGTGTGTGTGTGTGTGTGTGTGTGTGTGTGTGTTGCTAAAGATACTTAAAGGACATGAGTCTTCTTTCCAGGTGATGCACTTCTGGAGGCTGCAAGGACCAACAGCTCACAAGATGTGGCAAGGTACATTAAACACACCACACACACAGACTCTCCTGAGTTCCACACAATACACATACTGACTGTCTGTACAGGGGCATACTGACTGTCTGTACAGGGGCATACTGACTGTCTGTACAGGGGAATACTGACTGTCTGTACAGGGGCATACTGACTGTCTGTACAGGGGTATACTGACTGTCTGTACAGGGGTATACTGACTGTCTGTACAGGGGAATATTGACTGTCTGTACAGGGGCATACTGACTGTGTACAGGGGCATACTGACTGTCTGTACAGGGGCATACTGACTGTCTGTACAGGGGCATACTGACTGTCTGTACAGGGGCATACTGACTGTGTACAGGGGAATACTGACTGTCTGTACAGGGGAATACTGACTGTCTGTACAGGGGTATACTGACTGTCTGTACAGGGGCATACTGACTGTCTGTACAGGGGCATACTGACTGTCTGTACAGGGGCATACTGACTGTGTACAGGGGCATACTGACTGTCTGTACAGGGGCATACTGACTGTCTGTACAGGGGCATACTGACTGTGTACAGGGGCATACTGACTGTCTGTACAGGGGAATACTGACTGTCTGTACAGGGGTATACTGACTGTCTGTACAGGGGTATACTGACTGTACAGGGGTATACTGACTGTACAGGGGAATATTGACTGTCTGTACAGGAGAATACTGACTGTCTGTACAGGGGCATACTGACTGTCTGTACAGGGGCATACTGACTGTCTGTACAGGGGCATACTGACTGTCTGTACAGGGGCATACTGACTGTCTGTACAGGGGCATACTGACTGTCTGTACAGGGGAATACTGACTGTCTGTACAGGGGCATACTGACTGTGTACAGGGGCATACTGACTGTCTGTACAGGGGCATACTGACTGTGTACAGGGGCATACTGACTGTCTGTACAGGGGCATACTGACTGTCTGTACAGGGGTATACTGACTGTCTGTACAGGGGTATACTGACTGTACAGGGGAATATTGACTGTCTGTACAGGGGAATACTGACTGTCTGTACAGGGGCATACTGACTGTCTGTACAGGGGCATACTGACTGTCTGTACAGGGGCATACTGACTGTCTGTACAGGGGCATACTGACTGTCTGTACAGGGGTATACTGACTGTACAGGGGAATATTGACTGTCTGTACAGGAGAATACTGACTGTCTGTACAGGGGCATACTGACTGTCTGTACAGGGGCATACTGACTGTCTGTACAGGGGCATACTGACTGTCTGTACAGGGGTATACTGACTGTACAGGGGAATATTGACTGTCTGTACAGGGGCATACTGACTGTCTGTACAGGGGCATACTGACTGTCTGTACAGGGGCATACTGACTGTCTGTACAGGGGCATACTGACTGTCTGTACAGGGGTATACTGACTGTACAGGGGAATATTGACTGTCTGTACAGGGGAATACTGACTGTCTGTACAGGGGCATACTGACTGTCTGTACAGGGGCATACTGACTGTCTGTACAGGGGCATACTGACTGTCTGTACAGGGGCATACTGACTGTCTGTACAGGGGCATACTGACTGTCTGTACAGGGGAATATTGACTGTCTGTACAGGGGAATACTGACTGTCTGTACAGGGGCATACTGACTGTCTGTACAGGGGCATACTGACTGTCTGTACAGGGACATACTGACTGTCTGTACAGGGGCATGCTGACTGTCTGTACAGGGGCATGCTGACTGTCTGTATACTGACTGTCTGTACAGGGGAATACTGACTGTACAGGGGAATACTGACTGTCTGTACAGGGGCATACTGACTGTCTGTACAGGGGCATACTGACTGTCTGTACAGGGGCATACTGACTGTCTGTACGGGGCATACTGACTGTCTGTACGGGGCATACTGACTGTCTGTACAGGGGCATACTGACTGTCTGTACAGGGGCATACTGACTGTCTGTACAGGGGAATACTGACTGTCTGTATACTGATTGTCTGTACAGGGGAATACTGATTGTCTGTACAGGGGTATCCTGATTGTCTGTACAGGGGTATACTGATTGTCTGTACAGGGGAATACTGACTGTCTGTACAGGGGCATACTGACTGTCTGTACAGTGGCATACTGACTGTCTGTAGAGTGGCATACTGACTGTCTGTACAGGAGAATGCTGACTGTCTATACAGGGGCATGCTGACTGTCTGTACAGGGGCATGCTGACTGTCTGTACAGGGACATGCTGACTGTCTGTACAGGGGAATACTGACTGTCTGTACAGGGGAATATTGACTGTCTACAGGGGAATATTGACTGTCTACAGGGGAATATTGACTGTCTGTACAGGGACATACTGACTGTCTGTACAGGGACATACTGACTGTCTGTACAGGGGAATACTGACTGTCTGTACAGGGGAATACTGACTGTCTACAGGGGAATATTGACTGTCTACAGGGGAATATTGACTGTCTACAGTGGTCCTTCTGTGGCTCAGTTGGTAGAGCATGGCGCTTGTAACGCCAGGGTAGTGGGTTCGATTCCCGGGACCACCCATACGTAGAATGTATGCACACATGACTGTAAGTCGCTTTGGATAAAAGCGTCAGCTAAATGGCATATATTATTATTATTATTATTACAGGGGAATATTGACTGTCTACAGGGAAATGCTGACTGTCTGTACAGGGAAATGCTGACTGTCTGTACAGGGAAATGCTGACTGTCTGTACAGGGGCATGCTGACTGTCTGTACAGGGGCATACTGACTGTCTGTACAGGGCCATACTGACTGTCTGTACAGGGGGAAATCTTTTACATTTAGACAGAAGACTTCTATGTGACAGAGACATCCAGAGCCTCTGATTGGTTGCTGTTGCATTCTCTCTGATTGGCTACGCTAAGTACCCAGTAGAATAACACGCATGTTGAGCAGGCATCAAACATTACAAGTTATGATCGTCGCAAGATGGGGATTTATGATTAGGGTAATTACTGCTAGTCTCCAGGAATAGAGTCAATCACACATTTTAATTGTTTACTTGCTTCTCTACACTACTATACTGCTGTAGGAAATGAAGAAAAAAAATGAATTACTCCACAAGTCTGTGAGGTCCTAATCATATGGAGTCTCATCGCAGACAGAATTTCTGGAAGTGTCCATATGTTTACCACCTGCACATCATTGTATTCCCAGTTGTCTCCACTAGAGGGAGATAGAGGTCCATGTCTGTTTAGTTTAGTTGGTTCCTCATTAACTACTGCCCATGTAGCAGCTAGTCTTCCTGGGGTCCACATAAAATGTACTAGTACATGACAAAGTACAGAAAAGTTATAGACAAGGACATCAAATAATAATATACAGTACCAGTCAAAGGTTTGGACACCTTAATTTAACCAGGAAGGCTAGTTGAGAACAAGTTCTCATTTACAACTGCGACCTGACATACCTACTCATTCAAGGATTTAAATTTGTATTTTTTCTACATTTTCTAATAATAGTGAAGACATCAAAACGATCAAATAACACATAGATTCATGTGTACACACACTTCATATTTACATATTCATATATCCAATTAAATTAGATCTTTAGAGGAGGAGAGGATGTTTTTACATGGGTTTTTTTAAGCTAAACTTGCTTTTTGCCTGAGTAACATCTGTTTTCAAAGCATTCCACGATCATATGGCTCTATACATATACATAACTGAGCGATGTATTAAATCTGTTTTGTGTTTGGGTACTGTGAAGAAACCCATGGTGGCATGTTTGGTAGGGTATGTTTGGAAGTATATGCAAATATATTCTACAAGTGGTTCGGCATTTTCAACACACACATCTGTCTACCAAAATGTACTATTGTGTCCCTTCGTAGCACTTCCCTTCCTCCTTTTTCTACACAAATGTTTCTTTAAGAAGACTAGAAGAGAAGTAGTACATTTCTTTTCAACCCTCAACCATGAAAGACTATCATGCATGTGGGCTCCCGAGTGTATCACAACCGGCCGTGATTGGGAGTCCCATAGGGCGGCGCACAATTGGACCAGCATCGTCCAGGTTTGGCCGGTGTAGGCCATCATTGTAAATAAGAATTTGTTCTTAACTGACTTGCCTAGTTAAATAAAGGTTAAATAATAAAAAATAAAATGTTGATATAAGTTGTGTGTGCAGTTAAGTGCAAGACATGCTGCTCTGTTTTGAGACAGCTGCAGGTCTTTCTCTGCTGCACCTGACCATGTTACCGGACAGTAATCAAGATGGAACAAGATCACAGCCTCAACAACTAATACAGTTGATCTTTTGTGTCAAAAACGCAGGACATCTTCACAACAACTTTGCCAATATGACTTGACCGTGATAACTGACAATCCAATGTTTCTCCTGGGAGTTCAAAGGTCACCCTCTTTATGCACAACTCCAGTTGAGGTTCTAAAATAATGCTTTGAAACAAATGCAATGCTTTTGATTGTATTTAAGACCAGTTTTATTGTTAAATACCCATTCGGACACTGACTAACTCCCTGCTAAGAGTCTCAAGTGAGCTCACTGGCTGTAGGTGCTGATGTGTAGAGTGTGCAATCATCAACATACATAGTCATTTTAGCTTCTAGTAAGACCAGTGGCAAATTATTTGTAAAATTAGAGAAGAGTAATGGCCTAAGGGAACTGCCCTGAGGGACACCGCACTGTACATATCTGATGTTAGAGAAGCTTCCATTTGAAGAACACTCTCTGGGTTCTATTGGATAAATAACTTTCCATGTGATGGCAGGTGATGTAAAGCTATAGCAAGTGAGTTTTTCAAAAACATCAAAGGCTGCAATGAAATCTAACACTACAGCTCCAACTATCATTTTATTATCCATGTATTTTAGCCGATCATCAGTCGTCTGAGTCAATGCAGTACATGTTGAGTGCCCTTACATATATACATGCTGAAAGTCAGTAGTTAGCTTGTTCTTTGAAAAATAGCATTCTATTTGTTCAAACCCAATTTTCTCCATCAGTTTACTAAGAACAGGCAGCAAACTGGTTGGTCGGCTGTTAGAGCCAGCAAAGGATGCTTTACTATTTTTAGGCAGTGGAATTTAGATTCCTTCCACACCTGTGGACACACACTCATTAAAGTGTTGGTTAAAGATATAGAAAATAGGGGTGGCAGTACTGTCCGCTACCGTTCTCTAGTTTCCCTTCAAGGTTGTCTGTGCCTTCATGGCGTATCATTATTGATCGATAATGATCGTTTTTCTACCTTTTCCACACAAACTTCATCAAATTCCATTTTTCATTTTTCAATCTTTAATACACAAATTTGATGGTTCAATGTTGTAATTTCACTTCTGTTCGTCTGCTTTAAGTCGTCAATGAAATGATTGGCTGTATCAAAAGGTTTTGTTATAAATGACCCATCAACTTCAATGGACGACGTTTTCTGCCCATAATATAATATTTAGGTGCTCATGTATTTTTCCATCGTTTTTTAGGTAATTTATCTTGCTTTGGTGATATCATTTCTTTTTGTTGTTGTTTACTTTAGTCACAAAATTGTTCAGTGTGAGACATAGAGGGCAGTCAGACTGCATCACAGAGATACAGTTGAAGTCGGAAGTTTACATACACCTTAGCCAAATACATTTTAAACTCAGTTTTTTCACAATTCCTGACATTTAATCCTAGTAAAAATGTCCTGTCTTAAGGTCAGTTAGGATCAACACTTTGTTTTAAGAATGTGAAATGTCAGAATAATAGTAGAGTGAAAAAAGCTAGCACTGCGATGCACTGCCTTAGACCACTGCACCACCCAGGAGGCCTGTAAATCTCATCTCTGAGTACAGATGTGAAAAGGGCACCTGCCACCTGTTATTGTAGCAGCAGTATGTTGTCTGTTCTCTCATCTTACATTACGCACGTAAGTGTGTGTAGGTTTAATGGCGTGTTTCACTCTGCTACAGCGTTGGGACAGATGGTGTAGGCTAGGTGAGACTACACAGATGTGTTAAGTGTTTTAGTTCGAGAGCAGAGGTATAGGGGGTCGTGTGTGTGTGTGTGGGGGGGGGCAGGTTAGAGTGAGGCACAGTGTGTTTACAGTCAACACAGACACCGTCCGCCCAGCGGAACACAGGCGGGTTACCTCCGACACACACTAACACACCCCTCCTCCTCAGATAACACACCCCTCCTCCTCAGATAACACACCCCTCCTCCTCAGATAACACACCCCTCCTCCTCAGATAACACACTCCTCCTCCTCAGATAACACACCCCTCCTCCTCAGATAACACAGCCCTCCTCCTCAGATAACACAGCCCTCCTCCTCAGATAACACACCCCCTCCTCCTCAGATAACACACCCCTCCTCCTCAGATAACACACCCCTCCTCCTCAGATAACACACCCCTCCTCCTCAGATAACACAGCCCTCCTCCTCAGATAACACAGCCCTCCTCCTCAGATAACACTCCCCTCCTCCTCCTCAGATAACACACCCCTCCTCCTCCTCAGATAACACAGCCCTCCTCCTCAGATAACACAGCCCTCCTCCTCAGATAACACACCCCTCCTCCTCAGATAACACAGCACTCCTCCTCAGATAACACACCCCTCCTCCTCAGATAACACACCCCTCCTCCTCAGATAACACAGCCCTCCTCCTCAGATAACACACCCCTCCTCCTCAGATAACACAGCCCTCCTCCTCAGATAACACACCCCTCCTCCTCAGATAACACAGCCCTCCTCCTCAGATAACACACCCCTCCTCCTCAGATAACACACCCCTCCTCCTCAGATAACACACCCTCCTCCTCAGATAACACAGCACTCCTCCTCAGATAACACACCCCTCCTCCTCAGATAACACACCCTCCTCCTCAGATAACACACCCCTCCTCCTCAGATAACACACCCCTCCTCCTCAGATAACACAGCACTCCTCCTCAGATAACACACCCCTCCTCCTCAGATAACACACCCCTCCTCCTCAGATAACACAGCCCTCCTCCTCAGATAACACACCCCTCCTCCTCAGATAACACAGCCCTCCTCCTCAGATAACACACCCCTCCTCCTCAGATAACACAGCCCTCCTCCTCAGATAACACACCCCTCCTCCTCAGATAACACACCCTCCTCCTCAGATAACACAGCCCTCCTCCTCAGATAACACACCCCTCCTCCTCAGATAACACACCCCCTCCTCCTCAGATAACACACCCCTCCTCCTCAGATAACACAGCCCTCCTCCTCAGATAACACAGCCCTCCTCCTCAGATAACACAGCCCTCCTCCTCAGATAACACAGCCCTCCTCCTCAGATAACACACCCCTCCTCCTCAGATAACACACCCCTCCTCCTCCTCAGATAACACAGCCCTCCTCCTCAGATAACACAGCCCTCCTCCTCAGATAACACACCCCTCCTCCTCCTCAGATAACACACCCCTCCTCCTCCTCAGATAACACAGCCCTCCTCCTCGGATAACACAGCCCGATGTCGTCCCTCTCAGGCACAGAACTCAACCTACACACACACACACACACACACATCTTACGTTGTTCCTGTCAGAGTCTGTTTGGTAGCACCTGAGAGCTGAAGTTAAGGCAGATAGTAACCTTAGCAACAGAACAGCTTTCTTAGTAACCTCTTCTTGTTCCTGTTTCCTGTCAGGTTGCTGGGCGAGGGGGTGGAGCCTAACCACAGACACCGTCTGGGCTGGACCTCTCTCATGGTGGCAGCTATGAACCGCCAGCACAGGTCAGAGAGAGAGCAGTGTGTGTGTGTGTCCGGCTCTTCCTGTGTTAACCTTGTCCCATACAGACATATTGCCACAGTAGAATGCTCTTATCACACCAGACGGCTACTAATGCCCCCTCAACCTTCCCTCCCCCTGCCCTGCACCCTCTAAATTAAATTAGCCCCTCCTTATCCCTGTACACACAG